>NC_057748.1:18168380-18342739 GCF_004010195.1 Chiloscyllium plagiosum | reverse complement strand
CAGACTGGGATCACGGATAGTTAGGTCAGGATCACGGTGAAGCAGACTGGGATCACATTTAATTAGGTCAGGATCACAGTGAACCAGACTGGGATCACGGATAGTCATCCTACTCCTTCCTATCACCCTCACCTTGACCTCTTTCCACCTATCACATTTCCAACGCCCCTCCTCCAAGTCCCTCCTCCCTACCTTTTATCTTCTCCTGCTGAACACTCTCTGCTCATTCCTGAAGAAGGGCCTGTGCCCAAAACGTCGAATCTCCTGTTCCCTGGCTGACCTGCTGTGCTGTTCCAGCAATAAAGTTTAAACTTTGATCTCCAGCATCTGCAGACCTCACTTTCTCCTCGAACATTTCCTGTGGTGAAATCATTTCTGGTTCTTTTTCTCCGGGGGTGGTAAATGGGATCCAAGTCAACATGTGTGCTGATAGAGTTCTAGTTAGAATGCCATGCTTCTAGGCATTCTTATGCATGTCTCTGTTTGGCTTGTCCTGGATGGATTTATTGTCCCAGTTGAAGTGGTGTCCTTCCTCATCTTTATGTAAAGATACTAGTGAGAGTGGGTCATGTCTTTTTGTGGCTAGCTTTCTGCCTGTTTGTCCAATGTAGTGTTTGTTACAGTTCTTACAAGGTGTTTTGTAAATGACATTAGCTTTGCTTGTTGTCTGTATAGGGTCTTTCAAGTTCATTAGCTGTTGTTTTAGTGTGTTGGTGGGTTTGTGGGCTACCATGATGCCAAGGGGTCTGAGTAGTCATTTCTGAGATGTCTTTGATGTAGGGGAGAGTGGCTAGGGTTTCTGGATGCGTTTGTCTGCTTGTTTGGGTTTGTTACTCAGAAATTGGCAGACTGTGTTCATTGGGTACCCGTTCTTTTTGAATACACCAATACCTTGCCCCTCACATGAGCTCTTACCTTATTTCCTTATTAATGGACTATAAAATCTTATCAATGACAGGTTAGGCTAACCAGCCTATAATGTCCCATCTTCTACCCTCTTTCTTAAACAGGGGTCTTATATCAGCCTTTTTTTTCATTCATCTGACTCCAGTAACTCCTGAACGATTTTCCAATGCCTCCACAATCTCTTCAGCTATCTCCTCCAGACCCTCAAGTGTAGTCCATTTGATCCAGGTGATTTATCAACCTTCAGACCTATCAGCTGAACTAGCACGCTCTTACTGATAGCAACTACACTCATCTCTACCTCCTGACTCTCTTGTAGTTCTGGCATGCTGTTGATGTCTTCCAATGTGCATACTGATAGAAATCAGATCAGCAGTGCTGGCTCCAGGTGCCCTATTACAGCCTCTAAAACATATGGTTAGTCTTACTAAAATGTGATTAATATCTTCAGCATTGTGAAAAGTTTTGAAGTGATAATTTCATATCTCCACCTAGCCTGCACGTATTCCCTTTCTGGTCTCCTTGCTTACTGTTCTATCACCCTTTCAGCATTCATATGTTTTTAGAAGAATTTTGCATTCAAGCTGCCAGTTTCTTTGCATAATCTTTGTTTTTGTTATTTGTATTTTTCAAACACCTTAGAATTTTTGTATTCCATCAAACACACCTGACGCCAACTCCAATCATAATTGAATTCAACAGAATTAAAACATAAGATTTTATTTCCTGAATGATTGGGGGGGATGGAGAATGATAGGGAAATGATGTCTAATAATGGCGGCCATTACGTCCCAGGTTGGGGAAGAAATAGCAGCAGCGCCCAGCCTGCAGGTGCCGCTGTGCCGGGTTAAGGGCGGGACCTTATGCTGGGGCTGACGGTCACGGCCGAAAGTGGACATTGTGCCGGAGGCGTGTCTCGCCCGGGTGGGGATACGATTGGAGGCGGAGTTATGTGACGAGATGGAGAGGTGGGGCTTCACAGAGGAAAGGGGAACTTGCGATGAGGAAGGGGCGGGGCTCTGTGATGCCGGTGGGTCGTGTGTCAGTGTGTGGTTTGGGTATTGACGGTGAAGGGGTGGGATTTGATGGGGTGACGGCCACAGGAGGAGGAGCGAGACACGGCATAGTGGGCGTGGCCCTGTCACTTAAATGTTCAGTGAAGGGGCGGGGCTTCGTGACGGTAGAGGTGTGCGCGCGGAGCGATTTGACGGGTGGGGCGGAGCTTAGTGGAATCCTGCATCCTCCACATCGGCGGAGGCGGGGTTAAGCATGTTATGGTCATGGCCCTAGTGACTCTCAGTGGGCGGGGCGTTAACAAGAATGCGTCGCACACCACAAACGTACATGCGCAAAAACGCCTATGCCTGATTGGTTGGCAACGTGCAGCCGCCGGTTGAAGGCAGACAAAATGGCGACTGCGATGGATGTGGATGCGCCGAGTTCTACCAATAGTGGCGGGAAGAAGCGCTTTGAGGTTAAAAAGGTACAGTTTGCTGGGATGCGGGATCCATACCGCTATTAACAGAGCAGACAGAGTATTGAAACACGTGTTGTTTGAAAATTCGTGCTCCCTGCCCCACCCGGAGAGGCACAAGACCCTGCTCGCTTGCTGCTTTGTCATTAGGGCTCTCTCACGTAGATGTTTCTTTTAGGCCGCTGGCTACACATGCCTCTCGAGGAGGGCAGATGTCCAGAAGAGCGGGTGTGGATTTGTCACTATGAGCTCCTGATGGTATCTTCCCGAACGGCCCCATTTTAACTTGCCCAGATGCCAGCAATTCATTTTACGCTCACATACGCGTGTTCATTTTTGATATGCTTGAACAATAAAAATCAGAATTACTTTGTAAACGAAAATTATAAATTGCTGGGAAAATTCAGCAGGTCTACTAGTCTGTGGCGAAAAAAACGTGAAATGTTTAGAGTCCTCAACTGAGGATTTCATTATCTCAGAGAACTAACTTTAATTACAGCTTTTATTAAAACTTTTTAATGAGTTTGAAAAATAATTGACTCCATCCCTGCACAGCAAGCTCCTGATAAAAAAATTTTGAAAGGGTGCAATTACATTCAAAAGCTAACTTGTCATGAAGGGTTGTAGCCCATGATTTTGCATACATTTGATAGTTACAGACATTCTCGTTCACGAATGTTTACACTTACCTCAAATTATTTAGGGGAAAGACAAATAGCATTTTGGCAATGAATATATAGAATTAACAATTGTATTATAGATCAAGACAATACATCACATACATAAATGTTAATTTTTTTAAAAACTTGGATAAATGTTATTTTGTGTACCTGGAGAGAATAGCCAAGTGGTATTGTTCCTAATGTTCCAGTGGTTTGAGCTAAAATCCTGCCATGACCGATTGTGGAAATTCAATTAAATAATTTAAAGAATTGGAGTTAAGAGTCGAAAATGGGCAACACAAGTTAGCACTGCTGCTTCACTACGCCAAGACCTGGGTTTGATTCCACTCTCTGGTGATTGTCTGTGTGGAGTTTGCACGTTCTCCTCGTGTCTGTGTGGGTTTCGTCTGGGTGCTCTGGTTTCTTCCTGGATGTGCAGGTTAGCTGGATTGGCTGTGCTAAATTGCTCATTATCCAGGAATGTGCAGTAGGTGGATTAGCCATGGGAAATGCAGGGTTATGGTTTAGATTGGGAGGGATTGGATCTGGGTGGGATGCACTTTGTCTTTGCAGACTTACTGGGCCGCGTGGCCTCTTTCCTCACTGTAGGGAATGAAATCATAGCCAATTGTTGGATAAACCCATCAGGTTCACTAATGTGCTTTAGGGAAAGAAACTGCTGCCCTTACCTGGTCTGACCTCCATGTGACATCAGAGCCACACCAATGTGGCTGACACACCTTGTGGGCAGTTAGGGATGGACAATAATCCTCGCCTAAAAAGTGGTGCCTGCATTCAATGAATTAATTTTTTAAAACATGACTTCATATGAGCCAGTTCAGCTCTTGCATCTGGGATCTTGGCCAAGAAGCAGGAGAAATATAGGTTCTAGTCTTTAGGGTCTGATGTTGGATCCCAGATTGTTCTACAGTGTCTCGGTTGACTCAGTCATGCCATGGTTCAGCATTGGGGGCATAGTTGACAGGACCAGGCATTGTAAGTTGGAGTGCTTCTGCACAGGCAAGAAACCTATTGTATGACAGTTAGTGAATATTGAGGCTTTCGCTCTCTAGTTTTCATAGTGATAGAAGTGAAGCATCTATTGACCAGAGAGAGTACTAGAGAAGAGCAGGGTAAAGCTGGTTGCTACCTGGGCTGTGGTGCTGCCAATGGTTGCAATCTCAAAAGGCAGTTCTCATGATCTGATTCGTTGCATTTGCGCCACAGTTGAGGTTGTCATTTGCAAAATAGCTTGAAATTTACTGCCCTAAAAATATTTAAATATTCCCTTGGAGTTTCTCAATTTAGATGTAGCCTAAGAGTGAACATTTTGCGGTGAATGCAGTCTTTAACGATACCCATTTGGCCTGTTTAAAAACATATGCAGTTGGTCATTCACAGTCTTTAACTGACACACCTATGTTACATTTGTAGTGTAGTCTAGTCTGCCCAGCACACTTATACCAAGGTACTAACTAACTTTTATTATATTATCTCCTTCTATCAGCATATCCTTTTACTCCTTTCTCCCTTATGCACCCACTTCCCTTTAAATACAGTACATCAATGTTATACCTAAATACCTTCAGCCTGAATTTGTTATTGGATTTATTAATGACAGTTTTATGAACTGCATAACTGCTGATGCTGCAGTGATGTAGGAGTGACAAACATTGGAGAACTGCAATGATCAGGATTTTATAGGACTGGAGATGATGACAGAAACTGGAATAAACTAGGTTCACTTTCAAATAGTTGCCAAGTTAACCAATTTCAGTCAAGGAATTTTGGGATGAGCAGTAAATGCTGAACTTGTTGATGTTTGCATCCCAGGAATGAATTGGGAAAAGGAATTTAAATTTAAAATAGTTAGCTGCTTTGTACGCACATGAAGGAAAGAATTCCTGTTAGGGTGAAAAGCAAGGCTGGTAGGTGGAGAGAATACTGGATGACTAGAGAAGTTGAGGTTTTGGTTAAGGAAAAGAAGGAAGCATATGTCAAGTATAGACACCAGAGATCGAGTGAATCCTTAGAGTATAAAGGCCGTAGCAATATACTTAAGACGGAAATCAGGAGGACACAAAGGGGACATGAGAAAGCTTTGGCAAATAGGGTTAAGGAGAATCCAAAGGGATTCTCTAACTACATTAAGAACAAAAGGTTAACTAGGGAGAGAATAGGACCCGAAAGATCAGCAAGGCAGTCTATGTGTGAACTGCAGGCAATGAAGGAGATACTAAATGAACATATTGCAAAGTTAAAAATCACACAACACCAGGTTATCATCCAACAGGTTTATTTAGAAGCACTAGCTTTCAGAGCACGCAGACAGCCTCACACAGGGCAACTCGCACCTCCAGTGCATTGTCTGTGCCGATATGGCACCTATTGTTAAAGTTCACTTGAGAATTCAAAGTTTGTGAGAAGATTTGTAGCTCGGGTGCTCGTTGCTGTGGTTCTGTTCGCCGAGCTGGAAGTTTTTGTTGCAAACGTTTCGTCCCCTGTCTAGGTGACATCCTCAGTGCTTGGGAGCCTCCTGTGAAGCGCTTCTGTGGTGTTTCCACCGGCATTTATAGTGGCCTGTCCCTGCCGCTTCCGGTTGTCAGTACTTGAGAATGTAACTTTTTAAAAAAAAAAGTTCTGGGATTTACATATGAAAGAACTGAAACCAATATGGTCACTCTAAAAGATGAAAGACTTAACAAACAATCCAGGTCGTCTTCAGAATTCAATTTCAGTTGCATCACACTAAACTTTTGCTATAAATTTTGTGTCTTACGATCTTATACTCCACAACCACCTGACGGGACAGCACTCTGAAAGCTAGTGCTTCCACATAAACCTGTTGGACTATAACCTGGTGCTGTGTTATTTTTGACTTTGTACACCCCAGTCCAACACAGGCACCTCCAAATCATGAGTATTTTGCATCAATGTTTACTATGGAGAAGAACTTGGAAGATATAGAATGTGGGGAAATAGGTGGTGACATCTTGAAAAATGTCCCTATTACAGAGGAGGAAATGTTGGATATCTTAAAACACATAAAGGTGGATAAATGCCCTGGACCTGATCAGGTATACCCTAGACCTCTGTGGGAAGCTAAGGAAGTGATTATTGGGCCCCTTGCTGAGACAGATGGAAGTGGATGCTGCAGCTGCAGATTATAGTCAAGCTTAGAGTGGTGCTGGAAAAGCACAGTAGGTCAGGCAGCATCCGAGGAGCAGGAAAATCGACGGTTCCTGGCAAAGATCTGATGATTCCTGATGAAGGGCTTTTGCCCGAAACGTCAAATTTTCTGCTCCTTGGATGCTGCCTGACCTGCTGTGCTTTTCCAGCACAATTCAGATCTTGGTCCCTTGCTGAAATATTTGTATCATTGATAGTACAGGTGAGGTTCTGGAAGACTAGAGATTGGTTAATGTGGTGCCACTATTTAAGAAATGTGTAAGGAAAAGCCAGGGAACTATAGATTGATGAGCTGGATATCGATGATGGGCAAGTTGATGGAGGGAATCCTGAGGGCCAGGGTTTACATGTATTTGAAACAGCAAGGACTAATTAGGGATAGTTAACATGGCCTTTTGCATGGGGAATTATGTCTCATGAATTTAACTGAGTTTTTTGAAGAAGTAATGAAGAGGACTGATGAAGGCAGAGCGGTGGGTGTGATCTATTTGGACTTCAGTAAGGCTTTCAACATGGTTTCTTATGTTAGACTGATTAGCAAGGTTGGATCTCATGGAATGCAGGGCGAACTAGCCATACGGATACAGAACTGGCTCGAAGGTAGAAGACACACAGGGTGGTGATGGAGGATTGCCTTTCAGACTGGAGGCCTGTGACCAGTGGCATGCTACAAGGGCAGGTGCTGGGTCCACTGCTTTTTCGTTATTTATATAAATGATTTGGACGCGAGCATAGGGGGTACAGTTAGAAAGTTTGCCGATGGCACCAAAATTGAAGGGGAAGTGGACAGCGAAGATGGTTACCTCCGAGTGCGATGGGATCTTGATCATATGGGCCAGTGGACTGAGGATTGGCCAATGGAGTTTAATTTAGATAAATGTAAGGTGCTGCATTTTGGAAAGGCAAATCAGAGCAGGACTTATACACTTAACGGTAAAGTCCTGAGGAGTGTTGCTGAACAAAGAGACCTTGAAGAGAAGGTTCATAGTTTCTTGAAAGTGGAATCACAGGTAAATAGGATAGCAAAGGTGGCATTTGGTATGCTTACCTTTATTGCTCAGAGCATTGAGTATAGAAATTGGGATGTCATGTTGTGGCTGTACAGGACGTTAGTTAGATGGAGGGGTGACCTTATAGAATCATGAGGGTCATGGGTAAGGTAAATAGACAAGTTATTTTCCCTGAGGTGGGAGAGTCCAGAACTAGAGGGCATAGGTTTAGGGTGAGAGGGTAAAAATTTAAAAGGGACCTAAGGGCAACTTTTTCATGCAGAGGATAGTGCATGTAAGGAATGAGCTGCCAGAGGAAGTGGTGGAGGCTGGTACAATCAACATTTAAAAGGCATCTGGATGGGTATATGAATAGGAAATGTTTAGAGAAATATGGGCCAAGTGCTAGCAATTGGGACTAGATTAGGTTAGGATTTCTGGTTGACATGGGTGAGTTGGGTTGAAGAGTTTGTTTCTGTGCAGTACATCTCTATGACTCTATAAAAGCTCTCCCTGGGTTTCCACACCTAATTAGTCAGCAGTGACCCTCTTCTCAAGTGTCGCAAGTATTTGAAGTTGATATCACATTTAATTTGGAGTCTGAAATGGCAAATTGTTTTTCCACTGATCCGGGCAGGTCTACTGAATATTTTGAGATTCTCCACTTATTTCCCACCCTGGTTATGATGTGTTTTCATAAGTGTGGTTTGTCCAATGGCAGCAAACAATGTGAGAGCACAGAAGTCCAATGACATTTTCTGGGGTTATTTTAAGAGCTGCTTGAAAATTGAGTTGAAGGATAGCATAAGCTTTGAACTAGTTGACATTCAACGTTTTATGGTATACAATGCATTTGCATACTTAGATGCTGCAGTGGGAGTGTCTCCTCAATGTCATGTCATATATTTTCACTGACTTCACACTCACAGCAACACAAAGCAGAGTCTTGAAATCAGAATTAGGAAAGCATTATTTCAGTTTGAGTAAGATGCTTTAAGAGCACAGCAAAAGGGAGCTTACTGCTGCACAAATTATTTATGTCCATTTTTCCCTCAAATTTTCTCCAGACATCCCGTGTTATTTTTACTAACAGGGAAACTCTTCATGCAATCTATGCAACAACTAATTAGGAAAGCCTATGGTCTACTATGGCTATTATTTTAAACTCCCTTTGGTCAGTCGCAACAATTTTAAATTTATTTTTAGCATGTAACTATCACGCTACAATTAAAACTTAGTACTAGTCAAAATTAAGATTTGGAGATGCCGGTGTTGGACGAAGTTAAAGATCACACAACACCAGGTTATAGTCCAACAGGTCAACTACCTGATGAAGGAGCAGCCCCCAAAAGCTAGTCCTTCCAAATAAACCTGTTGGACTATAACCTGGTGTCGTGTGATCTTTTAACAAAGTCAAAATTAAGGTTTCTTGAGTGAAAGAGAGAAATATTATTACATAAGAAACTGAGTAAAAACAATAAAACACAATCAAATACAGGTGTAATGTTTGTTTTTAAAGGTCCCTGGTGCAGGCAAGAAAAGAAAAATGAAGGCTCTGCACTTTAAAGGTCCTTTAAAGTCCTTGCGATGTTAGAATTTTAACCTGAGACCAGCAGTCTCAGACTCTGTCAATGACTTTAAGTTCTTGGTGAATGGTTGTTTTCGGAATGTGGTTTATCATTGACACGCTGTTCTGAGATGAGGAACCCGGGAGAAAAAGAGACACAACCTGGCTTCCTTTCAAAGCTGGATAATTTACAGGCAAGCCTTTTATCTCACAGTGTATAAAATTGTACAAATGCAAATTAAAACAGAAGGTATATTGATAGTTCTTTTATCTCTGTCATAACAATATACATGAGGTTAACTGAAGAGAACATGTTCTGACCCATTAAGGGAGTTTTATAATTGAGAGTAGTGAGATTCTTGCAGTGAAGCTTACACCTTACTTGTGCATTTATTCTGAACTCTTCTCATACCAGATGAACTTATAATGATTTTCTTTGGTGAGCTGATCATTGAAGGGAAGCTATGCCAATCTTTAGCCTATCAGTTTTGTGTCAGTTGGGACACTGTCTCATCTGATATCAGCCAGGTACAATTTGTCTGACAATTCTATGTATGTCGTCTTCACATTTCACATTGCCAATGAAGAAGATTAATTTTTAATTCTGTTTCTTCCAAGTAATGTTTTCAGTTGATATGGCATCAGGCTTTGCCAATGGCAAAATGCTATGAGCAAGAGAGGCCACTGCTTATTGCCTTCATCAATTGCACTGAGGCATTTGAGCAAGTGAACAGAGATGGCCTATTTAAGTTGCCGGAGAAAATTTCTCACTTGTCAAAGATGCTCACGTGATATTTGCTTGCTGTGACAGTTATGATGAGGCGAAAATGTAATCCTTTGAGATTTGCAGTGTGCTTAGCCACGGTTGTATTCTGTTGCTGACACTTTTTGCCGCCTCTTGCCATGGTTGTGTGTCTTTAAATAATCTACTCAGGATGTCTACTCGCATTCTAGAAATGACTGAAAGCTGTTCAACCTGTCTGAGATCCAAGGCAAGTATATTAAGAGAGTTGTTCTATGCTGACTGTTCAGTGGCATTCCCTACAGAGTGAAGCCATGTAAGTGGAGAGATTCTCTTTCAACTGTAGAGAGTTAGTTTGACCACATGACTAGAGAAGACAAATCTCATAGTTCAGATGTCATACCATCATGTATCAAATTTGACAATGTGACGTTGGAGGTTATTGGTATCTTCACCTATCTAGGTTCTACAATTGCCAGTAATCTCTTACAAAAAGCACATTGATTTCAACAAGTGACAAAGATACAGCCACAATAGGAGGTGTCTATGAGGTGATTGTAGAGGTTTAAGCGATTATAAATGGGTGCAAAAGAGATTAATCTGGAATATTATAATCTGAAAATTAATAAATTAAAAATAATTTAGGACTCAAAAAAAGTTCATCATCACTGCCAGTTAGAGTCGTGGAAGTGAAATCCCCTCAATTGTTGTAAAGTGTTTGAATGTGGCAAGAGGAGTCTCAGTTCTGACAAAGTCATTGAAATTGAAACAGTAACTGTTTATCTCTCCCCAGATGCTGCCAGACGTGCTGAGTTTCTCCAGCATCCTCTTTTTAAGAGGATTCCTGGGATGGTTAAACTGCGGGTCCACCTTCACCTGTATTTATCTTGAATCTTTTGTGAATAGGTTATTAATTGACTCTCCCTGACCCAAAGTCATTTTAACTGTATTTTGTAACCCTGTGCTTTGTTATAGTGGAATGCAGTAGCCCTCTGGGCCTGGGACATTGTGGTGGATAACTGTGCCATTTGCCGGAATCACATCATGGACCTCTGTGAGTATGTGCTGTTCTCAAACAGAATTTAAGAAAATAACTACAAATATATGTTGTGAAGCCATTTGACATTGGCAGAATGTGACCAGTGGTGTCCCACAGGCATCCGTGTTAAGGCCTTAGTTATTCATTTCATTTATAAATGACTTGGATAATGACAAACAAAGTCATATATCCATAATTGCTGATGGCACAAAGTTAGGCAGCTTTGTAGATAGTGTAGATGATAGCATAAAATTACAAAGGTGTATTGATAGATTCAGTTAATGGTGAAAACTGTGTAGCAAATGGAGTAATTTGTAAGCAGTTGTGAGGTTATCAGTTTTGGACCAAAAAAAGGATAGATTAGGATGCATTCTAAATGATGTGAAGTTAAATACAGTGGATGTCCAAAGGGACTTGAGGGGACAGATGCATAGGTTTTTAAAATGCCATGAACAGGTGCAGAAGATAATCAAGAAGGGTAATTACTGGCATTTATATCTAGGGGACTACATATCTAGTACAAGGATGCAAAGGTAATGCTGCAGATATACTAAACATTGGTTCGCCACCATTTGAAGTACTGGAAGCAGTTCTAGGCACCACACCCGAGGATGGATATATTGGCCTTGAAGAGTGTGCAGCTAAAGTTTACAAGAATAATATCTGGACTTCAGAGGTTAAATTATGAGGAGAGTTTAGGCTGGTTTTCTCTAGAACTTGGAAGTTAAGAGATTTGATCAAAGTCTTCAAGATATTAACAAGAAAAGACCGGGTAGATAACGATAAGATATTTCCACTGTTTGGAGATTCTAAAACTACAGGACATAGTCTGAGAATCAGGCTAGATCGTTCAGGAGCGATGTCAGGAAGCACTTCAACACGAAAGATGGTAGAGATCTGGAATTTTGTTCCACAACAGCAATGGATGCTGGATCAGTTATTAATATTAAATCTTAGAGAGAATTTTTTGTTAAGGAAAGCTGTTAAGTGGTCTGGGCCAAAGTAGATGGAGTTAAGCCATAGATCATCCCAGATCTCATTGATGGCAGAACAAGCTTGAGAGCTGAATGGCTTACTCCTGTTCCCATAATTTTGGCTTTTGCCTGATATTTCACAACTTTCCCCATGTATGGGCTTCCAGTAATAATAATAATTTATTGGGGAAAGGATGGGAAACTGTAAGGGTAATAAACTTGATCTATTTTTCAAATGTTTATCGACCTCCATCTTGGACATTACAACACTTTCTCAACCCACAGTCTTGGAGAGAGTGAGTGATCCAGATGTCCACTCCCCCTCCGCAGGAAGACAGTGCCTAGTGATTTCACTTGTTCTAAATTTATGACTTCCCACCTTTATCTGCCTTATCTTCATCAAATCCTTTTAGCATTTCAAACACCTCGATCAGGCATCCCTCAATGTTCTATCCTCAAGGGAAGTAGAATGTGACAGGTTTTTGTTCCCTCTTCAATGGCTGGGGTGAGACTTGTAGAGTCATAGAGATGTACAGAACAGAAATAGACTTCTGTCCAACTCATCCATGTCGAGCAGATATCCTAACCTAATCTAGTCTCACTTGGCCCATTTCCCTCTAAACGCTTGCTATTCATATGCCCATCTAGATGCCTTTTAAATGTTGTAATTGTACCAGCCTCCACCACTTCCTCTGGCAACTCATTCCTCACATGCACCACCCTCCACGAGAAAAAGTTGCCCCTTAGGCCCCTTTTAAATTTTCCCCCGTCACCTTAAACCTATGCCCTCTAGTTCTGGATTTCCTCGCACCAGGGAAAAGACCTTGTCTATTTACCCTATCCATGCCCCTCCTGGTTTTATAAACCTCTGTAAGGTCACCCCTCAGCATCCGACGCTCTAGGGAAAATAATCCCAGCCTATTCAGCTTCTCCCTACGGGTCAAATCCTCCAACCCTGGCAACATCCTCGTAAATCTTTTCTGAACCCTTTCATGTTTCACAATATGCTTCTGATAGGCAGGAGACCAGAATTGCACACAATACTCCGAGTGGCCTAACCAATGTCCTGTACAGCCGCAACATGACCTCCCAACTCCTGTACTCAATGCTCTGTCCAATAAAGGAAAGCATACCAAATGCCTCCTTCACTATCCTATCGACCTGCCACTCCACTTTCAAGGAGCTATGAACCTGGACTCCCAGGCCTCTCTGTTCAGTAACTCTCCCCAGGCCCTTACCGTTAAGTGTGTAAGTCCTGCTCAGATTTGCCTTTGAACTCCATCTGTCACTCTCAGCCCATTGGCCCATCTGATCAGGATCCCGTTGTACTCTGAGGTAACCTTCTTCGCTGTCCACTACACCCTCCAATTTTGGTGTCATCTGCAAACTAACTAACTATACTATGTTCGCACCCAAGTTTTATAACTTACAAAAAGCAACAGATGTAGCATTGATTCTTGTGGCACACCACTGGTCACAGACCTCCAATCTGAATGGTAACCTTTCACCAGCACCCTCTGACCTTCGAGCCAATTCTATATCCAAATGGCTAGTCCTCCTTATATTCCATGTGATCGAACCTTGCTACCAGTCAAACCATGAGGAACCTTGGTGGACGCCTTACTGAAGTCCATATAGATCACATCCACTACTCTGCCCTCATCAATCCTTTTTGTTACTACTTCACAAAACCCAATTAGATCTTTATTCTTTCATGGGATGTGGGTGTCACTGACATATCCAGCATTTACTACCTAATGTACCTGATCAGTTTCTGGTTAGGCAGGTTAAATCCAGGTTGAACTATTTGAATAATATATATTCTGGATGTTTTTCAACAAATAAAATGAATGATGTCTGAAATCTGCAAAGCTGAATGAACTCATTGCAGCAACACAACTGCAGCTTTGTCGGTGGTGTTTGTAATCTGCCTGAATCCAGGTCTGAGTGTAAAGACTCAGCAGAATGGGTAACTGAACCTGCTTTGTATAGTCATCGAATGTAGTTCCATTAGGGGATGCCAGCACGTGCACTGCTGCCAAATTGGATGGGTAATGTGCTGTTGAACCTTTTCTGATCTGTAGGTATAGAATGTCAGGCAAACCAGGCTTCGGCGACTTCAGAGGAGTGCACTGTTGCTTGGGGTGTGTGTAATGTAAGTATCCAGTGTCTCCATTACTTTATCTAATGGCTTTAAGCATAAGCTTGTGATATTAGATTAGATTAGATTAGATTACATACAGTGTGGAAACAGGCCCTTCAGCCCAACAAGTCCACACCGCCCCGCCAAAGCGCAACCCACCCATACCCCTACATTTACCCCTTACCTAACACTACAGGCAATTTAGCATGGCCAACTCACCTGACCTGCACATCTTTGGATTGTGGGAGGAAACCGGAGCACCCGGAGGAAACCCACGCAGACACGGGGAGAACGTGCAAACTCCACACAGTCAGTCGCCTGAGGCGGGTGTTGAACCTGGGTCTCTGGCGCTGTGAGGCAGCAGTGCTAACCACTGTGCCACCGTGCCGCCCATATTGTTAGATGTAAGAATCTGAGCTACCACTTCAGTGCATACAGACAGAACACAGCCTTGTCAGTGTCTTTTTGTGGTTAAATAGGAAGATGAGTAGAGGTCTTGACATAGTTCCTCCAAACAGTGTTGTCAAAACCTGGGTGTCTGGTCGGTGCTGTTCTTGGGATCTTGCTGTGAACAATTTCCTGCTGGATTTTCCTGTGTTTCACCAGACATTGCAGTCCATTTTAATTGCCTGTGAAGTGCTTTGTGATGCTTTTGCATTATGAAGGCGTTACTAAGTATAAGGTTCCTCCACACGGTACAATAATTTCACCTTTGTCTTTAAACCATTGCATCCTGCAATGCCTTTTGCAAATGAGCAGGTGATAAGCTGAAATTTGGTTACTTATTCATTTGCCTGCTTGGGGACTGTTCCCAAGGACCTCCCATGATTACTTGTTATTTTGCTTAAGGTGACAATTGTCTGAGCACACTTTGACCAATGAAATCAGACCATGTGTGGCTTTCAAATTTAAATAGGTGGATCTGATCCATCTAGAATCACAGGTAATTAAAATGAAAGATTCTTATGAATCTGACAACTGACAATCTATTTTTATTCCAGATTTCCAGTATACAAAGTCTTTTATTTTTGTTAAAGGTTATTCTGTTAGACATCCTAAACATATGACTCCTTTATTTGTTCATGGGTTAGCGAGTCACTGATTATCCTAGCATTTATTGCCTACCCCTAAATGTCCTGAGGACCGTTAAGAGTCAACCACATTACTGAGTGTGGAGTCATATGTAACCCATATCAGATAAGGCCATCAGATTTCCTCAGGATATTCATGATGTAATAGATTTTCATAATAGTCAGAAGTAGTTAAATGGTAGCCATTAGACTAGCTTTTAATTTCAGATTTTTATTGAATTCAAATTTCATAATCTGCAATCTGAAGTTCTAGTCCAGTGACATTACTGTTACAGTCTGTGGCCCCACCATGTTGCTTCTGAGCAAATGGCAGCGTCAGAGAGAGCCAGGCAGGACATTGCAGCCACCATTACCACTTTAAGAATCCTGTGTATGGATGAGCCAGTGACGACTTACTGTTAGCCTTCAGCCTCAGTGTCTCCTGTCTGTTTTTGCAGCATGCCTTCCATTTTCACTGCATTTCACGTTGGCTGAAGACCAGACAGGTTTGCCCCTTGGACAACAGGGAGTGGGAATTCCAGAAGTAAGTAGGGCTACTTTTGTGGGAGTGGGGCTGGTAAATGAATTTAGAGGAATAAATTGAACATATAGGCAAAATATCATGAATATATAGAACAGTAGGAATCCTGTATGGTAAATGTATTGAAGCCCATTCATGCATACAAGTCATATTACATCCAGTACTACGTGGAAGTTTTAGCTATTATTAGATCCAAGAAAGAGACGTACAAATTGGCCAGAAAAATCCCCCAAAAAATGAACAGCCCTGAGTAGTGGGGGCTGTTTAGAAATCAGCAAAGGAGAACAAGGGGATTGATTAAGAAAGGGCAAATAGGATACAAGAGTAAGCTTGCAGGAAACATAAACCTGACTGTAAAAATTTCTATACATATGTGAAGTGAAAAAGATTGTGTGTCAGAAACAGGTGAATTTATAGTGGGGAATAAATAAATGGCGGACCAACTAAATGTACACTTGGGTTCTGTGTTTGCAGAGGAAGACACAGATACCAGCAGAAACGTTGGGAAACACAGGATTTCATGAGAGGGAGGAACTGAAGGAAATCAGTCTTGGAAGAAGAATGATGTTGGGGAAATTGGGATTGTAGGCTGATAAATCTAGTAGAGTTGATGAGGCGGAGCTCAGTGGATTTTGTGTAAAAGTATCACATCAGAGATTAATGTGTAAAATTAAAATTAGTGCATGGGATGGGGGTAGTGTATTGAGATGGATAGAAAAAATGGTCAGCAGATAGGAAATAAAGAGTAAGAATAAACAGGTCATCTCCTGAGTAAGAAAGTGATTAGTTGGGTTCCCAAATCATTAGCTGTTCACTATATATATTCGTGATTTAGATGAGGAAACTAAATCTCCAGATGTACAGATGAGACAAAGCTGGGTGGGAGAGTGAGCTGTGAGGGGAATGCAGAGATGCTTCAGTGTGCGTGAGTGGGCAAATGCGTGGCAGTTGTACTATAATGTGGGTAAATGTAAAGTTATCCACTTTGGTAGCAATAACAGGAAGTTGGGTTGTTGTTATTACCTGGCTATAAATGGAGAGATGGAATGTGCAATGTGACCTCGGTGTTGTCCTCCATCAGTCGCAAGGTGAAGCAGGTTCTGAATAAGGCACATGGTATGTTGGCCTTCATAGTGAGAGAATTAGACAACAGGAACAGTCTTGCCTGGCTGCAAATCATACAGGGCCTTGGTGTGATCTCAACTGGAATATCGTGTGCAGTTCTGGTCTCCTTATCTGAGGAAAAATGTTTTTGGTGCGAAGGTTTACCAGACTGATTCTTGGGATGGCAGGACAAGTGTGAGGATAGGTTGAATTGGTTAGAATTATATTTGCTGCATTTCAGAAGAATGATTGAAGCCTAAAACTTTCTAACAGGACTAGACAGGCCAGATGCAGGAAGCATGTTCTCAATGACAGGGAAATTCCAAACCTGAGATCACTCTGCTAAGGATGTGGAGTAAACCTTTTAAAACTGAGATGAGAAATTTCTTCATCCAGTGAATCTGTAGAATTTGCCACCAAGGAAAGTAATCGAGGCCAAAACATTGTATGGTTTCACAAAGGAGTTGAGTAATGCACTTCAGGCTGAAAGGAATCAAAGGATTTGGGAGAAAAGTGAGAACAGGCTATTGAGTTGTGTGGGGTTTAGATCAGAGTGGTGCTGGAAAAGCACAGCAGGTCAGGCAGCATCCGTGGAGCAGGAAAATCGACGTTTCGGGTAAAAGCCCTTCAGGAATGAATTGTGTGATCAGCCGTAACCGTAATGAATGGTACAACAGTCACAAAGGGCTGAATAGCCTAGTCCTCTTGCTGTGTTTCGAGTGAGGATTTGCTTGTTCTCAGTTACATAATTTCTAAGTGGGTGTTCATGGGCTAGGGTCACAGGGTGGAACAAAAATGTATAGTTTTTGTTGTGTTTCCTTAAGCTGAGCATTGGCACTATGGATGTAGCCAACCTAAATTCAGGGAGAGAGAGAGAGTTCATTTTGCAGGATATACTAATGCTATTTTAATAGTGCTTCATGAAGAGTTACTCAAATGTGTTGTGTTGAGACACTGTTTTGAATAATATGTGAAAATGACTTAAAAATATTTTGTTTCCTCAGGTATGGCCATTAAACGGAAACAGCAGCGTCATCCCTCCGTTTTCGCTGTTAGCAACGTCCCTGCTGCACTGTCCTGTGGCATCAGCATTCCACTCACCCTGCTCCCCCTTCCCAGAATCTTTAAGTGAAGAGTGTTTATTTAAATAGCAAAGACTTGACCATAAACTCTGCCCATTTCTTTAAAAAAAGGTCTTTTTTTAACCTTCTGCAGTTGCAAATATTTCACCTTAGGTTTAAGGTAACCATCTGAAAACTGTTCTCACTATTATAGTGTAGAGCATACTCTGTACAAACGTTTTTGTTTTGCTTTCCCACCCCATTCCACATTGTGGATAGAATAACATGAGGATTTTCTTTATGTATTATATTTAATTAAAAAAAATCTTTAACAGACAGCTTTGATGAAGTGTAATTATTTTCTTAGGTTAAGAGCTTTCTGTTCACACAAAGACTGACTTGAAAACTGTACCATTGTGTTGCTATGGCTTTAAGTACCATATGTTTAGCTCACTCAGTCACCCTAGTACCTTCACCCTTGAGCACAGCTGGTTTGGGGCAGCCAACAAGCTGTATTTGATCTCCATCCAAAAGCAATGATTGACCTTGTTCTGATCTGTCGGTGATTATTTCCGGGTGTCTGGATGTAGGTTTGCTTGCTTTCAGAGTGCCAGACTACTCAGACCCCTTGGCATCATGGTAGCCCACAAACTCACCAACACACGAAAACAACAGCCAATGAACACCTTATACAGACAACAAGCAAAAATAATGTCATTTACAAAATACCTTGCAAGAACAGTAACAAACACTACAGGGGACAAACAGGCAGAAAACTAGCCACCATGAACATCAACTAGCCACAAAAAGACATGACCCACTCTCTAGTATCCTTACATATAGATGAGGAAGGCCACCACTTCGAATGGGACAACACATCCATCCTAGGACAAGCCAGACAGAGACACGCACGAGAATTTCTAGAAGCATGGCATTCCAACCGGAACTCTATCAACAAACACATTGACTTGGATCCCATTTACCACCCCCTGAGAAAAAGAACAGGAAATGATGTTACTGCCAGAAATGACGTCACCAACCCAAGGAAACCTAAACACACAAATAGAAAGCGGGCCATAACATCAGTGCTTCATCTGGAGGCTCACTGAAGATGTTACCTAGTATGGTGACGAAACGTGTGAAAATAAACCTTCCAGCTCAGTGAGCAAACCTACATCCAGAATCTCAACCTAAGCTACAAGTCTTCTCAAAATTGCTAATTTCTGGACGAGCATGCGTGTTTATGTCCAGATCCTCTGTAAAGGCAAGATTTGATTTGTGAGTATTGATCCCTGTAATGTAGTAACCTGGCAACAGTTCGTGTACTTCCAGACAAGGAATCGCTGGAATGTGGCAGGACCAATAATTTATTATCTGAAATTAATTTGAGGTTGTATAGGAATGGGCACATGACTGCAGGCCAGTTCCAGCCACTGCTCTGTATCAAGGTAATGCCTTCAATGTGAAAACAAACACATCAGCTATGATCTCCTTGACTGGTGGAGCAGAATCGATGAACTGAAGGGTCTCCTTCCACTCATAGTTCCAATGTTCATAAATTCGCTTTGCGGAACTTAATATGCACCAAGCCAAGACTGCAGTCTCGGGAGACGTGAGAATGGGAATGCACGAAAGAAAAATGAGAATGATTTTAAAGAGAATTGGAGGTCTGGAGTCAGCCTTGAACAAAGACTATTGAGTTCATCATGCATAGGAGTAAGGATTGGAGATCAGAGTCTAAGAGTGTGGTGTTGGAAAAGCACAGCTGGTCAGGCAGCATCTGAGGAGCAGGTGAATCATAAGGCCTTTAAGAATGAGACTTGTGGGCTGGGGAGGCTGAGAGAAAAATGGGAGGGTGGGTGGGGCTGGGGAACGATAGCTGGGAATGCAATAGGTAGATGAAAGTGGGGGTGAAGGCGACAGGTCTGAGAGGAGGGTGGATCAGATATGTGGGAAAGAAGGTGGGCAGGTAGAACCGGGTTCAAGAGGGCGATGCTGAGTTGGAAGGTGGGGTAGGGCAAATGGGGAAACTGGTGAAATCCACATTGATCCCTTGGGGTTGGAGAGTCCCAAGGTGGAAGAGGAGGCGTTCTTCCTCCAGGCATTGGGTGGTTAGGGTTTGGTGATGTAGGAGGCCCAGGACTTGCATGTACTTGGTGGAGTAGGAGAGGGAGTTAGTGTTTAACCACAAGGCAGTGGGGATGGTTATTGTGGGTGTCCCAGAGATGTTCTCTGAAACAATCCACAAGTTGGCGTCCTGTCTTCCCAACGTAGAGGAGACCACATCAGGTGCAACAAATGCAGTTGATGGCATGTCTGGAAGTATAGGTAAATTTCTGTCAGATGCGGAAGGATCCTTTGGGGCCTTGGACGGAGGTGTGGGCACAGGTTTTGCATTTCTTGCGGTGGCAGGGGAAGGTACTGGGGGCAGAGGGTGGGTTGGTGGAGAGTGTGGACTTGACAAGGGAATTGCAGGTAGGGATGCAGAGGGAAATATGTCTCCAGTGATAGGTTGGTGACGATTCCCCACAGCAGATTCGCCGCTGATGATTAGCCACTGCCGGTTCGCCACCAGCGTTTCTCCACTGGGGTCGTTTGACCTCTGGAGCCTATTTGCCACCGGAAATATATATATGTACTGATTTGTTTTCCCTCCCGCCTGTTCTTTCATACTTCTCAGTCCCCTTTATTTATACAACTACATACTACATACTGATTAAAAAAAGAGGTAAAATAAATATCACTTTATTGGATTATATATAAAAATGAGTTACAAACTTAAACCAGAAAAAGGAAATATATTTTTAAAATCTTTATAATGGCAGTAAAATCTCATTAATATTAAACAATGAAATTTCAGTTCATTTGATAGTTATGCGCTATTCCTCTAAGATATTCCAAACAATCTCTTTCGCCGTATTCAAGAACAATTTTTTTAATTCTATCGTCTGTATCTCGATACTTTTTTATCTTTATTTGTGGTGGCCCCATTGTTCATGTCGCCAAAACTTAATTCTTGAATCATTCTTGGATAGTTTATCAAAAATGTATATAAAACCATCGTGGTAAAACTTCTTATTTCTACATTTACTAATAATTTGTTTCCATACTAAAAATTCCTGTTCCAAAAATACAAGCTTAAAAAAAACTCGCCTGTAATGAAAATAAGTTGTTCCTGAAACAACGCAAACACTACCTGAGCCAATATAATGACAATTTTTTATACCACCAATATTCAAAGTATACGACTTATTTGCGGTGGCAAATCGTCTTCAGTGGCCAATGGGCGGTGGCTAAGCATCCTCGGTGGTCAACGGGTAGTGGCTAATTGTTGGCGGTGAATCTGCTGTGGCGAATGGTCCCATCCCGCTGGTGGTAGGTTCTGACCTATCTGACCTATCGCATTCACGCCCACCTTCATCTACCTATCACATTCCCAGCTACATTCCCCCAGTCCCAGCCCCATCCCTCTCCCATTCATCTCTCAGCCCCCTTGGCCCACAAGCCTCATTCCTGATGAAGGGCTTATGCCCGAAACATAGATTCTCCTGCCCCTCGGATGCTGCCTGACCAGCTTTGTCAGCACTAAACTCTTTGAGTTCCTTGTCCATGTCTGGTTCTTTGAAAGAATAATCTCATTAAACCCACTCTCTTCACATAGTTCTCAAGTTCAGATGAAGTGGTAATGTCAATGCATTAGTAGTTCAGAGACCCAGAAATACTCCTTAGAGGGCACTGATTCAAATCCCAACGTGGCAACTGGTGGGATTTCAATAAAGTCTGGATCTGCACGCTCAGCTCAGCACTTGTGACCATAAAGCGATCATTGTCAGTAAAATTCCACCTGGTTCATGAATGTCCTTTGGAGAGACAAATTTGCTGTCCCTTTCTGAATCTTAACTGTTTTCTGAAATGGTAAGCCACTCAATTCAAGCCATTTAGCATTACGTGACAAGTGAGGGTTTTGGCAGTGGTGTCCACGTCTCATCAAAGAAGTTTTAAAAATAAAGTGTTGTTTTCCTTCCAGTTCCCTCCAAGCTGTGCACTGTCCTGACGTGGAACTATATCACCCTTCCTACATTGTCACTGGGTCAAATTCCTGGAATTCCCTATCTGCTGTATGGGTGTTCCTACAGCACTTTACGAAGGCAGCTCACCATCCTCTTCCCAAGGACAATCAAGGATGAGAAATAAGTGCTGGCCGAGCAATTGGTGTCCATATTTTTGTGAAAACGTGTCGATAACTAAATAAATACAGACACTTCTGGGAGCCACACGGCAGCTCAAGCAGCAACAGTGTTCAAGAAAATGGAACCATAGCAGGGTCAAAGAAACAGATGAAGGTGAATGTTGGTGATTGCTTGGAGACCAGAAGTGATTAAAACAACCAATGATGATACTGCAAGACAAAAGATGGGTTCAACAGGGAAAGAGATGTTTGCAGTTGGAGGGAATAATGGGATGGCAGAATAACAGGAAGGTTGGGTAAACTCTACACGTTAATGCCTGCTTGTTGGACTCCTCTACACAGTCAAACAGTGTGGCCCTGGAAAAGCACAGCTGGTCAGGCAGCATCCGAGGAGCAGGAGAATTCTGCTGTTTCTCCAGCCCATTGTCCTACCTTTTCTCCATACCCCTTGATCCCCTTACTAATCAAGAACCTGTCTGTCCTAAAAATACTCAATGACTTGGCCTCCACAACCTTCTGTGGCAATACATTCCACAGATTCACCAACCTCTGGCTGAAGAAATTCCTCTCATCTCAGTTCTAAAGGATTGTCCCTTCCCTCTGAGGTTACACCCTCACTCTTAGTCTCTCCTGTTGGAAACATCTCCCCATCTACTCCATCCAGACTACTCAGTATTCTATAAATTTCAATCAGATCTGTTGTCAGCCTTCTAAACTCCAAGTACAGACTTGGTGTCCTCAGCTACTCCTCATATAACAAATCCTTCATCCCCAAGATAGTTCTTGTAAAACATCTTTGGATCCTTTCTAAGGCCAGCACCTCCTCCTTTAGATATGGGCCCAAGACTGTTCACGATATTTCAAATCCAGTCTGACAAAAGCTTTATGCGACCTCAGCACTAATATCTCTGCTTCTGGATTAGTGGTGCTGGAAAAGCACAGCAGTTCAGGCAGCATCCGAGGAGCAGTAAAATCGACATTTTGGGCAAAAGCTCTTCGTCAGGAATACAGGCAGAGAGCCTGAAGGGTGGAGAGATAAATGAGAGGAGGGTGGGGGTGGGGAGAAAGTAGCATCGAGTACAATAGGTGAGTGGGGGAGGGGATGAAGGTGATAGGTCAGGCAGGAGGGTGGAGTGGATAGGTGGAAAAGGAGATAGGTAGGTAGGACAGGTCATGGGGACAGTGCTAAGCTGGAAGTTTGGAACTGGGGTGAGGTGAGGGAAGGGGAAAAAAGGAAACTGTTGAAGTCCACATTGATGCCCTGGGGTTGAAGTGTTCCAAGGGGTAAGATGAGGCGATCTTCCTCCAGGCGTCAGGTGGTGAGGGAGCAGCGGTGAAGGAGGCCCAGGACCTCCATGTCCTCGGCAGAGTGGGAGGGGGAGTTGAAATGTTGGGCCACAGAGAGGTATGGTTGATTGGTGCAGGTGTCCCAGAGATGTTCCCTAAAGCGCTCTGCTGGGAGGCATCCAGTCTCCCCAATGTAGAGGAGAATGCATCAGGAGCAACGGATACAACAAAAACCTTTGATGGATGTGGAAGGCTCCTTTAGGGCCTTGGATGGAGGTGAGGGAGGAGGTGTGGGCGCAGGTTTTGCAATTCCTGTGGTGGCAGGGGAAGGTGCCAGGATGGGAGGGTGGGTTGTAGGGGGGCGTGGACCTGACCAGGTAGTCACAGACGGAACGATCTTTGCGGAAGGGGAAAGGAGTGGGGAGGGAAATATATCCCAGGTGGTGGGGTCCGTTTGGAGGTGGCGGAAATGTCGGTGGATGATTTGGTTTATGTGAAGGTTGGTAGGGTGGAAGGTGAGCACCAGGGGCGTTCTGTCCTTGTTACGATTGGAGGGTTGGGGTCTGAGGGCGGAGGTGCAGGATGTGGACGAGTTGCACTAGAGGGCATCTTTAACCATGTGGGAAGGGAAATTGCGGTCTCTAAAGTAGGAGGCCATTTGGTGTGTTCTGTGGTGGAACTGGTCCTCCTGGGAGCAGATACGGCGGAGGCGGAGGAATTGGGAAGACGGGATGGTACTTTTGCAGGAGGTAGAGTGGGAAGAGGTGTAATCCAGGTAGCTGTGTGAGTTGGTGGGTTTGTAAAAAATGTCGGTGTCAAGTCGGTTGTCATTAATGGAGATGGAGAGGTCAAGGAAGGGGAGGGAGGTGTCAGAGATGGTCCAGGTAAATTTAAGGTCAGGGTGGAATGTGTTGGAGAAGTTGATGAATTGCTCAACCTCCTCGCGGGAGCACGAGGTGGCGCCGAAGCAGTCCTCAATGTAGCGGAGGAAGAGGTGGGGAGTGGTGCCGGTGTAATTACGGGAGATGGATTGTTTTACGTAGCCAACAAAGAGACGGGCATAGATGGGTCCCATACGTGTGCCCATGGCTACCCCTTTGGTCTGGAGGAAGTGGGAGGATTCGAAGGAGAAATTGTTAAGAGTGAGGACCAGTTCGGCCAAATGAATGAGAGTGTCATGGAAGGGTACTGTTGGGGACATTGGGAGAGGAAGAAACGGAGGGCTTGGAGGCCCTGGTCATGGTGGATGGAGGTGTAGAGGGACTGGATATCCATGGTGAAGGTGAGGCGTTGGGGGCCGGGGAAACAGAAGTCTTGGAGGAGGTGGAGGGCATGGGTGGTGTCTCGAATGTATTTTAACTAATATCTCTGCCTCTTGTATTCTCGCCCCCACAAAATTAATACTAGCATTGCATTTGCCTTCCTAACTGCCAACTGAACTTGCATATTAACCTTAGGAGAATCCTGAGCGAGCACTTCAAAGACCTTTCGTGCTTCAGATTTCTAAAGCCTTTCCCCATTGCCAAAATAATCTACTCTTCCTAGTAAAGTGCATAACCACACACTTTCCCACATTGTATTCCATCTGCTACTTCCTAAAATGTCTAAGTTTTTATGCAGCTTTCCAGTCTCTACACTACCTGTCTCCCCAACTATCTTTGTATCATTTTCAAACTCAGTAACAATGCCCTCATTCTGTCATCCAGATTGTTAATGCATCATTGTCGTCCCAACAGTTGACCCCTGCGGAACTCCCTAGGCACCAGCTACCATCCTGAAAAAGATCCTTTTACCCTTAATCTCTGAAGGTTAAGAGGAACTCTAATGTAAATATTCAAAATTATGCGGAGTTTTGATGGAGTCGTAGGAAGAATCACAAAATTCTAAATCAAATCCTTCATTAGAATAAGAAACATCCGCTGCATTTACCATTTCTTCTTTCCTTCTTTAACTCAAAAAGATTTTCTTTGGTCAAAATATATTGTCTAATTTCCCTGTTTCTTTGGAGTTCACGCTTTTTTAGATGCTGTCTCCTTTGCCATTACAGCTTGTGTTTCTCTCATCTTTTCACATTTTCCTCTGTTTTTCTTTCTCCTCAATTTCCACTTTTCTTTATCTTTCCCTTTCTCTTTGTCTTCCAACTCAAGTCTAACTGTATCCTGGTTAGTTCTAGCTGCGACATCTAGGGATTAAAGCAGGATTTCATGATTCCCTTTTTCTAAATCTAAGTATCGGATAATCACTCTAAGCATCTCTTCCTTATGAAATCCTGCTTTAACTGATAAGTTTATCTCTTAACTATCAGCTTAACTTGTCAAAGATTTCAAAGAATCCACTCTTATATCTGCTGCTTCCAGAAATCTTTGCAACCTTCAAAGCCATTTTCAAAATCTCTGCAATAAGCCTCAGCCCAACACAGCCATCCCATGTCCAGACCTCGATGAGTTCATTTCTTTAAAAGAGATACAGATTTCTTTTAAATTCAGTGAACTCAGATCATGCTAATGTTGTGGTGGGACAAGGTAAACAAGGATATTTGGCTGAGTCAGCTGAAATAAAAGGGGTATTTGGAGCAATGGAGTATGTTTGCAAGTAGAATCCATCCTCTGTTTTAATATTTTCCACACTGAGCAGCCAAATCACCCTGACATGAATTACAGTAGTCAAACTGTGAACTAATCTCAACATCAACACATGCCCAAATAACATCAGCCATTAAGTGGATGCCACCATGGAGGTATAGTATCACATCGGTATTGAATTAGACATCTAGTGGCTTGCACTAACTGGAAATATGAGTTCAAATCCCACCACCACAGATATGTTTAATTCATTAATAAATGTAACATAAGATGTTCCAGGTCTCATTAATAATGATCATGAAAATACCTCATTCAAAGTGGAGGTAATCTGGCACTCTTACCAGGTCTAGCCTACGCTTAATTCTTACAAACAACCTCTGGAATGACAACAAGCCCATCAATTATATCCAACCACATCAGTAAAAACATTGCGTCTGTGTTCTTGCCACAAGGACTACAACAGTTTGAGAAGGCAACTCACATTCTTCAGGGCAAGTAGGGCCATAAAAGAAGTGGGCTATTAGGCTCCACCATTAAATGAGATTATTGCTGATCTAATGACCGTCAACTTTCTTTTCCCCCATAACCCTGATCCCATTACTGATTACAAATCGGTCTACCTCATCCTTGGCTATATTTAATGCCTCAGCCTCGACAGGTCTCTGCAGTAACATTCACTACTTGAGATTATTCTCTCTGGTCCTTGTCTCTTCTACAACCTCTCTGCATCTGTCCTCTCAAAGCTCCCAAGGGATGGAACCAAATGCTGGCCCAGCCAGGGAAGCTCCCAAGAATGAATCAAAAATAAATGCTACTCCCAGGGCCTGCTCAAGAGAGAGAATACAGTGTCCTTAGTGAGTGACCATGAGAAACAGGAGCAGGAGTAAGAGAGCAATTAGAAAAGCAAAAAGGGGGGCATGAAAAAAAGATTTGCAAAGAGAAATAGGGAGAATCCTAAGATATTTTATAAATACATTAAAGGGAAGAGGTTAATGAAGGAAAGAGTAAGGCTCATTTGGGACGCAGGGGCCAAACTGTGTGTGAAGTCGCAGGATATTGAAATGAATACCTCTCTTCAGTCTTCACACTGGAAAAGGAGAGCATAGGTACAGAGTTCAGGAAAACGGACTGCGAGGAACTTGCACGGTTTGACATAGGAAATGAGGAGGTATTAGAGGTTCTGTCAGGCTTAAAAATGGACAAATTCTCTGGTCCAGATGAATTGCATTCAAGGCTGCTGTGGGAAGCGAGGCAAGAAATTGTGGGGGCTCTGACACAATTTTTTAATTCCTCTCTGGCCATCGTGGTAAGTGCCAGAGGACTGAAGGATGGCTAATGTGGTTCCACCTTTCAAGAAAGCTGATTGAGATGAATTAGAAAGTTACAGACCAGTGAATCTCATGTCAGTGGTAGGAAAACCATTGGAAAAAAATCTGAAGGAACGAATTAATACCCACTTGAAAGGCATTTCTGTGCTTTCCCCAGAACACGATTCCCGACTGATCTCAGCCTCAATTAGACTCAAGAAATCTGTCCCCACAGCTCTCTGTGGCAAGGGGTTCAAAAAGACTCACATACTTCTGCAAGACGAAATTCCTCCTCATCTCAGTCTTAACTTGGGTTCCTGTTCGTACATTTTGTGCACACCTCACACTGAGGATTTTACAGTTAAAACTCTCCTACTCTTTGCTCCTATAGAGTTGTTTTTAAACACATCCTTATGTCACATGTTTGCCGATTCCTTGTTTCTTCTCTGCATTTTACTTGACAGTTGTTTCCAGATCCCTCCCTCATTCCATCCCTATAGTAGTCATGATTTGGAGATGCCGGTGTTGGATTGGGGTGTATACAAAGTTAAAAATCACACAACACCAGGTTATAGTCCAACAGGTTTAATTGGAAGCACTAGCTTTCGGAGCGATGCTCCTTCATCAGGTGATAGTGGAGGGCTCAATCCTAACACAGAGAATTTATAGCAAAAATTTGCAGTGTGATGTAACTGAAATTATACATTGAAGAATTGATTGTCTGTTAAGCCTTTCATCTGTTAGTTTCACTTCTTTCATGTGTAAATCACAAAACCTTTTTTTAAAGTTGCATTCTGGGTTAGCTGTTAACAATGGCAATAGTTAGACAATATTTTGAAGGTGTTGGCCCCCTGTGTTCTCTGTCTATGCCATGATGTTTAGATCGATTCTAATCTAAAAAGTGAGATAACAGAGTTCTACATGAATGCATGCAGTTTTTGAGCAAGGTACAATGTAACTCTGCAAATACAAATTCACCCCACAAAATATATGTGTGCACGTGGGTCTTTGTCTGTGTGTTTGTGTGTGTCTGTCTGGGGTGGGGTTTGCCAACCTGATGAAGGAGCGTCGCTCCGAAAGCTAGTGTGCTTCCAATTAAACCTGTTGGACTATAACCTGGTGTTGTGTGATTTTTAACTTTGTCCATCCCTATAGCCGCTTCTCTTCTGTAACTACTTTTGCAATAATTTATTCATCAGTTTCTGTTTTCCGTTGGCTCCTGAACCCTGCATGCTCCATGATTTACTCTGGAATGCAATCGTTTTACGATCATTAACTGGCTTCGTTTGAAGCTTTCATATCATTTAAAGAGCTGAATTAGTTCTTGTAAATGTTGATTTTTCACCATTCCCTGCTCCAGCCCAGAATTACCCACTCGAAATGTAAGGTAATATGACTGAGTAGAAATGGTTTGCACATGTGCTTCATTCCGGAATGCGGCTCAAAATGAAATCCAGACTTCCCAATCACTGAATTCGCAAAATTCCCGAACAGAGAGATGGACTGGTTTCTGTCGCCTCCAAAGGACGTTGAGACTTAAGGAGCAGGTCTCTTGGTCTCCAAACAAGAACCTCTGTGCCCTTCCAACTCTCACCCGCACTTGCTTCCCCCCCAGCTGTAATACTGAAACGGGAAAGCTCACTTTCCAAAGCGGAAAATCACCAACTTTGTCCACCCAGTCCAACACCGGCATCTCCCAATCATTTCCAAAGCGGGGCAGCGTTAATGCAGGAATGTGCTGCTAAAATGGTGCAAGTCAAATCAGATGCGTTTCCTGATCGGCTTGAACGTTTGGCTGTGTGTGAGATGAATGTTTGGTTTGGTGTTGTGTCTGTGGTATACGTTTGGTTTTGTGGCTGACGGTTCACACAGTGTCCAGTTCTGTGACAGGCTCCACCTGGTTTCGATGGCCCACTGGCTACACTCTGACTTTCCTGCAAACTGCAGCTTTCTCTGATATTCAGCCCCATCCCCCTCGCCCGGGGCCAGTTCTCATCTTTTCACCGCTTCACAATCATAAAACAAAATCCGCGCACACCCAGCCCCTGTACAATAACCCCACATCCTCCTTCCGGTATAAAATCCTCCCTCTCATATTCTCAAACCCTTACCCCCCTCCCCCACACCTATACTGTACACAATCCGCTCCCCCTCACACCCACCCCTTTATAAAACCCACACTCTCCACCTCCCTCATTCAGGAGGTGGGCCTTATTCTCACTGGGCGAAGTTTCTAATTTGCCAATTTGTTTGGCCGGTGGGGGCAGAAAATTCCCTTTTCTTTCCTCAGGATCCGGGTTTTCCTGCAGATTAAGGGAGTCAGACTCTGGGACGTGGGGAGTAGAGCGAGGAGGAACATTTGTATCAAACTTGAATTGTTACTCAGTGACTGTATCCGGAATGTATCTATTTTTTGTTACACTATTGACTGCTTGAGCACGTGGTTCCATGGTGTAATGGTTAGCACTCTGGACTCTGAATCCAGCGATCCGAGTTCAAATCTCGGTGGAACCTTGTGTGTTTTTTATTCGGTTTAAATCTACATTGCATTTTACCACTGCGAATACTGTATTCCGCGAATCATTGAAGTGAAGCCTTAGCTCTAATTTAAAATAAAACCTTAATAAGCTAGCCTATGCTCTTAGCTCGTAAGAGAGATCATTATCTCTAGAAATTAAAAATGTACTCCAAGACGGAAAGATGTTGTGAAACTTGAAAGGATTCAGAAAAGATATTCAAGGGTGTTGTCAGGGTTGGAGGATTTGAGCTGTGGGGAGAGGCTGAACAGGCTGGGGCTGTTTTCCCTGGAGCGTCGGAGGCTGAGGGGTGACCTTATAGAGGTTTACAAAATCATGAGGGGCATCGATAGGATAGACAAAGTCTTTTCCCTTGGGTCAGGGAGTCTAGAACTAGAGGGCATAGGTTTAGGGTGAGAGGGGAAAGATATAAAAGAGACCTAAAGGGCAACCGTTTCATGCAGAGGGTGGTACATGTATGGAATGAGCTGCCAGAGGAAGTGGTGGAGGCTGGTACAATTACAACATTTAAGAGGCATTTGGATGGGTACATGAATAGGAAGGGTTTGGAGGGATATGGGCCGGGTGCTGGCAGGTGGGACTAGATTGGGTTGGGATATCTGATCGGCATGGACGGGTTGGATCGATGGGTCTATTTCCATGCTGTACATCTCTATGACTCTATGTGAAAAGATGAGAAAAAGATGATTATTAATTCCATGATTCACCTCTCTGGGATAATCTTTGTAAATCTCATTTTAACAAGTTACCTTGCACAGGATTGACAGGAGTGGGCTATTCAACCATGGACTCATTTGTAAGGGCTTTTCTAATGGTTCCCTTCACCTCTTTCCTGTACTCATGCAAATTTGCTCTGATGCAGTATTTCTCCAATCCCCTTGTGTAAAAAAAAACACTATTCAATCTGCAGTCATTTCAGGTCATAGAGTCGTAGATTAGATTCCCTACAGTGTGGAAATAGGCCCTTCGGCCCAACCAGCCCACACCGACTTTCCAAAGTGTAACCCCCACCCCCACAGATCCATTTCCCTCTGACTAATGCACCTAACACAATGGGCAATTTAGCACAACCAGTTCACCTGACCCGCACATCTTTGGACTGTGGGAGGAAACCGGAGCAAATCCACGCAGAGACGGGGAGGATATTCAAACTCCACACGGTCACCTGAGGCTGGAATTGTACCTGGGATCCTGGTGCTGTGAGGCAGCCGTACAGCACTGAAATAGACCCCTCATTCCAACTCGTCCATTCCGACCAGAAATCCTAACCTAATCTAGTCCCATTTGCCAGCACTTGGCTCATATTCCTCTAAACCCTTTCTATTCATATACCCATCCAGATACCTTTTTAATGCTGTAGTTGTATCAGCCTCCAGCACCTCCTCTTGGCAGCTCTGCTTGAAAATGTTGCCCCTTAGGCCCCTTTTGAATCTTTCTACTCTCACCTTAAACATACGCCCTCTAGTTCTGCACTCCCCCACCCCACCCATTATAACTCATTTTGCAAAGTAAAATTCTCTCATCTCTGGTTAATAATTATTCCTGGATTTAGGATTTAGGTGTGTGTCTGTCTGTCTGTCTTTGGGGAGGGTGGAATTGGAAGGGGGGGGGAGGAAGGAGCTTGGTTAGATCTAACAAACAATAAGGTTTACCATAACAATTATCAGTGCATTCCATTGGACATCGAAAGATACAATGGAACAAGTTTAAAAGGAAATTACCAAGTACAAAAGTTAAGGGGTGCGGTGAGGTGGGGTTGGGGTTACAATCCTAACACAGACTGGGACAGTAAAGATGTAAGGAGGAGGAGGGGAAGCCTTTTTGAAGTGTTTTCAGGAGAATATTCAAGGTATGTTGTCCTGGAAATTAAATTGACTTGACTCAACTATTAGCAAGAGCAAAGAAAGGAGCTTTATTTAAATTCTGCAGAATTGACCCCAGTACATTCAGCTGGATGCCTCAATGTAAAGGGGTATCTGAGCATTGTTCAGATATTTGCCTTATACTGTTTCTTATCATGCTCTCAAGGGCAAAGACTGGGAAAACTCAAGTTGTTATTCTCTCATCCCCTGGTCTTGGACATAACAGTTCTTCAACTTTCGCTGAGTTTGACTGTCGCCAGGTCAAGTTGAATGTTTTCAAAGTTCAAACAGAGACAAGCTGGCTGCAAATCTCATCAAAGTATTGTTTACAAAGCTCAGCACAGCATTAAATTTAGAAAAGCATTCTCTTTCAAATTTCACAGTAAATGGATAATTTTCCATTACATATGTTTCGAGCACCAAAAAGACAGGAGGGACTGCTGGATAAGACTCCGAGAAGTGATAGGTCAAGTATCATTTAGGGAACATTTAAGAAAAAGCGATAATAATATAGGGTTAGGCTAGCTAGGAGAAGCAATACAGAGGAGAAAAATAAGTTGAGCATCAAATTCCAGGTGCTATGATACGGAGGCCACCGACAATAGAGAGCTACTGCTGCTATTGGTCCCCTACATGTCAATCCTCCACCAAGATCCGCTTTCCTACACCAATTGGAGAGCCCTTAATTCTGATTGATCAATAATCAAGAATCATCCAAACAGCTTTTTTATTCCCTTGTTTTGTTTTTTTAAAAAAACAACGAAAGTATTCAAAGGATTTTGTTTATAACAAACAGTTTTCCCATGAAGTTAGCTTCAATTCTTGGAGATTCCAGGGCAATCCTGGATGATTGACCACACTATGTGTAAGCCCATGGAACCAGCAAATTGGGACTAAGTTAGTAGAAGGTGGTGCAGCAGAAATGAAGGAGGGAGGGAGAGAAACAATATCAGCTCATCTCTCCCAATCATTTGGGTCATATTGAACTCATACCAGGAGGGGTAAGAAATGGCACAGAGAAAAATTATAGAACTGAAAAACTCAGTTTTTAGATTTATTAGATTAGATTAGATTCCCTAGAGCGTGGAAACAGGCCCTTCAGCCCAACAAGTCCACACCGACCCTCCGAAGAGTAACCCACCGAGACCCATTCCCCTACATTTATCCCTGACTAATGCACCTAACACCACGGGCAATTTAGCATGGCCAATTCACCTAACCTGCACATCTTTGGACTGTGGGTGGAAACCGGAGCACCCGAAGGAAACCCGCTATGTCAACTATGTCAAAATCTGTTCCAGTCTGCTTTTTGCCATTTTGTAAATAAGTTGCAAAAATAAGACGCGTACTCAGATCACAAGTCAGGTAGAAATCAGAGACACACACAAACCTAAACCCACAATGGGTTTAATTGGACTTTTATCAACCAATTAATATAGTTTATTTTGAGCTAATGATTGTGTTTCTTCTCAGTCCTTGGTCCAAGTTTGGAATCCTTACTAGCATTGGATTCCACAGGTCTGAACACCAAAATCTCCATTCTTTACGTTGGTTTCTGGATAAAAGTTGTCAATAGTTCTTTGACGTGGGAGCACATTCCGGATCCACCTCATTCTATCCTTGCATTGTCTCCTCTGCACAGTAACAAAGTGCAGGAAGCTACCTGATTTTTATTTCCAAAATTTGGTTACATTAAGGTCAATTATAACATCCCTTCAATTGCCACCGACAAGACTGACTATCTTTCCACACAAGGAAGTTCCTGCGTAGCTGGGTTACGTACTGTCTAATGGTTAATTAATTCCTTCACAAATTTACAAAGCTCAAAGCAATGAATTATAGAAAATTAACCATTTTAATTATTGCTTCAAAATATTAACCATTTAACATTTAATTCAGCGAGGTACACAATTAACCGGAACATATACAATTCTCCGTACGTGGAATTTTCAGAGGCAAATCATAAACTTTGGCTTTTTTACTCGATTTGCATTAGCACCAAAGCCTGTTATGTCAAATTTTGTTCTGCTGCTTGTACCATTTACTGTTTCCTTCTTGGAGTGGGTGTTTTATGATCTCCCACCTCACCAAAAGTAGATCCCCAACGGCGTTAAGGGGGGTCGAAGAACTTCACGTCTCTTCCACAACGTAACATTACTCCCTAGTGTTGCTTTATCCAAGCCGTAATTTTTTTTATAGCACAAACTCGTATAGTAATATTGCATCCTTTTACTATCCAATCAATCTTAACCCCTTTAACTCAATGAAGCTGTGCCTGTCTTAGTAAAAAAAGTCTTCACCTTCTCTAACATTAACTGAAGCATTGAGATGAAAAAGAAACAGATTTATTGCAACACTGTTTAAATTGATTCTATCCATATTACTGCAATGCAGGAAGTGGACAGAAACAATATTACCAAATGGCCAGCCATGAAGGGTACCATGTTTTTCTTAAGAGAATCAAAACGTTCTTTAAATCTGAACGCTTTTCTTCCCTTTTAGTTCTATTTCATTTATTTGTACAGTTGCTTTTGATTCTGATCTTTGTAACCAAGATGGTACCAGATATTGGTGTCTTTGTACACACTTCACTGTACTTGAGTACATTTAACAATAAAACCTAATTCTAACATTTTATCTCAAATACTTCTTACAAAGTAACAAAGTTGTTACTTTTAGAGATCCTTAAAAATGATGCTCGGCTTGATGTAAGTAGTACAATTTTTTTGAAATACTTTGGGCATTAAAAGGGCAATGGGAGAATAGAATACAGTGCCTGGAATTACTCAACAGAAGAATGCTTGAACTGTAGACACAGGTAGGCGTGGTTTCTTCAGGCAAATGTCGATGTAACACGAATCTCAAGAAAGGGGTTGGCCATTCAGGACAAAGATGAGGAGAAATTTCTTCAAATTTATGTTTATTTGGAATTCTCAACCTCTGAAGCTCTTGAATTTATCCAAGACTGTGACTGAAAGATGTTTGGAATGGTAAGTAGGTTAGATAGGGCAAGAAACATCAAGTTGAATCTGATAATCAGCTAAGATCTTATTGAACACAGGAGTCGGCTCAAGGAGACCATCTGATCTATTCCTGATCCGAAATATGACGCTTTTATTTTGAGTGATCTGTAAGCATTTTCACTTCCGCTCCCATTCCTAGTTGCATATTCCGAATATCTATCAGCCTTTGAGTTGCATTTTTGTTTGAAAATTGGTCAAAAACATACTGTTAAATGTTATGCAATGTTCTACCATCCTGACTTTGTCCAAGTCACACTCATGTAGATGTAGAAGTCAACTTCGACTCTGAGTCAAAGTCGTGGGTGGTTACAGCCCATGTGAGAATGTTGCTTTATCGTCTGAGGTGAACGTATGGTATTTGAGAGGTAGGAGGCAGAAATTCCAGTCGTGTTTATTCCCAATTAGCATCATCACAACAGATTAACTGGCTATTATCGCTGTAGTTTGTGGAACCAGGTATTTTTGCCTATAGAGCAATTCAAATGTACCTATATACACCCATTTCAGAGGTACAAATGTACTTTTGTGTTGCTGCAGAATGCTGAGATATTCAAAGTACGTCGTTTGTGCACCTTACTCTTACCCGTAAGAGATAAACGAAATTTTCAAATAATATTGAACCTCAGACAACCAATCGCTTGAGCAACAGAGCACAAACTGGCTCAAGTTCAGTATCTTTCAATAATATTAGAAAAAATCTACTGTTATTTAAAATCATACCTTTTATTTAATCTGCAAATTTGCTACTTTACACACCAGCAACACTATCTGTTGGCTTTCCCTTTAGACAGACCATTTAAAAAAATTCGATCCACACCCAGACTGAGAGGCAACTTACTTCTAACCCCCAGTTTCATATAGACTCCACCAAGGCCAGCTCAGAGTATGTGCATTGCGAGGCAATCACAAGGGCAGCATTAATTAAAACCAACTCCTTAACTTGGGCTTGGCACCTTACAATTTAGGGCCCAGGTTCTCTCTTTAGTCCTACTCGAGAAAGGTTAGCTGAGTTCAGCACTTTTTAGTTACAATTTTATTACTCGTTTTTAAACGATCAATTTATTGACATTTTGTTCATATCTTAAATTTTTTCAAAACAAGTTTAATGTTGTGCGAGAACCTTAGAAGTATCCTTATTCGAAAATGTGCTCATCAACTCGAGAGAAAGAGAGAAGCATGACGCTAGACACAAAAAAAGGTCGAAAACACCTGCTCTCGACGCTATTCTCAATTTACTCACCATCATTTCCTTTCTTCCTACACACACTCTAATGCGTGTCTCTTTTGACATCTAGGAACTAAATTGCAGTACTTTATGAACTATCTGGGTAATGCATAAGCAACATTTGGACAATTCACACTAACCCAATCTATTGTATTTTAACCATTAGATCCGTGATTAAGTTTTCATTCGCACCAATTGGTAATCTAAGTGTAAGATTCACCCAAGATTTAGTAAAACATGCCTGTTTTTGAAATTGCAGTTTATAGTTCAACTCACTGATGATTTGGAAAATCCCCGTCCTCCAAAGGGATCAGACGAGGACAGTGATTTAGAAGAGAAATGATGTTCAGTTTCTGAAGAAAGACCACTAGACTCAATTGACTGTTTTCTCTGCACAGACGCTGCCAGACTTAAGAGTTTCTCCAGCAATTTGTTTTCGTTTGTTCCATGCCTATTTAGGTTCCCCTATTTTACACTTCAACTTATACGCAGTATCTGAAATTTAAAAGAAAAACTCCCAATTCCAATACCAGGCTTTTCAGAAAGAAATTTTCATTTATAAGATGATGCAATCCTTGCGCTGCATGACATTTTTATTCTTAAACGCCCATTTCCAGAAGACCTTAATGCTCGATAAGGGGAAGCTGCAGTTACTGTGGTGGCAAGTAATATTTGGAAAACATTCAAGCACAACCAGGAGGAATCATCCCATCCAACTAAATGTCAACAGGGTTCCAATGATCAAATTATAAGGAGACTATACAACGCATGTCTTTAATCCTTACAATACAGAAGATTAAGGGAAGACTTAGTTGAACTTTTGAGATCGAGAGAAAATCAGGCCAGTGGATGAAGGGGCGGGCGGGGTGGAAATAAAAAAAATGTCAGCTGGTGGTGAGGCTTCTAGGGTAGGGAAATAACAGCTTAAAATTAAAGCCAGAGTGAGAACGCGATTAGGTGACTTCTTCACAGAAAGGACAGTGCAGTATGCAACTCCAACAAAAAGCAGCAGTACTTGTCAATTTAAACAAAATTAGAGATCAACAGATTTTTATTAGGCAGTAATGTAGAATCAGCATAGTGCTTAGATTTGTAGTGACATTATAAAATACGGGTTTCCTTTTAAGGTAGCAATGACAGTTCTTCCTCTCTCTCTTCCGCGCCCCAAGGGTTGTTAGAACGCAGAATTCTCTGTCCCAGGTAGTGGAGATTGGATTTTCAAAACTTATTCAAGGCCAACATCGATTTATATATTCTTCAAGATGGGATTTAAGGGTTATAGATTGCAGACAGGACAGTGGAGTGAGACCATTATCAGACCAGTGATGATATTATTATATGTTAGCTCTTACTGATACCCCATTTTCAAGTTCAACTCTAATCTGAAACCGATTTCGCTCAATGCTCAAAGAGATTTTCTGGTTTCCTCTAACAATGTCATTTATTGCACAGTTCGATAATAGAGTGCAATATGCCACATACCTTCAAATTTAGCTTTTTTGTGTCCAACTGGAAATTCAAATGAAGACTTGGAAGTTCAGGAAATCTTACAACAGCTTTTACACGTTTGAATCATTTAAAAGTGTTTTACAACCGAAGTACTTCTGTAGTGCACCTACTGCTATGTGATAACGAACAGTATCAGAAGGATAGCAGATTAGATAATGCAGCAATGCTTTATAACTGCACAGAAGAGCCATCAGCGACAATGCACTCAAATCCTGGAGTGGGACTTCAACCTATAACACAGCTTCTGCTTTGTTCAGTTGGTAGGGGCCTACTTAAGTCTAATAATTCAGCAGATCTTTAGAATATGCACTAAACGTTAAGAGCTACGAAATTAGGGGAAGAATGTTAAAGTAGAGTGATCAATCTCTATCTTTCTAATCAGTTTCTAACTTCTAATGAGTACAACTTCTTGGGAGGGAAAATACACCAGGATGATGAAAGAACCAAACTGCACAAAGGAGGAAGAATAATTCAGAAAGTAAAGATCTCAAACAGGATAGATTTCAGGGTCAGTTATGTCGAGAGAAGGAATGCTGACACTCTGGTGTGTGTGTGTGTGTGGGGGGGGGGGGGCTGGCCGGGCGGGCAGGTGTTAGTTGGTGCGAGTGCTAGGGTAGACTCAGGGTCTGCCTTTAGGCAGAAAACGTGAGGAAGAGGTGTGGTAGAATCACACTGGATGGCAAAGATTAAACAATCTAAAACAAAACTAAATCCAAGTATATGAAGAGATGCAACACTAAACTTGAGCTTAAGGTACCGCATGGGACTATACTTTAAAGGGGACAAACTCCACACAGACATTCTCCCCGTGTCTGCGTGGGTTTCCTTCGGACACTCCGGTTTCCTCCCACAGTCCAAAGATGTGCGGGTCAGGTGAATTGGTCATGCTAAACTGCCCATAGTGTTAGCTGCATTAGTCAGAGGGAAATGGGTCTGGGTTGGTTACTCCTCGAGGGGTTGGTGTGGACTGGTTGGGCCGAAGGGCCCGTTTCCACACTATAGGGAATCTAATCTAAAATATCTGAAACCTGATTTCTTCAAATTAGAAACTGCAGTGACTCCCCGTCATGGTCAGAAGTTCAACTTTAAAATAACTATGATTTCATAGCCATTATTGGACTAATCGGGTTTATGGTATACATGCAATAATGTAACCAGAGGCTCAGAGAAGCATCAAACATTAAATGATATTTAAAAATATTTTTGTAATTGGTGAGCTTAAATCATAGAACCTTACACTTCAACCTTTCTGGCTTTTGGAACAGCTATTCACTTTGTCCTAGTCCATTGCTTCCTTTATGCCTTGTCTTCAGAAACACACTGCTCTTAAAATAGAAACTCCCATGTGATAGATGCTGCAATTACATTTTTATTAAAAAATGTCAAGGACAGCCACAACTCAGCATGGAATCTGCATTACGTTGCAATAGTCTAATAAACTCCTGCATTTATATTGTTTTTCTTGCACACAGGATGTCTCAAAGCACTTTGCAGCTTTGAAATGTTTAATTCACTGCTGTAATATAGGAAACTTGACAGGCCCCAACATTGTTTGAACACTGCAACAAACTGTGCTTCTACACTATGGAACTGGGTTAGAATCATAGAAGAGACCATTCATTTGATAGTGTTCAGTTCATAACTCTCCACCCTCAAAGCAATGCTGAAGAGTTTGGACACTTTCCCAGTAAGGAGGAGAACACTGAAGGTACAAAATAGGGTATGAACTTGAGCAAAAGAATAAAAATCAGTACAAAACACATTTTGAAAATTTCAAACTCTGGTTGTGCCTGGGAAGTTATATTAGCATCGCAGAAAGGAGGGGGAAGAAACCAAGTCTGATAATTTCTCAACCCACCAAGCAACACCAGAATCTCAACCAAACTAAGACTCACTCCAGTGAGCTGTCATTATTGTCAATATCATCTGAGACTTTGTTGATTGGAAAGTTTTGGTTGATATGACTCATTCGATCTTCATGTGGCCTCTCATCTCAACTTTTGCTTCCAGCCTGTAAATCAGGCTTCTACTCCAAGCTGCTTCTTTCACTGCTGGGCGAATGCTTATGATACCAGTGGAATTACTGGACCCAATTATCTCTGATGGTCAAAGAAAACAATGGATCAACTCTGGCTGTCAATTCAAACTAATTAATTGCTCCCAGCTCCATGTTACAGAACAGTAAGTAATTTCAGAACAATTGAGAAAACATTAAGCAAAAATATCCTTTCATATAGCATCTGATCACATTTTCAGGAGCACTTCACCAATAGATTACTTTTAAATCTCAACACTGCACAGTACAGACTCATGAACAGCAAATTAATGGATGTTTGAGTTGTGTAGACCAGGGTAGGAATACAAAGAAACCGGGTACATTTTCTTCTTCTCAAATGGTGCTTGGGCATCCTTTACATTCACCAACATAAAGCATTGCCATTGCAGCATCTCCAACAGTGCTGAAAACCACCAATACCCTGCATCAGTCCACATTATACATTGGTCATTAAGAATACCTGAATTCCTAACATTTCTAACTCAAAATGAATGGTTACCAATTGAGCCAAGTTGGAAATTTATATCTTTGTAATTGTTCTGTTTCAGATGGTGAGCCTATGGTTTAAAGTGATTTTCTACCTGTATGCGTCAACTCAATCTATGATTATTCCTTTTTTGTAAGCACAGGTAAAACGATTCTTGAATCTAATAAGGGAACTGTTATAAACACACGTGGGAACAGGTGGAATACTAAATGATAATGCTTCTTTCAGGATGATGGGGTATAATGCCATTTGAAGACTGACTGCAATCTTGGTGTCACGTGCAACCCTAAGATAAGCTCTTGAACACATACCTATGCCATTACTAAGATCACTGATTCATGTCACATTACTTGACTCTGCTGGTACCATAAGCCACATGCTGCTGAAACTCTCATCCGTTCCTTTGTCTCCTCCAAACCTGACCAATTCAATGCATTCTTGGCTTGCTTCCCACATTCTACCTCCAGAAAAATTAATGCAACCCAAAATTCAGCTGCCTTTGTCCTCACTTGCACAGAGTTCCATTTAGTGCACTGGCAGCAACTTAAGCAGTACCTAAATTTTAAAATTCTTCGTCTTGTTTTCTATCCTTCTCTGGCCTCACTCATTCTATAATTTCCTTCAACACCACAAAACTTAAGATATATCTGCACTCTTCAGTTTGGACACCTGAAAACCCTGATATTAAAGTAATTCCATCATTGGTACTAAAGCTAGCAAGACCCTACACACTGGAAATTCCTCACATATCCAGAGGTGGCTTCTTTCTTTATATGCTCCTTAAAACCTCTCCCTCTGACTAAACTTTTTGCCCCAATACGTCCAATTTTTCAGTAAATGTTTGCTTATAACACTCCTGCAAAGCACCTTGGGAGGTTTATTGTGCTACACTAACACTTTAAAAAAAAAAATTTCTACTCAACGTATTCACAGATCACTGGTCCAAAATGTGTACAGCTCACCAACACTGCTACACAGTGAGAAACCTGACCACCAAAAGGAAATTCAATTTTATTTTGCTTTCTTTTGTCAAGCACCAAAATATGTAGGGAGCATCCATTAAAAATAGGCAGTGTCGCTGTTGCACACAGTTTATTCAACAATATGGTAAATAAGAAAAAATCAATTGTAGCAGTCTATACAGTGATCCAAAGTTCATATTTATAAGTAATTATCAATAAATTGCATGATTTACACGTTTCTGGATAGGTTTTTCTTTTTTACTGTTTGCCCATTTTTCAAGTTTTACACAGAAGTCTGAAAGAGGAAAAACCAAGGGATGTGTTCAATAAAATCAGCCACACAGTCTTTTTAAAGGATCCTTCGATAGTTGCACCAAAAAAATAAAATAAAAAGTAAAATGTTCATCATTAAACTGAAAAACCCCCCACAATATTCTACATCCGCAGGACGTTTGGCAGCTGCCAGTTTGTGCAATAGTCTCTCATTCTACCTGTACAAATTATTAATACTTCGAAATTTCTGTTCAAACCCTTGTATTGAAGTGGAAAAAAATTAAGGGAAGAAGGGATACACAAGGAGGTATCATAATCCTTTGCTGTCAAAAAAAACAGATGTATATTGTAGCACAGGCTGTTTTTTTTCTCTTCTGTGAAATGCTTTGCGTTAATGAACAAATGCTTACAAGATTCTTTGAAGTTAGAAAATAAAAATATGAATTCAACTCTCCTTCTCTTAAAAAATGTTGGTATGGGCTATTTGCAATTGAAACAACAGAACAGGAAAACAAAAAAGGGACTGGCTATTCACCAGTCATAACAAAAAATATATTCTTTGTATAATATCATCCCTCAGTTTTTTTCTCATTAAGTTGCAGTTCAGTGAATTCTGGGAAAATAGTCCTCCCTAGAAATTTCAAAATTGTTTTTCAGTACAAAAAACCCTAAGTAAAGACGAAAAATGAGAATTTGCTCCCAAAATGCTACAAGATGTCTAGTGTATTGTGATTAATGTTTGTGCCTGTTAAGTCCGGGTTATCTGAACCCAAGCCAAGGTCACTGGCGGCACCATGTAAGCCTGCCATTCCAGGGTTAGCAAGTTGAGAAAGCATTGCACTCTGGTCCGGAGCAGCAAAGTGTCCTTGATCCATGGGGTTCCCCTGGGCAGCTACCATTCCCGGATGTGGTGAGTTAGTCTGTGGAGAGACATGGTGTGGAGACGGTTGAGGCTGCATCCTGGGCGATGGGCTGGAATGAGGTGGCTGGGACTGCGGGCGAGGGGAAGGCACGGGCTGTGGGGACCGCACCTGGTTGCTTAGGGAGGATGGGTGCTGGCCCTGGAGGTGAGGTGACTGGGCCTGGCCAGGGAGCATGTACTGTTGTGGACTCATAGAGTTGGACTGGGCAGGAGAACCCATCTGCTGTTGCTGCTGCTGCTGCAGGATTCTATGATGGAGGGCCTGATGGAGACTGGAACTGCCCTCTGCTCCCATTCCCGCTTGTGGAAGCTGGCTCATCTGTCCCATCGGTTGTCCCACTTGTCCCATGGTTCCTTGCTGCATGGGAATATGATGCTGTATCCTCTGCTGCTGCTGCTGCTGTTGCTGTTGCATGGGATAACCAGATCCTTGAGGTTGCTGAAATTGGTTAGCCATTCCAGCACCCAAGCTGGGGTTTGGCTGCTGTTGCTGCTGTTTCTGTTGCATGAGCTGCCGTCGCATTGAAAGCTCTCTAAAGTTGGAGTTCATAGTGGGGTGATTCATGTTCATGGTCTGTCCCTGCGCATTCATCCCACCCATGCTTTGTTGCTGCTGCTGTTGCTGCTGAGGCATATTAGGCCGTTGAACACCAGGCTGCATGGGGCTCATGTTCTGCATACCTGGGTTGCCATGCATGCCTTGCTGTCCTTGAAGACCTGGTTGAGATTGCATTCCAGGCTGTGGCTGCATTCCAGGCTGGCCCTGCATGCTTGGCTGACCTTGGCCTCCTTGATACCTAGCTGCCCTTTGCTTGATGAAAGCAGCCATAAGCTGGGGGTTAGAGCGAAGGATAGCAAGTACTTGCTGCTGCTGCATGGGAGAGCTTGGAGACCTCAGTGTTCGCAGTAAATCTTGCAGGGCTCCTTGGGGAATGGTACCTCTGTTAGGTTGAGGCACTCCTGATGTAACTGGGCACATGGGTGGTGGTGGCTGGGGCTGCATGTTAATTTGCAGTGCTTGTTGGCTCATCTGCATGACTGGTCGTTGCATTCCCTGTGGATGTTGCTGAGTCTGGGCCATTCCAGCCTGTCCCCACTGTGCCTGTTGCATACTGGCTGGCCCCATTCCCTGATCTGAGAGAGTGGGGCCTCTCTGTGATTGTTGCGGATTCATGTTCATTCCAGCCATTTGATTCATCGGTGCTACATGAGGATTCATTACTCCAGGCCTTTGAAACGATTGCTGCTGTGCCATCAGTCGCTGGGCATCAGCTGCTCTTTGAATCTGCATGGCCATTTCCACGGCAGCTGGTGGTGGCTGTGGAGTAGGAGGTACAACTTGGGCTGCAGATACCACTGGTCCAGTTGGCTTGCCTTGCGGTAGAGGGGCTTGTGGTTGACTTCTTGTCATGTTGCTGTAGGAAGGCATGTTGGTTTGTGGCGGTGGCTGGGGCTGCGGTTGCGGCTGCGGCTGAGCTGGGGGTTGGGGCTGAGGAGTCTGTGGGGTACTCGGTTGTTGCCCTGTTGGTGTAGTGGGCGCAGTGCCACTTGGAGATGGCAGACTTTGCTGTCCTACACCTCCACGCTGCATTGTGGCCATCCTTCTGCGTAGCATCTGGGCTTGCTGTAGACGGTGCTGTAGCTGTTGTTGACGAAGCTTGTGCTTGATGTTGAGACAGAACGGCACAGGACACTTGGTTTCTTGGCAGTGCTTAGCATGGTAGCAACAGAGTGCAATAAGCTGCTTGCAGATTGGGCAGCCACCATTGGTCTTGCGTTTGCAACCTTTGGTGTGCTGGACTACTCTCTTCATCTTCTGGCAGGAAGGCAAAGAACAGTTTGCATTGCGACACTGGCAGGCATGGACCAATGACTGAATGCAGCGCTGAATGCTGAGACGCCTTGAATCCCCAGTGCTGGCTTCTGACCCTTGTGCGTTACTCTCATCATCCAAACCCAGGCCTAGTTTCTCCATCTTGTGCTCGTGTCCCTTAGTGTTAAAACAGTTGACACAAAGGTCATAATCCTACAGAAAGCAAAATTAGAAACAATTAGTTCCCCCAACATTTGTCTAAATCTAAAAAGCTTTAAAGTTGCTACCTTAAACTTGAACACTTTATATATATTTACAATAGGGCTTAAAAAGGTTAAAATAAAATGAGAAGTCGCATAAACTTGGTTTGTATTCTAATATTAGAAGAATTAAGTGATCTAATTAACATGTTGAAAATTATTGCAGAATTTCGTTAAAAATCACAACACCAGGTTATTGTCCAACAGGTTTAATTGGAAGCACACTAGCTTTCGGAGCGACGCTCCTTCATCAATCACCTGATGAAGGAGCGTCGCTCCGAAAGCTAGTGCGCTTCCAATTAAACCTGTTGGACTATAACCTGGTGTTGTGTGATTTTTAACTTTGTACACCCCAGTCCAACACCGGCATCTCCGATTCCAGAATATAGTTACAGATAAAGCATTTCCTGTGGATATTTTGATCCTACAAACAGGACTAGGCCATCTGGGAGTGAAATCAGGAAGATGTTTCTTTCAGATAGACAGCCAGATAGGTTATGTTATTAATGAATATGGAGCTGAAGAATGGATCAGCCACAGTCTAACTGAACTACAGTAACTGGCACTGGAGACGAAATGGCCTCCTTTAGTTTGTGCTCCTGATTGGTTACAAATGTATCAACCCCAGCAAATGGAACAATTAGGTCAATCAGAAAAGGTCAACTTCTAATCCATTGAGTAAATTAACCAATAAATGCACAGCCATAACTCTCTAGTCGACTATAAACGCTTGCACCAAGAGTCCTTCATATTAGAATGGAAAATACTTTTATATAAGTTTCCATATTTCTGTTTTGATATATACTGGACTGGAATAGCAAACGAAGAGTAGCACACACCTCACAGACAGTGCAGTGCCACCTGGTCTCCACATGGTGCTTGCACTCATTACATGTATATACAAAACGATCCTGGCCCTGATTGTGAAGTTCCACCAACATGCACATGGTTGACCACTTGGCTCTTCTTAATGAAGAGAACTCCATGTGTTTGTCCCTTGCCAATGTGAGAAAGGCATCACGCCCATCCATCAGGTCACATGCAATGAGTGGGTCTGGATCCAAAATGCTTGGCAGAGAATTGGAGTTGGGACCTGCGATCAGACGGATCACAAAAAACACCTGTAAAACAGGAAAGATAAATAATTAAAATTAAAACCAAGTAAAATACAACTCTCAAGCTTTGCCCCTCCCCCTAAGGATTTCACTAAGATATCCAAATATAAATGTGATAGGACTAATTAACAGAATGCTACTGGTTCACAGAACAACTACTATAGTGACTTTACATCCAAATGATTATTAAATGGATCCAAAACCATGTCCCAAAATATCCTTAGTAGCAAATGATGCTCATCTGACGTGTTTAAAAAATCCAGACTTCTGCCCTAAATTTATCCAAAAATGCATTTGGCATTCATAGTAGCTCCCAGATTTGTCATGAAACACTAGGTGTCCAGACAAGAGACTTATTTTACCATTCTTCAGATGCTGCTTCCACTATTACAGCTTATAAAACTTACACTAGGCATTAGATATGTGTGCTTTTTAGAAGAAGTGGTGTGCAGAATTTCACAAATCAGTGTAACAGAATCCGAACATACAAACAGCCTGAAAAATGGATCAGCAATTAGCCACAGAAGTGCGCTTGACTCCCAGATTTGAGCCTGCGGACACAAGAGGCTGGGCGATGGACTTATTGTTGAAAATCAATAAAAACACATTGTTAATTCAACTGTCTCCATTTCAATCTTCTCCCACTGTGCAGGTGATGATGAATCAATGTAAAACTCTAAAAAGGTGCAGTCAGTGCTTGCTCAAGGCTACCTAACATGTGCCACTCTGAACTAAATGTCACCACATACTCAATTTTTGAGGACATCTACTTTTGCCTGTTCTCACTAAGCATAAAAAAAATACACAGTAACCATCAGATATTAAAATCCTGGGAAAAATGCAGTATCTGTACCGTTGCCCCAGCTGAGATCAGCTAACATCATACATTCTGGAGATTCAATCCAATCCTTCCTGGGTGCATGGCTTATATAACCACTAGGTGTTTTATTTTTAAATGGGATATAAGCATTATTGCCCAGCAGACAGATTAAGAGTCAACCATATTGCTGTGGCTCTGGAGTCACACATAGGCCAAATAAAGACAACGGTTTCTTTGCCTAAAGCATATTGTTGAAAAAACCCAACTTCCACTAATCAACATGGTTAACACTAAACCCTTAGTTGCAGATTTATATGGAATTCAAATTACATATCTACCATGTCAGGAATTAAACATGGGCCTCCAGAACATTACCTGGGTCTCTGGATTAGGAATCTAAGTGATGACACCATTTGACATGGCCTGTACATATGTTATGAATGAATTTTAGATTTATTTTGTGACAGACCAAGGCATTATAAATTAATATTTGGGGTAAGTGGAAAAATTGTTATACCACACTAATAAGGCAACACATGCCAGAGTCTCAGCATATGATGGAACAGGTATTTACCCTTGATTCCTCTGCTGAATTTGACCATTCTGACATGGTAAGACATTTACTAAAATTAAGGGGTTGGGTGAAGTCTTCTGCCAGAAAGGTCAGGTTCAAGCTCTGGAGGGATCAGATTGGTGCTAACAATACAAGGTTCAATGCCTGCTCCAGCTGAGATCGAATTGGGATCTACCTTATTACTCTATCCATGTGCCATGGGTCAGGTACGCCTTCAAGAAGGGTACTGAGGAAGGGAGAGGGGAAGAAGAGTGACTTAATGCTTTTTCAAAGCAACATTTGCAGAAACCAAATGGTAGCAGGTTTATCTGAATTTTCTACAGGAAACAAAATACATAAAATAACAAAAGGAGACAAACCATCAATTATCCAGCTCAAACTAAACAAGAGCAAGAAATAAGTACCTCCTTGTGCTTTTCCATAGTGGCATAAAGCTTCTGCGAGAGGTCATTGGACACATTGGGCATCCCTGGTTTCTTCTTGTTACCTCGGCTCAGGCTGCTCTTATTCTTGCTCGTTTTCTTGTTATTCTTTTTCTTTGCATTTTTGCTATCTCCCTTCTTTCCCTGAAAGTTCAATGTAAAGTTAGCAGTTACCACCTCGCTTCAAGTGTGGCTTGTTTTTTTTTGAAAAGTTACATTAAACCAATTCTCTCAACCTTAAAATAGCTAAAGGGAAGTGCTCAGGATAGGAATGGCAATCAGCTGATTCTGCCTGCTGGGGTCTTGCATATACATTCCAACTTTCTAAATGAGACCGCTTCAATTCAAGATATCTTGATTAGATCAGTACAGTTGAGAGGTATGCCAAGAATTGCTAACAGCTGTTACTACGGCTGGATTTTAAAAATGGTTTGAGGGGTGGGCTGGGGAGGAGAATGCAGCAAGTGCTCATGTTTTTAAAAGGGTGAGTGTAATTCAATTATTTTGCTTCATCTTTGCATGGTAACATCTCCAAATCTGGAAAACATTATCAGGGAAAAGTGCATCACAACAGGTTAGGTTTTAGTGAATAAACATGTTACTTACTTTCATATTCAGAACACAAGGGAGGGCACGCCTCAGATGTTTTGCTTCATGGAAATGTGACTGGGGAGGGGAGTGGGGGGTTATTTCGTTGTTGCAAGAAATACAATTTTTAAAAATTTCTACAAGCTTACCTTGTTTAAACTTTATTTTACCCAGGCTCAAAAATCATAAGAACATTGTCAGTTTGGTAACAGTTGTTGAAATATGGAGGTATCTTTTGGTGATAAATAAGACTAAAAATCAATAATTATACATTACTATGCAGGGCATTCAGGCTTAACAAGTATTCTTTCATTATTCAAGTGTCCATGCTGAAGTAAAGAGAATATGCTTTCTTTCTATGGTACTTGCCCATTTACTACAGCTCAAAGAAAAATGCTCCAGACATTCAGCTGTACTGGCTGCTATGAAATACATAATATTGGTCAGGAAACAATTCACCTCTGACCTCACTGTTAACAGGGGAACTCTATGACTTTGGAAAATTTAACCTACAATTCTCCTTTCTGCAGTGAGGCACACTGATGTCTTTGAGAGGGACTGCATTTGTCCACTCAGCTTTAACTGCAACAAATTTGTGCTGGCTGAGTAACTTGGAGAGAAGGGATTTTTGATATTCATGAGATTGTTCATACTCAGATTTTTGTCAATACTTAAATTTAAACAGGCATGGTTTGGGTTTCCCAGTAATTGGGAGACCTGGCAAGGTGAAGGATAGCAGGAGCTAGCTGTCAAATCTAGCAATGCTTCTGGATCAAGATAAGCATGATAGCTTGGGAGATTGCGGGTAGCAAAGATACCACATTTCCTTTACACCTAGTGCCACATCCCGCACTCAACCCTTTCTAGTTACCTAGTACCATTCCCAGCTGCTATCTTGAACAGCTAACTTACTCAGTCCAGAGGTCCCAGCTCTTAATCTGGATGGCTGCCAAGTGGATATTAAGAGTAGATAAATTAGATCCTGCATGGCATTTTTAAACCTCCTGGTTATGAACCTTTCCTCAGCAACAAGATCGCCAGTGACAGCACAATCTTTGCAGTATAACTTAAGTTAAATTCAGAACAAATCAGAACTTTGATATCAAGAATAATCTTGACAAAATATGGAACTGGTAAATAAACATTGCAAGTCATAACGTTCTTTTAAAAATAAAGACACTAACAGGTAGGCTACTCACACATACCTTTCTTCTGTTCGCAAGTCTACCTAAATTTAATTTCAGATATTATATGCAACAAACGAAAGGAGAAACTACAGAATGCCTAGCATTTATGGACTGAAAATTAGAAGAATATAATCTTATGTTCAACGAAATACTGGTAGGAAAGTCTAATTTTAAATAGTCACAGGGTCTTGAACTGTTAATTTATCAAAATTGATTATTCATTAGATTTTCATTTATGTATGAAACCTTAAAATGTAACTGTGCTGTGTACATTACTGCAAAGTAAAACTGAAAAGTTGCACAATATTCCTATATTGTTGACTTTGCAGTTGTACTACTTCTAATCATTTTATGAATGTGATGGAATTCTGTTGTTATCTACACTTCAATTACAGGATTTAACATAATAAATAAAACATTCTTTTTCGACACATGCAGATTTCAAACAGGTAAAATCAATGCCATAGAAGGAAACACACATTGGTCCACACTGGACTAGTGGCAGGAATTAAAATCTGTGGGAACTGAGGCAATTAATCCCCAATTTCCTCTGCTTGGTGCTTTTTGGTCTCACCCACCATCCAAGAACCATAAGCCTCCCTGAACTGTTACTGATCTATTTTATACCACAGAGAGAGAGAGCTAATATTAAGCAGTCTCTTTCCTCCAATGCTTCCAGGTTCTAAGGCTGCAAGCTCTATGAAGTCTTCCTAACACATCTATTATATAATTTTGAGTCAGGAAATATATTGCATTTACAGTGGACACGCAGAAATTTACATAGCAAATGAAGGGAAAAGGGTGCTAGAGAGTACAGAAAGAAGGATCAGAAAGAGGATGGTTAAATGCAAGAAAAGGGTCATCATGAACTGAACTAGAGAAGTAAAAGTGACAGAAGACAGGTTGAAACAGAGTGACAATGGCAACATGCTGCAAACAATGGAGACAAAAACATACGGGACAAGGAAACAATAAGAAGCAAATACGAGAGAGCATATGAATGATATAAACACCCTGTAAGAAATGCCACTTTTTCAAAAAAGAATCTCCATAAATACTGACACAAGAACTCCCAAGCAACACTTATCAAATACATCTTAATAGTACATGTAAGAGATTGAAAGAAAAAGCAAAGGAAGAGGGACATGAAGACATTTATGGTAAAAAGAGGAGTGTCAGAACCAGAGATGAGAAAAACAGAACTTTTTTCTGTAGATAGTCACACCTAGGAAGAGATAATTGTAGTGATCTTCACATATATAGAAGTTACACCAAACATACATGCAATGTGTCATTTATAAGCAGGCTGTTGCTCAGCAGAAGAAAACTTGGTGTCATAGTACAAGACTATTTGAAGCCACCATGTACCAGGATGCACAGATAAAATCAAACATGAATGATTTTTAAAAAAGGCTACCATACAAGATCTTCAACAGGCTTCTTTAGAAGCGCGTTTAGTTTTGGCCCTTACGATGGAAATGCGATGAAGGGCTTATTTATGACTTTGGTCTGAATAATGGAAGAAATTGGCTCAATTCACGTAGACAGGTGACTTGAGTTAGAAAATAAAACTCAAGAGCAGTGGCAAGGTCCATTTCAAAACACTATTTGCACTTCAAATAATAGCAAAAGAATATCATGCGCAATGACTTACATCAGTGCTCTCGCTAGATGTATTGTTTTCCTCCCTCTTACGTTCCTCTTCTTCCTGCTCCAGCTCTTTGATACTTTCCTCCAACACATTTGGCCAGAAGTCACCTTCAAAATATGGCAACTCCTTTGCACTGGTCAACCTATCCTCTGTTGCCTGTTTAAATATATCCTGCAAGGAGGAAGCACATTAGAGAATCAATATTGCTGAAAAATGCCACCCCTTTGAAACTTTTCGTTTTGCACCTAATCATACGAGTGAAATTCAAGGGGAAAACCAACATTGACACTGCAGACAGGAGGAGACTGATTAGTTGGTAACTGGACTCTGTGAGAGGCATAGCCATGCAGAATTCACCCATTAATGATCAACAGTTTACAACCATTTGATAAATTATAAATTAGAAAATCACATTAGGAACACATCCATCATTCACCGCATATGCTCAATAAGATTGCATTAATATTCTGTGATGCAGATATCATAAATCAAACTCAAATCTAGGAAAAAAATCCACTTTACCCTAAGTATCAACTATAGTTTCTATATCTGAACTGAAAAAAAATCCCAGCCATTGTTTTATCATTTACTTGTACAAGTATCTGGTTCAATAAACTTTGTTTAATATTAACTCAATGGTTAACAATGGCAATACTTCTAAGCTGTTTGCAAAAACCCTCAATGGCCAGTGCTGCTAAATTGTTAAGCTGAGCATAACAAAAAAAGGGAGCATTGGAGCAACTGACGAGTTAAAACACTGCAAAGATGTAGCTCAATCCTACAATATACAGATAACCTGGATTATTGAGAGGGTAGATGAATAAATAATGTCATTCCTCATGGCAAGTTTTCAATTTAATCTGAAGGAAGCTATGCTCTCTTCCCCATCAGCACTCCCACCCCATGAGACATATCAGAACATTCTAACTGACAATGTAACACACTTCTCAGATATGGTACTGGAATACAAGTTTTTAAAAAAAATCATACATGGGAGGTATGCACTACGTGTTAGGCTAGCATTTACTGAAGTTCTAAAGAATCATATTGGACAGAAAATTGGTATTTGTCTCCAGAAATGCTGCCAGATCTGCTGAGTTTTTCCAACACTTTACAATTTATTTATTACCCTCCCTGACTGAACCACTAGCGAGCTATCTTCTTGATAATGTTAAGTGTTAGAAATGAGAATCAAGGTTGACACAGAGGTATGGAATATATACCACTAGTCATTGGTTCAATATGTGCTGCAGATGTCACTTAATTCTACTTAGCTGTTATGACTCTTAAATGACTTTGTTTTTCCTTTCATGAGATGTTGGTGTCACTGTTCAAGCCCAACCGTTAATTCTTAATTGGTCCTAAAGAGGCTGGTTTGCTGGCCATTTCAGAGAAGGGTTAAAAGTCAACCACATCTGTGGTGGGTCTGCAGTCACACAGAGACCAATATGGATGATAGACTTTCTTGCCCAAAAAGGACATTAGTGAACCAGATGGGTTTTTCAACAGGTGGGGAGTGTTTTGGCCACCATTACTTAGACCAGTTTCATACGCCATATGCTTATTTGAATATTTCAATGACATCAGCTGTTAGGTGGTACGTGAACCCATGTCCCTACAGCATTAGCCTAGGCCTCAGTATTACTACTCTAGTCACATTACCACTGTGCCAAATCTTCCATAATTTCAGCATTATACAGTTGAGAGCTACTTTGAAATAATTTGAATGAAGCTTGACTATTAGTGTCATATCTATCTTGGTGGGCACTAATTGAAGTTTCAAGTAAGGCAAATTCATGACTATGACTGACATAAATATGTTATTCTAATTAACGTACATCTGCAATTGCCGATTTCCTCAATTACTGCCTTATCCGTGGCTTGGAGAATAATGTTTTGAGGAACTTTCACCGTCTTCCATCCTAGTTATTGCCCAGGTCTGCACCTGGATTTTCTGTAAGCAGTGTTTGATTCTCTACGTCATTGACATGATCCTTTCTAAAGATTTATCATCAATTAGTTCACCATTACTTGCTTCTCAGTAAGATAATTAGCAGACGTTGAGTCAGTTTTCAAAAGCACAATGATAACACCTCCCTAAATTCTTCCACTGCTCCCGTTATCAGACCGTATGCCCGGGATGCCATAAACTGTTTGCGCTAATCGTTAGCTTCACATCCCTCTCCAAATCAGGGGAAATTGTTCACAATCGCCATATCCCATTCTACCTTATGCTGATCTCTGACTCCACTTCCTGTCAATTAATAGAATTGTTTCTTTTACATTTATAACCTCACTGACCTCTGCCTCTACCTCTTGCTATTTGATGAAATCCTTGTCCATATGTTTGTCACCAAAATTCCTATACTTTCAAATCTGTAAACTTTGGCTTTTCCAAAATTCTCCTGCCTGCATCCTTCTCTGCAGTAAGTTCACCGAACATCTCAACATCCAGGTCTCATTACATGCCACATTTAGACTTCTCACTCATGTTTACAACTCTCTTTGGGTTTGCTCTTCTATATTTCCACTCCAGCACAATACCCTCTGACCTCTTGTGTCCTTTGACCATGGTATTTTTAGAAACCACTTTTTTTTCCTCCCTTATGATTCAGTGGGGTCATAGGGTATTTCTTCTACTTTTAGGGTTATATTCAATCCACACAAATGCCAGGCTATGACCATCACCAGTAAGAGACAATATAACTCTTCAATGAGTCTACAAGGCACAAGTCAAGAGTGTGATAGAATACTCTCCACTTGTTTGGACGAGTGCAGATCTAATAACATTCAAAATGCTTGCCACCATCCAGAAGGAGCCCACTTGATTGGTGCTACATTCACAAACATTAAATCCCTCCACCACTGATGCTTTGTAGCAGCAGTGTGTACTATCTACAAGATGCACTATAGAAATTCACCAAAGATCCTCAGACAACACTTTCCAAACCCCTGGCAACTTTCACCTAGAAGGACAAGGACAGTAGATACATGGGAACACTCACCACCTGCAAGGTCCTCTCTAAACCATCCACCATTCTGATTTGGCAATATATTGACACTCTTTCACTGTCACTAGGTTGAGACCCTGGAATTCCATCCCTAATAGCATTGTGGGTTAACCCACAGCAGGTGGACTGCAGCAGTTCAAGAAGGCAGCTTACCACCACCCTCAAGGGCAACTAGGGACAAGCAGTAAATGCTGGCCAGCTAGCGATGCCCACACCCCACAAATGAACCAAAAAAAAAAGGTGTTCCTACATCAGAATAAGTTGCAATTATAGCAGGAATATGTGCGCATCCCAATGGGACACTCAAATTTAGTACAGTAAGCAAGTCCATGTGCAATACCTTATAATCATGAATTATTCGCTCTGCCACTGCTTTGTCCAACATCTTCTTGTACCATTCTTGCAGCCTTTTGGGTTTAGGGATTTTCTGGTCAAGTGGATGGCAGTGAAAAATGTAATCATCACCTTCACTTGGTGGACAGGCCCAAATATGCCCCGCAGTGTATCTGGGATAGGAATGAAATATAGGAAGCATAAAGTCAGTGAATTCTTTTGTGCAGTTGCACACAGTTTAGGCGGAGGTCACAATGCAAACTCTGGCAGAGGTTGGCCTTCTTGTAGGGAAGATGCTGAAAAAAAGTCACATACGTTCATGTGCTTCCAAAGGTGTACTTTAAATTGTTTTCTAAAATATTGGAAGCTTGATTGCTCCCTCTTTCAAGAGAGCAATGAGGAGGTGCGCAGTTCTATTCTTTGAAACTGATCCAGTATGGGCAGCTTGGTGGCTCAGTGGTTAACAACTGCTGCCTCATAGCATCAGGGACTTCCACCCTCGGGTGACTGTCTGTGTAGAGTTTGCATATTGTCCCTATTTCTCCATGGGTTTCCTCCAGGTGCTCAGGTTTCCTCCCACAATCCAAACATGCAGGTTAGGTGGATTAGCCATTGGAAATGCAGGGTTACAGGGATAGGATAAAGGGTGGGTCTGGGACTCGATGCGACAAATGGCCTGCTTCCACATTGTTGGGATTTTATTATTTCATCTGGTGAAAAATTATTAATAGCATTTACTTAATATTAAGCAGTCAAAAACAAATTACTATATACCTATATTGTTTTTCTTCAATGGTTTCCCTCACATTAAACAAATTGCCAATAAATACATTAATTCACAATCAACACCAAATAGGAGCATTGTGAAAAGTAATCAAGATGCAAGATAACCAGTGCCTGAATCTCAACAGTGTAGCACTTAATGTTATAAAACGTCTCGGGAAGATTTTGGTACACTGAGTACAGCAGCCTTCCCAAAATGTACACTTACCCCAATTTCCTTACATATTCTAAATACCCAATCAGGATTTCATGATAGACAGCTGTTCTGAGACATCGAGGGCGGAAGAAATGTACACTGTCGAGGTATGATATGTACACACGTCTAACAAAGGAAAGAGAATAATCGTCAAAAACAGCAAATAACAAAAACTTTCAAGTTACAGCATTCTTTTTTGATGAGGTTCTTAGCTGAACATCAGATGCGCTCATATTTTGTTTGCTATTAAAAGCACTAAACAATGCACCAGACCCCAGTTCAAGTAATACGTTTCTAACCACAACAAAGTCAGACCTTGCAAACAAACAGTAACTCAAAGTATATTGCAAGTAAGCATATGACATGACAATATGCCTATGTGGCCCATCAACCACGATGTTTCCAGTCAAACATTCACCTGGTATTTGAAACAATCAAAACGTTGCTCTTTTGAAAAAGATATTGATAATTATTAACTAGCTATGCTGTGACGGGAAGTGAAAAGACAGAAATAATTTTTAGAACAAAAGAAAAGCTTAAATGTGCACCCATCTCTTTTTCATTGTTCACCCTTTTTCTTCCTCTTTCTCAGAAATCTACCCAAATTTCTCTTGAACCCATGTGTTAGACCTGCCTCAATAATCTATTATAAAATAATGTAAATTTTATTTAACTAGCCCCATTCACTTCAACTTAATCATTTTTAAACCGGTGTGTCATTTGCTGTTATAAACATCTTGCCAGCAATTTGCTGAATGATTTGAAAATCTTGAAAGAAACTTTAAATAAGCTTCCATGTCCCATTCCACCCCCATAAATTAAACATGCTCAAATTCCTGAAGCTTTACTCATTAACTTAGTGTATATACTCTTGAAGTCAAGATTCTAAAATTTAATTTTCAGTCAGAAGGCAACTCATAGGAGACCGACCATTGTTCAAATATTTTATATTGTTCAAAATACAGGTACACGCAAAATAAATTCTCAATTTCTCGCCTCATACCCTCAAGTACATGACATGATATTTGACTGACATTGTAACAAATAACCCAACATTCAAAGTAGCTACTGCACAGAGGAAATAATACAATGAGTTTTAAAACTAGTGAATCATTGGGCTCACCTCTGATTGGGTGGAGGACAATCTGAACCGTACTCTTGCACATGCATGCCGAAGAAACATACGTCCACACCATCAATTTCTTCAAAGGCAAACAAAGCTTTTGTTCGATAAGGAAAGGACTCTGCCATCTCCCCATTATCAACAAACCTAGAAGAAATACATCACGTAACTAATGCTTTGACTGAATTCTCTGCTTTTGACAACAGAATGCACATTCAAGATGTAATATGTATAAAATGAACTATAACAATAATCACATTTGTAAATCCTAAACCAATCTGCTGGATGAACCAAAAAATTAGAATACTTTGCACTTCCACTACTAAAATGGCCAGACCGGTGGAGTCTGGTTAACTCTTTGTTGTATAACTTTATGCATTCAAACCAGAGGTAAACACAACATTAATACATCTTTTATTCTCTTTAACACTAAGTAAAAAATGTTTATGAATATAAACAAACAGCAAACTCAAAACTATGTTAAGCTTTGTTTTATTTTAAGAAAACCAACAATATGTCACTTAAGAATTCTTTATTAACCGAGTCGCCCTAACTCCAAGATTAGGCAAATAACTTCAGAAACTTCACAACTGAACAAGCGAGACAAAGTACAATAGTTATATCACTGATCACCTTAATGCACGTTCAATTAGTATTCAGGGGATTTTAATTAATTTAGAGTTGCATGCTTGCTTCACATTCTTATGTTGATTCAGGAGGCTTTGAAACTAAATTGCAGTGAATCTTTTTTTGAAAACACTAATCAGGAACACAAATTATTGAATACATTTTATCCATTGCAGTGGAGCAAAGCCCACTACTTTCTTCATCTCCCAGTCACACACAAGCTCTCTCCACCATCTTACCAATCAATTGTTTGGCCAAATTGACTTCTCTTTCAGATACTTTAAAGATCAGCTAATCCTGACCACATACATATCACTTTTGCTTCTCCAATCCCAGGTTTGAATTTCCATAGAAGTGGCCCATGCTCTAACGATAACCAGAGAATCACTCGCAATGACTTCTCTTCCCACTCCCACGCCATACAGTCGGGTAGAAGACTATTTGGTCCCTCAAGCTTGCTCCACATTTAATAAGATCATGGCTGATCTGATGGTAACTTTAAATCCACATTCCTACCTATTTACCCCTTTGTTTAGCAAGAATCTTTCCATCTCTGTCTTAAAAATATTCGAAGGCTTTGCTTCCACTTGAAGAATTCCAAAGACACTTAATCCTGTGATACGTGATATTCTACGACATTTCCTAATTATTTACTTAACCTCCATACTCGCCTTTAACAATTCATGCACGAATAAATCTAGATCTCTCTACATCTCACAGGTCTTTAACCTTTCACCATTTAGATAATATGTTTCCTTTTTAACCTTAGGTCAAAATGGAAACTTTTATTTTCCCAAACTATACACAGTCAATTCTTCAATAATGCGACAGTTGCATTCTTGTGCAACACTGTTCTAGAAAAATCATGCTTCAGAATCAGCACTTGTGTTACAGCCAACATGTGTTAAAAGTTAGTGCTTTACAAATAGCATCCTCAATTTGCCCATCATGCTACAGTGAACTCATGTTGTGGTAGGGTGCATTACAGCAGAAAGACCTGTATTCTATTTGACAGATCTTTGTACGTTCACTTATACTATCAATGTTTTTGGAGCCTCCTTCACAAGTTACTTCCATACTTCGGTCATCAGCAAGTTTGGCTACTGCACTGTCTATCCCTTCATCTAAACCATTTATACGAATAATAAATAGTGGAGGTACTAGCAACAAACTCTTCGACATACTCATTACATCTCGACAACCAGAAAAGATTTTATAACCTACTCTCTGCTTCCTGCTTTACAGTCAATCATTTATCCATGCCAATGTGATATCCCCCACACAGGAGCTTCTACTTTCTAGAACAACTTTTTTTGGGGCACTTTACAAAATGTCTCTGGAAAACGAGGTAAAGTACATGCTCCAGTTCCCAATTAACAGCAACACATGTTCTATCCTCAAACAACTCCAACAGATTTGTTACACAGGATTTATCTATCAGAAAGCCATGCTGATTTTGCCTGGTTACCTTGAACTTATAAGTGCCCTGCTAGATAACAGCTTCCAACAGTTAATAACAACTTCTAACATCTTCCATATGACAGATGTTAAGCAAACTAGCATGTAGTTTCCTTCAATCTACCTTCTTCCTTATTTCAATAAAATAGTTATTATTTGCTGTCCTCCAAGCTACTGGGATGTTCCCTAATCCAAGGAATCTTGGGAAATTAAAACCAATGCATCAAATATCTCACTAGCTACTTATTTCAAGACCCCCAGAATGCAGTCTGTTAGGACTCTGGCACTTGCCAGCCTTCGGCTCCAACAACGTACTTGCCACCACTTCCCGAATGATTATAACTTTTGAGTTCTTCACTCCCTTCCATTGCCTGATTTTTAGCTGCTTTTGGAAGCTCACTTGTATCCTCTGTAGTGAAGATAAATGGAAAATACTCAATTCATCTACCATTTCCTCGCTGTCATTATCAATTCTCCGGACTCACTATCTTAAAGTTTAGAGACGTTTAAAAGGTGACTTTATTGAGGTGTTCAAACTCATGAACAATTTTAACAGGGTAAAGAAGGATATTCTGTTTCCATTACTTGGTCTGTCAGTGACAAGAGGATCACAATTTCAAGACTGTCAGCAAGAGAACTAGCAGTGAGATGAGGAGAAACTTTTTAAATGAGTTGTTAAAATTTGGAAAGCATTGCCTGGGAAGTAGTGGGGGCAGATTCCAGAGGTTTAAAAAAGAGCTGATTATAGATTTGTGTGTGATAATTTCTGAAGGCTACAGAGATAGGGCTGGAGAATGAGACTAGCTGGGCAACTCTTTTAGAAGCTGGTACAGATATGATGGCCGAATGGTCTCCTTCTGTACTATAAAAGTCTATGATTCTATGAACCAACTGCTATGTATTTACAGCTTTCCTCAAATCAGAAGACAAAACTGCACACATCACAAAATAGTCTAACCTTACATTTATGTTCAATACTTCTTCTAATAAGGCGGCTAATGGAATGCTGTTCTTTAATTACTTGCAGCATCTGCTCACTAACATTTTGTGAATATGCACAAGAAAAACTAGACTGCTCTGCACTTACAAATTCTACAGTTATTCTCAGTTTAAATGCTAATCTACCTGCTATGCTTCTTCTAAAGTGAATCATTACATACTTTCCCAAGTTTATATTCCATCTGTCCACTCATGAGGGGGAGATGACTGTCTAATGGATGGACTGCTAATAAAGAGACCCAGGTAATGTTCTGGGGACCTGGGTTTGAATCCTGCCTCAGCAGAAATGGAATATGAATTCAATGAAAATCTAGAATTAAGAGTCTAATGATGACCGTGAATCCATTGTCGGTTATCAGAAAAACCCATTGGGATCATGTATGTCCTTTAGAAAAGGAAACTGCTGATCTTACCTGGTCTGGCCTAAATTAGTCTCCATAACCATAGCAATGTGGTTGACTCAGCTAGGCAGGAGCAATAAATGCTGACCTAGCCAGTGATGTAAATGAGTGAAAAATCAACCTTCCCCTCCCCCCCCCCCAATCTGCCTCCTTCTAATTCCACCTTCACAACGATCTTTTGTGTCATCAGCAAATTTAGCTACCATGCCTCTGATCCCCTAGTCAAATGCTTTGATATAAACTTCATAAAGTCCTGACCACAGAACCCTTTAGGGCTTCACTCATTAGAACATGCCAACCTGAAAAATATGAATATGCAGAGTGTTTTTGGCCAACTGATTGATCCATGCAAAGTTACCCATTTTGGTTGTCCTCTCTACTATAGCGATCTGATTCATTCAAAGCCAATACAAAAGTATTTCCTTATAACCCTTGACGCCAGATGTCCGTTCTCAGTCGGTTCAACTGGAGCATTTTTGGGGTATTGCTGTCTTAGCCAATCAAACCGTATGTAACCTCAATATCCAGCACCAAAACTATTAATCATTTACCCTATATAGCAAAGAGAACCCAAAGGTTCAGTCAGCAATGGATGGTGTCGCCAACCGTACGATAACCTGTTTATTGATGCTCAGCTTGGACTCTGCCAGGCCTATTCAACTCCTAATTTTATTACAGCCTTGGACAGACATGGTCAAAGCAGCTGAACTCAACAGGGGAAGGGAGAGTGACTACGCTTGAATCAAGGTAAAATGTGATCGAGTACAGCACTTAGGAAAATGGAGTATGACACCTATGAAAACTACAGTCAATGAGAATAAAAGAAAACTCCCCACCTGATGAAATCAAAGGAACACAATGGTGGCTTTTTGGAGATCAGTCATCTTAGCCACAGGAAATCACTACAGGAGTTCCTCAAGGTAGAATTTTTTTTTAAATCAACCTGTTCAGAGATGTTATCACATACTTTTGGAGCAGATGGGGCTTAGACCAAGGACACCCATCTTGAAACTAGAGATGCTACCACCACACTATAAAGATCTTTGATTCTCAGGGTAGTATCCAAAATTTAACCATCATTAGCTGCTCTATCAGTGATCATCACTTCATTATAAGGGGGTATTAACTGATGGCTGCACAATGTTCAGTGCCATTCATGACTCAGCTATGGAGCCAGCACAATCTGGCTACTACCCAGGCTTGGGGTGATTACTGGCAAGTAACAGTCATTCCTGACGAAGAGCTTTTGCCTGAAATGTCGATTTTCCTGCTCCTCGGATGCTGCTTGACCTGCTGTGCTTTTCCAGCACCACTCTAATCTTGACTCTGATCTCCAGCATCTGCAGTCCTCACTTTCGCCTACTGGCAAGTAACAGTCATGGTTCACAAAGTGCCAGATAAATACCATCTCCCGACCAGACAGAAACAAGCCTTTGCTCTTGACAATCATTGGCATTACCATTGCTGATAAATAACATCCATGGGATAAGTGTTGATCAGAAACTGAACTGAACCAGCCATTTAAATGTGGTCTAAGAGCAGGTCAGACACTAGAAATTCTGCAGTGAGTAACTTTATCCCGGCTCCCCAAAGCACATTTATCATCTAGAAGGCAAAGTGAGGAGTATGATGGAATACTCTGCACTTGCCTGGATTTGTGCAGTTCCAGCAACACTCGAAGTTCAAAACTACCCAGAACAAAGTACCCTCCTGATTAGCACCTGATCATCTTCAATATTTGTTCCCTCCAGTAGTGAAGCATAATGGCACCAGTGTGTGACATCTATAAAATGCACAGCAACAACACACCAAGGCTCCTTAGACAGCACTTCCTGAACCTGTAACCTCTACACTTAGAAGGACAAGGGCAGCAGGTGCATGACAACATCAAGTTCCCTTTCAAGTCACACACCATCTCAATTTGGAACTATACGCTGTTATTTCACTGCCACACAGTCAAAACTCAGAATTCTCTAACAGCATAGTGAGTGCACCTACACCACATGGATTGCAGCAGTTCAAAAGGGAGCTTATCATCACTAGATGTTTGAGAAGGTGATATGTAATTAATACTGACCAAGCCAGCAATACTCACATTCAGTAAATGAACAAAAAAATTCTCCATCCCACACAAACCTACTCTAGTCATGAACTCCTAATCATCTTCCTACGACCTGTCTCAACTTAATAGTCTCCAAATACATTTAGTCTAAAACCCTACTTGTGCTCTCAATCCAAATTCTTGTCAAATTCTCCATTACCATGCTAACATGAAACTGTTTTGCTCTACAGGCACCACCTTCAATGATCAAAAATCCCCATTATTACCATCTTCAATCTCTCTGCCCTTGTTAACTTCCATCTCAGCTCTACTTACTTTCTTCTCATTGTCCAACACATGCATGTGCATTTTCTACATTTGTGATCATCAGTGTCATATTCTCAGAAGCCCACCAGAGTTCTGGCCATGCCATGGCACAGGGGAAGTTCTAACTGAAGTCACAAATGGCATTCTCACAACATGGTGCATTTCTTCCCCTGCAACCTTTGACAACATCAACTGCAAGGCCAGCATCATCGTTGGAAAATGTCACTGTATTCATTCTTTTGCCGTAACTCCAAACAGTCCCTCTCCACCACCTCAGGATGAACAAGCTCGCTTACAACTCAAGCTCTATTTAACCACCCTCTTCCTCCCAATGAGGTCCATGAGGACAAGACTAAGCTCAGTTACAATGAGTGCAAAGAGTACACTAGCATTATGGGAAGCTCAGACATCTGCATCACACAAGTGTCAGATGATTACAATCACCATGACTGAAACAAATAAAGACCGCTTCCCCAACCACTGATATTTATGGCATCATCAAATCTCCCCTATCAATGTCCAGAAGTGTGACAAGAATAAAATTAAGACCAACCATAGTAATATGTTAATATTCATGAATGAATACTAAAGGAGCTAGCAGAATAAGACAAATAAAAAGATTCCTTTTCAAAGAAGAAAAGTGATTTTACGAGACATCCTATATACCTACAGGGGGTCAGTGGAATTATTAGGATAGTAATCTAGAGGTCAAGGTTAATGCTCTGGTGACATGGGAGCAAATCCCAACATGACAAAACAAAAATCTTGAATTAAAAAGCTAGTCCGGTGGCAATTATGTAACCACTGTCACTTGTTGTAAAAACTCAACTGACTCTCTAATTCCCTTCAAGGAATTAAGTCCCCTATTCCCCTAACCAGGCTGGCATACATGCAACTCCAAACCTACAACAATGTGTTGACCTAACTCCATTAGAGAAGGCCATTAATGCTGGCTTTGCCAGCAATGCCAATACTCCATGAACAAATAAATCAAGACTGTTATAGAACTAATCTACTCTCTTCAATACCCATCTCTTTGAGCTTTTACACTATTCTCTGACATCCCTTCTTCAGATCTGCATCCATTTGTTCCCTCATGCTTCTGTTAAGGACACTATATGAATGCAAGCTGTTGTTGTACACATATTCAAGATGTAACTTACATGTATTTTTGTAACTTCTGACCTTCAAGTTTCTGCAAAAATGAAAACAGCATTTCTCACCTAGCCTTCATTCCTGGCTTAACTTCCACCGTTTTATCTGAACTGTGCACCACCCGAACTGTGCACTCGCCAGCCTCCGGATGATTCTGTCTGCGGAGGAAGTCATTAATACGGGTTTCTAGGTAAACACCTAGTTTAGTGGTTGGTAACCCTAGGAAGAAAAAATTTGAATGAAAATGTCAACTACTGCATTCTTGTTGTATTTTACTACTACTTTCTTTATCAAGAAAGAAAAGGGTTTCAGTTATATGTATTCTCCTTCTATTTCACAGCGAACAGGGCACAATTATAAATTGCTGCTGGGGTGCAGTAAGACTGGTTACAATGTACTGCATCATTTTGTTAGTCCATGTCTGCTTTGATTTTAGTCAGCATGATTGACTGCAAAGGGAACACTTGAGGAAGATGGTTTCAAGAACTTTTGAAACACCATGAACCAGCATGCAGTTCCCAGCAGCTTAGGAAGGATACTAATTTTAAAAGGCTACTTATGACTTGTTCAATTCTTCAGTTGGCAAAATTGGTTTGCTGATGAAACACAGATCAATAAGATTCAAATCCAATTGTTAACACATGTAGTTTGCTTATCTTAGCTAAAGCAGCCACAAGGACAAGATTGACCTTAACAACTAAGTTTTAGGTAAGAATGTGTGTGTCAGATAGGTTAAAAAAACCTCTCTCAGGACATCTGATTGCTATCCAGTGATCACCTCCTGAGTGAAAGATCAGGTGGGGAGGATCAAGCTCAGTTACAAGCACTGTTGTTCAACAGATTCCCAATATCAGCTGTGGAAGGCTTAGACATCAATACTAATGATTAACCAGACAGACAATCCATTATGCACATTATCACACCTTTTGTACAAGACAGATTTAAAGTACTTGGTATTTCTAAAAATCAATGGTGGAGAAGGCCCAATGGAACTGAAAGCATATTCTTGCTCCTTTCTTTTCAATGCTTCAGAAATTTTTCTTGAAAGGTTTCTTGAAAATTGCCTCGTTTTCCAATACTCATTTAAATTGATTATTGAGAGAACTTACTTTTTGCACAGAATTTATTTTCTTTTCTCGTTTTCCCAGTTTTCTTTAAGCAGGGATCACAAACAAAACTGAAAGAGGCAAAAAGAAAACCGAGCTTTTTTAAAATATAAATTGACAACCTAGTTTGATGCACATATTTCATATTTGACTATACTCTCCAACAATACATGCATTCCCACAACAGGACATACCACTGAAATCATGCACAATGTCAGTGCATTTTGGACAGGATCTCTGTAAAATGTAAACAATTTTTTTTTGCAATCAGTTAGGAACCGAACCCAGTGGTGCAAGGCAACTAACTGACCATTTGCAAATATCTCTACAACTCTGCACACTTGCAAAACGTCAGCATGGAAATTCGGTCAAAAGTCTTTGCAAGATTTTCTGACTAATGATATAGTGAATTTTGCCCCAGATGATTTTATACAAGAAATCCATAAAAGTTCAAATTCCAAAGCTTCTGGCATTGGTCTACTGCAGCTCATCACTAGAAATATGAAAATCCAAAGAAGGCTACCTTCAGATATTCCCAGCTTTACATGTCCTCAAAAAAAAAAACTTTTTCACTCTGTTTCTTATAAGTGCAAATCATAACACTTTGACTTAATGTCTCCTTTTAGCAATGCGTAAAATATCAATCTCAGCGGTTGTACCAGACCTGTAGGCTCTACAGAACTCTGCAATCTCAATCCAGTTCTATGAACAAATGGGCATCAATGTTGCTTTCAGCATCACAAAGTTCAGAGTAGGGTTTTGATCTAGATGGTGCAGCAAATTGAGTCATAATATCCATGCCGACAAACATGTACAAAAAACGACGGATGGATTTCAGGAACGAAAAAAAATTTCTTCCCCTTCATTTTTAGAGAAACAAAAGTCCTCTAAGCTTGGCTATAATTTCTTTCATGACCAAATAGTCAGTCATCAAGACAGCATCAAGGTATTATACCATAGAAGGCATTCTATCTCTGTTTGATAGAATTGTCACCAGATGCCCCAGCAGGAGTCACTGAACAATATGAACAGGAATACTTTTGGAATTTCTCCTTCCTAACTAAAGTAATTGAAGCACGTCAGCTGCTGACGTGGTCGAGTAAAGGAGATCAACATAGACAAAAGACTAAACCAGTGAATCCTTGGGTACACAGGTCACCCATATCTTGCTATAACTCTAACTCAATGAAGGGCTCTTTACTTTTGATTTCAATGGCAATGATCTTTGTATTTGCAGAATAACTTAACCTCAACTCTTTTATGATGAATGCAAAGATAATTCTGCACATTTGTATTAAACTTACAACTTTTATTTGCAATGCAACTCACCCTGAGGGCCAAATAAGTTCGTGGTGAAGGACACAGATTTGATGCATTTTCCGACCACATTCAGTACATTCAACAAATCTACAAAGAGAAGAAGCGATTATCAACAAGTGAAGAGTGCTACAGTACATGCCTCCAACACGTTGATCAAACTTTGCAAATTACAGTTTCCCCTTCAGACTTATTCCTTGCTGGCCAATGCTCTGCAACTACAAAGCTTGGAAAAAAAAGGAAGTTTTCTAATTAAGCACTTCAACTCATTGTTGAGCCTGGATTGACATGAAGCCACCCCAATCTGCTATGAACACAGTGCTCACATTTTGGAATAATCAACAACATTCTAAAACAAACTAACAACATTCCAAATTAAATATCTCTCAATATTCTTTATACTAAAAAAAGGCTCAATATATCTCCCAATGTAAACTGATCCTTTAAAAAATTCAAGGGGCTGGATTCATACTTTTGCAAAAATTAATCAGTTCTTCTTTGGACTTTATCCTATAACAACAAGTTTTGCTGAACCTGTCTGTTGGTTTTTGAGATTTCTTCTTTACAGACAAACTAGGTTGAAAACAATATGGCATGGTGAAGGTTCTGCAAATCCTATGACCCACATTAATAAAAATGAATTCATAAGTTTCCAACACTCAGCACTTTTAGGATAATATGTTTCCTGTAGGGAACAAAATCCATCAATCTGGTTTTGACTTGTCATGCTTCCTGGTTTGATCAGCTAATTAGTGGCATTTCACGTTTACCCATCTTTGCAAAAATAGAGAAAAACAGGAAATGGAGGTGGGAGCATCATAAGGAGTGCAGAGGCAGGATGGCTCAAGACCATCTTCAAGGTAATAAAAGTGATAGGACAATATTATCTACAACCCCATTAAGAACAAATAACTGAACCTAAAAACACTTACATTTCAGGGTCCAGTGTATCATTCTTCTTCTTTGAGAACTGTTCCTTAGAAATAGTCCTAACAGAAACAAAAACACATTATAGTAGGCAGCAAGAGACAGCGATCAAATGTACAGCCAGAATACATGTATCACAGTACAAAAAACTGCACTGGTGGAGAACTTAAAATTGATATCTTCTGGCAATATCTGTAGCATCCTCACACATTCTGCAAATAAACAACTGACCAAATTTTGTTACACAAAAGTCAAGGAGTTTTGACACTGTGGTGCCACTTCCTGCCTTCAAATCCAAGGATCTTGGCATCTGGTAACTGTTAGATATAGAATTTATTCTATCCATAATGAAAACTTACAATACCTGCATTCTTTAGCAATTTAAAATTAAGGCAGTCATCAATTTTAAATCCCTTAAAGAAAGCCAGAGAGTACACTTACGTTTGAGGTTGCGTTGGGTCATCACCTAGAGAGACAGTTTCTCCCTGGATCTCATTGAAACATTTCTCACAGAAATGATACCTGTTTAAAAGATAAACATGTTTTGAAAAACTTTACATCTATAACCAAGTGAACACAAGTAAAATAAATTGGTAACCAGTTAAAGGATCATGTTTAAAGCACTAATAATGAATGAGAATATTTGAGAAGAAAAAAAGGTAGAAAGTAAGGGAGCGCACACAACCAATTTTATGAAAATTAGTTTTTCAAAATTTAGCAAAGGATTAAGACAGACTTGTATTTTTAAACTTTGCTCATAAATATAGGTTGATTATTCAGTGTAGAAATGATTACCATTTGCATTGAGAGTATAAAACCATCACATTATTAATTAAAAGATATAATCCATGTAAGTTTGATTAAGAAAACACCAACTGACATGGCCCTGTCGCAGTCCATACGTAGGGACACACAAATTCTGCTCAATAAACAAGCAGTACGATGCTGTTCTATCAGAATATTTTGAAAATTCCTCAGGTTACCCATTTAATTTTTACTGCTACTGTATCGAATTGCCTCATTTTTGTACAACTTCCCTGATCACATTTAGACAATAAATTAGCCTCTGTTGGAATCATAATAGCAAATTAAGTAACTCAAGAGATCTATTTCTTCCTACCCTCAACACTAACAATCTATACAAGGTCATTAAAGAATTTATAGCAACTTCACCCAACAGTACAAGTTACAGAAGAATATAATGGATATTTCACGGAAACAGATCACTTGGCCCAACCAGTCCCAGTCCATTATTTATACCGAGCTCAAGTCTCCAACTGCCTTTCCTCATGTAAACCCACATTTAAAACTATCTACTTCCTTCAAGTTTGTCTATTTTTCTTTTGAAACGTTATACTATTCAGTTCAACTACTCAGTGTTCTGATTCCGGACTAAAGAATTTTCTTGAATTCGCTATTGGTTATATTGGTGACTATCTTATATGGGCAGCTTCAAGTTAGGCTCTTCCCCACAAGCAGCAATATTAGTGTCTGTACCCACTATCAATATTTTTCATAACTCAAGGATTTACAGTATCCTGAACAGGATTGTGATAATTTGATGGATAGTGTAGATTTTAATAAATAGACAAGACTTTTTATTAACCTTTTAACTAGGAAGTTAGTAAAGTTTTATAGAAATCAAAGCAAATCCGACAGATTTATTTTAAAAATACTGTTTTGCTGGCTGATCTAGAAGCCATCTCACCGGTTTTGATAACTGTAATAGGTAGCATCCCGAGGGATCGTACACAACTGTTTTCCATAGCAACAGAGGGTCTGCGGTGAAAATTCCAGCTACAAAGAACAAAAGGAAATTATTATAACTTGAGCAACGCTTCGAAACAGCTGAGAAAAAGGTGGTTACTTTCTACTGCTCAAATGCCACAATGTCAGAACCCATAATTATAGCTTCCACATTGTGCTTTAAAAAAGGAGTATCAGCTGGTGCCAAATACAAATGGAGCTCCATGTCACAGACCTATGGCAGTAGCAGGATTGATATCATGCCTTTAACATAGATAAAGGCTCAATGAATTCAGGTGCGATAAATGGAGGACTAAAAGACAAAACAGTTGAGGCATTGAGGGTACAATCAAAACAATTCAGAACAGGATTTACTTCAGACAGTGAATATTAAAAGAAGCAAAGCTGAAATAGATTTGGGAGATATGGACTGAAAGTCATACAAGAAAATGGCCAGAGATTATGGGAGTAGGAAGAAGGCAGAATGGAAATGGTAAAGGGCTATAATTACAGGTTTTAAACATTGAACATGGGGTGACATGGTGGCTTAGTGATTAGTACTGTTACCTCAGAACACCAGGGACACAGGTTTAATTCCAACCTTGGGTGACTTGTAGAATTTGTATGTTCTCCAGTGTGTTCCCAGTGTCTGGGAGGTTTTTGCTGGCTGCTCTAGTTTCCTCCCAGCCCAAAGATGTGCAGATAGGTGGACTGGCCATGCTAAATTGTCCTGGGATGTACAGGTTAGGCTGATTTATGATCATAAACGCAGGTTATGGGGACAGGGTAAGGGGCTAGGGTTTGGGTGGTATGCTGTTCGAAGGGTAGTGCAGACTCAGGCTGAATGGCCTACTTCAGTATTGTTGGGATTCTATGTTAGACAGGAAGGCACCGAGATAATTCAATTGTTTAGCTCTCTTACAATCCCTCTGGTGTCTACTTAATTCATTAGTACAAGCACTACAGTCAAGCATTTTACATTTTAACCATCAACTTCAAGCAACCACTTGTGTACTTCAACAAGAATATTGTCGGCTGAAACCATAAGACCATAGGAACAGAAATTAGGCCATTCGGCCCATCGAATTTGCTCTGACATTCGATCATGGCCGACAGGATTGTCAACCTCATTTTCCAGTTTTCTCCCTGTAACCGTTGACCTCTTTGGGAATCAAGAACTTACCCATCTCTATTATAGTCAATGACATGGCCTGCACACCGTTCTGTGGCAATGAGTTCCACAGATTCGCCACTCACTGCTAAGGAAGTTTCTCCTTATTTCTGTTCTAAAATGTCTTCCCTCTACTCTAAGGCTGTGCCCACAGGTCCTGGTCTCTCCTGCTAATGGAAGCTTCTACCCAAAGTCCACTATGCCTCGGCCGTTCAGTATTCTGTAAGTTTCAATCAGATCCTCCCTCATCCTTCTAAACTCATAGTCCCAGAGTCCTCAAACATTTCTTGTATGTTAAGCCTTTCCTTCCTGGGATCATTCTTGTGAACCTCCGTTGGACCCGCTCCAGGGCGATTACATCCTTCAGGAGATATGGGGCCCAAAATTGCTCACAGTACTCCAAATGTGGACTGATCAGAGCCTTATAAAGCCTCATAATACACCCCTTTTTGATCTCTAGTCCTCTCGAGATGAATGACAACATGGTATTTGCCATTCTAACTACCAACTCAACTTGCAAGCTTACTTAAGACAATCAACGGTCAGTGAACAGAATATGATGATTTTAAGATTGCCTTGGAGGACAGAGATCAAAATATCAATGAAGGCAATTGTGACATTAGTTCAGGAGGAAAACAAAATGCATCATCACAACAGCAATGGCATAAGACTTGCACTTTAATGTTTCAGCCTTAATTGTGAAATAACAATGCGCCTTGGTTGTGGACATTTTGTTACAAATGCTGCTTTTAACAGGATATGGGTGCCTGAGAAAGTTAGTATATATCATCCATCCCCACTTACTGCATCTTTAAACTGTTGAAGTTCACATGGCAAAGGTACTGTCACAGTGCTCTTAGCTTGGAGTACCAGGAGTTTGAGCCAACAACGAGGAATGGTGATGTATACCAAGTCAGAATAGTGTTTAACTTGAAGAATCTGCAGGTGATAATGTTCCCATACATTTTCTACCCTCATCTTTCTGGATGGTCAAAGTCATGGTTCTGGGAGGTGCATCCCAGGATGAGCTGCTGCAATGCAGCTTCTAGATAGTAGAGGTGATTAGTGTTTACAGTGAAACAGGCACCTTTCAAGAACGCAATTTTGTCAGGAATGGTGTGGAGCTGTTTTAGTATCATCAGAAGTACAGTCACTTATCTTAACTCCTGACTCAGACTACATAGATGATGAAAAGTACAGAGTGCCAATTGGTAACTCAATTCCCAAAACCACAGAATCATAGAAAATAGCCCGTTTTGCCATTCATTATCCAACTCATCATCCAACTCAATAGCCGTTCTCACCCTTTGATCCTTTTAGCCCCAGATGAAATATCCATAAATTGGTTTGGCCTCAACTGCTTTTGCTGTAGCAATTTCCACATGGCCACCCCACTCTGGATTAAGAAATTTGTTCTCATTTCAATCTTAAAAGGTTTACCCCGATACTTAAACTATGACCCTTCGTTCCAATTGTCCCATCACTGGGAACCAAGACTCATCCTGACTGCATCTACCCAGTTTAGTCATGTTAGAATTTTGTTGATTTCTATGAGAACCCCTTCATTCTTCTAAATGCCAACAAATATTATCAGAACAGATTTAACCTTTCCTCGTACCCAAGTCCTGTCAATCCCAGGAATCAGTCTGGTAAACCTTCAATAGCAAGAACATCCTTCCTCAGATACAGACCAAAACTGTAAACAACATTTGAGGTGTGTTCTCACCAAGGCCCTGTATAACTGCAGCAAGACATGACTGCTCTTGCATCGTAAGCCTCTCACTATGAAGGACAATATACCATTTGCCTTTTTGACTGCCTGCTGCACCTGCATGCTCACCTTAGATGACTGGTGTACGAGGACACCTCCCAGGTCTGTGCATATTCCCCTCTTTCAATTTACGGTCAGATAATAATCTACCATCTGTTTTTGATTCCAAAGTGGATAACCTCACATTTATGCACATTTTACTGCATGTGCCATGCACTTCCCCACTCACTTAGCTTGCCCAAATCACACTTGCATTTCTGCATCCTCCTTCCAGCTAACCCTTCCACCCAAACTGTCACTTCTGCAAATTTAGATATTACATTTAGCTCCCTCACCTGAATCATGAAAATATTTTGAATAGTTAGGGCCCTAGCAACGAGCCTGCAACATCCCACTAGTCACTTGCTTACCAATCCAGAAAATGATCTTCTTTATTCCTACACTTAGCTTCCTGTCTGCTAGAGATTTATTTCCATACATGACCCCCAACCCATGTGCTTTAATTTTACACACTGATCTCTTATGTGGGACTTCGTCAAAGCCTTCTGAATGCCCAAATAAACCACATCCACTGGCTTCCCCATAACAGCCGAGTCCCCAAAGAATTCTATTGTTTTCCAAATGCTCTGCTATTAAGTCTTTTATAATGAATTCTATCATTCTCCTCAATGACATCTGACTGACTGGTCTATAATTTCCAGTTTTCTCCCTGCCTCCCTTTTTAAGTAGAGCAGTTATATTAGCTACCCACCAACCTGTAGGAACTGCTGCAGAGTCTAAGATGAGTAATATCATATCTATTACTTCTATGCTACTTCCTTTAGTAGTCTGGGATTTAGATGATCAGGCCCTAGGGATTCATCTGTCTCCAACCCCATCATTTTACACAATATCATTTTCCTACTGATTTCCTCAATCCTTCCCCTCTCACAAAATCCTGTATTTCTCAACATTTCTGCGTATGTTATTTGGATCCTCCTGTGTAATCACAGAACCAAAGTGTGCATTTAGTTGGGAAGCTATTTCTTTGTTTCTCATTGTAAATGCCCCGGTTTCTGACTGTATAGGATCTACATTTGCCTTCAATCTTTTTTATTTCAGATAACAACAGAAACTTTTACATCCAGTTTAATGTTTCCCACAAGCTTACTCATATTCTATTTTCCCTGTCTTAATCAATCTCTCTTTCCTCCTTTGTTGAATTCTAAACTGCTCCCACTTCTCAGGTCTGTTGTATTTTTCCAGCCAATTTGTACACCTCTTCCTTGGATCTAATACTAACTAAAGTTTCCCCTGTAAGCCATGGATCAGCCATCTTTCTTGTTCTACTTTTGCGGCAGACAGAAATGTATAATTGGTGCACCTGACCCATGCGCTTTTGAATATTTACCCTCATTTTCATCAGCATCCCTTTAACCTATCATAGCCACCTCACACCTCATTTTCTCCATTCAGATTCAGGACCCTAGCTTCAGAACTAAATATCTCACTCTACATCGATGAGGAATTCTCTCATATGGTTGCTCATTCTTAAAAAAACTGATACAACTGGAAGATCAATTATTCATCTCACATTACATTATACCCAGACTAGGATGGCCTGTTCTCTCGTTGGTATTTCACATACAACTCCAGGAATTCCTTCTCGATGATATTCTTACTAATTTTGTTTGTCCAAACTTTATGCAAATTAAATTCACCCATAATTACAGATGTGTCTTTGTTGCATGTATTTCTAATTTCCTGTTTAATGCTATTCCTGACACCACGCCTGCAATTTGGGATCCATACACAACCCCCATTCATGTTTTTTTGGCTCTTGGTGCTTTTTAGCTCTAACATTCAGATCCCACAATGTCAGAACTAATATCCTTTCTCACCATTGCATTAATTTCTTCCTTAATCAGCAATACTACTTCCTTTCTCATCTGTTCTTTCTAAATATTGAATACCCCTGGATGTTCTCATCCCTGGTCACCCTGCAGCCATGTCCCCATAATCCAGGCAATATCATACTTACTTTCATCCATTTTCCAAGATTAATTCATTCATTTTTTGTGATGTTCCACACATTAAAGCACAAAGCCTAAGGGTTGTCTTTTTAGTATTACTTGTTCCATTCCCAATATTTTTCACTGTGGCTCTGTTTAATCATGGCCCTTGATTTCTCTGTCCATCTCTCTACACCTCACATCATCTCTTCAGCCAGGTGATCTAATTTATCCGGCTATTTTGAGTACACTGAATGGTACACGGTACTGGTAGTAATCCTTAGATCATTATCTTTGAAGTCTCAATTTTTAAACTTCCTTCCTATCACCTTATATTTTGCTTTTAGGATCTCATCCCTTTTTTCTTTCAATCCATGCTGTTTGTACCTTTTTTCTTTTAACTCATGCTGTTTGTACCAATGTGCACCATGACAACTGGTTGTTCATCCTCCTCCTCTGGAATGTCTCAGAGCAGTCACAGTACATTCTTGACCCTAGCACATGGGATATGCATCTATTCCCCTTACAACTGAATATCCTATAAATACTGCAAGCCCATGTGTTTTAACTTCTCCCCTATACAGCAGAGCCAATCACGGTACAATGATCTTGGCTGTTGCTGCTTTCAACTGACAGGTCATTCACCCCCAACATTACCCAAAGTGGTACATCTGTTTTTTTAGGGTAATAGCCACAGGAGACTCCTTGCTTGCTGCCTAATCCTCTTGCTGTGCCTGGTAAGACCCATTCCCTTGCTGCCTTGTGGAGTCTTAGCCTGTAGAGTGACTATCTCTCTGTGTGCACTACCCACAAGTTTTCTAAAGTCATATTTTGGGAAAGTAACAAGTTCAATTATAGAAAGTTATAGTTATTTCATTTTTGGCTTTTAATAGATTTTAAAAATAATAAGTGGGTTATTAAGTCTTGTGTAATAAATTGCATTTTACTTATTGATCTAGAAACCAAAGAGTCATTGCTCATTCAGAAAACGTTATAAATGTTTGAAATGATCGATCTAAATGCACGGAACCTACAAATGGGATACTACAAAAAAAACAGGAAGAATGTTGATTTGGGATAATACTGGGGCTTGGATGAGAAAACTGACAAAACAGGTTGCACCAACCTGTAATGTTAAAAGATTAAATTGGACTATTTCCCTGGACATTAAACTAATATTAAAGTTAAACTGCATTGCCTTCCTCCAGAAGCTGAACATTCTGGAAGTGGGTGGGGACAACATTCATGCAGAAATGTGGATAACTCCCACTTCATTTGGATAGTCATTTGCTACTACTCTCCTGCTATTATCAAATTAAACTAACATTCAGTCCTTTCCATTCAGAAATGCTTTCATAGGCATCCCCCGAAGCTAGGACATATCACACCTACGTTGTCTTGGGCAATAATTGAGTCAGGAAACCATTTGCATAACAATTTAAATTATCTCAGAGGTTGACCTCATCCTACCACTGTACCTGGAGTAACGTGGTTATGGGTGGGTGGGTGGGGCCAGAATACCTGTAAGCTTTACCAACTGACCTGTATAAAGGGGATTTTTTTTTGTTGAGGACCTCTTTTGACTCGATTTCGTACACCTGTGAAGAGGGTCAAAAGGGGGTCACCTAGCTTGTACAGGCTTTAATAAACTTTAACTGTTTGCAGAAGTTGGTATGTGCCAATTGCATCTTGTGTGTGAAACCTCGGGAAAAGAACCAAACAAAGTTGGCTGACCTCATGTACAAAGGTGAGAGACTCTACAACTGGTCTCTGTGCCCAGAGTTAGGGATGGAAAAATTTGGCCATAGAAAAATCTACCGATTTCTACTCGACAACTTCTGTCCAGTGCAACTGTGCATGTCTCTTTCAGTTTCTATTCTACCACACTCTCCCACCACCGATAGTTGAATCCCCTACTGACATTTTTTTTTACTTCAAAGCTAAAAACATTTATTTAGTTGAAAAGCAATGGCTCATCCTTGAAGCTCTCTCAGAAGAGGGAAAGAAAATGTGAATTGAAAGAAGGAAAATACTTAGAGGGAAAATTGTCAGGGACCAACCTTTCTACCACAGCAATATCCCAGATTTTGCATGACAGGGTCAATCTCCAGCTCAAAGACCTCTGCCAGCTTTGTACAGTACTTATACACACGTGACGTCTTGCGGTTGTACAGCCAGGCATTGTTGAACATCAACCAAATGTCATCAACATATTGCCATGGCTCCTGATACTGGCCAGTATCCAGCTTACGCTTGATTGTAGACAAGTCCATCGGTGTCTTTACAATGTCAAAATAGTCCTTCAAGAGAAATAAAAAACAAAGCTTTAGTTTTCGAGCAAGCCATGTAAAGTGCTCCAATGGGTTGGGAGGGCACAATATTCTTGCTTACAATGTGTTTCTAAAAGCTCTATAACAGGTCATAGCACTCCCAGTAGAAGGGCCCAAAAGGAATCAGTCTACACCCATTTGGATAAAAATGCAAAAACTGGATTGTCTGATATAGAAACAGAAGTGAGTGAATATGCACAACAGGAAATTTCCATTGGTAAAGAGAAAGACCTGTAGTAACACTGGGGTTCCATGCTCTTTACCATAACCAAAGGTTGAAATGTAACACTGTGCCTTGTACAAAACCAACAGAATGCTGCAGAAAATCAGGCAGTCTGGCAACAACTGTGGAGAAAAACAGTTCAAGTTCAAATCCAGTATGACTTGAAGAGTCAAAGCAAACTTGAAACTTTACGTCTATTTCTCTCCACACAAACAGCCAAATCACCTGAATTTCCCCAGCATCTGCAGGATTTTGCTTTTGTTTTAGGTATCTTGCATGTTACCATTACAGGTGTTGAATAACCTGCTGTGCACGTCAGCGTTTTCAACTTTTGTCTCATCCTATACAGGTGCACAGCAAAGTTGGATATTGTGCATTAGGAGGAACTTTCAGTTTACTGAAATATCAACCTTCTAGCACACTGTTTCTAAAACATGCTATTTGCAATTGAAGCAAAAGGAAGATGCAATATTGTTCTCTTCAAAACACAAAATGGCTCTAGAATGACAGGCAGCAAAAATTAGTTGGTCTTATTCAGTCATCATAAACCTCTACTAACCAAACATTTTGCATTGGCCAGGAGAAAGGCAGATAAACTGGTAAAATGTTTATAAAAAAGCAACCTGGCTTTGGTAACACCAAAAAAAATGGAGAGTGTGTTTGCTTTTCCCTTTGTGATATCATGGAAAAAAAAATCATGTAACAAAAATCTCTTAAAAAAGTCATGAGTTTGCAAATGCATGTGATGTGGGAAAAGCTGGCTAAGCCAGCATTTATTGACCACCCCTTATTGCCTAGAGGACAGTTAAGAGCCAACTATATTAATATAGGTCTAGAATCACATACAGGCTAGACTGGATAAGGATGGCAACAACAGGAGTTACATGATCATTAGGTTAGCTTTTATTTCTAGATTTTTACTGAATTCAAATTACACCACCTGCCATGATGGGATTCAAACCCATGCCCTCAGCACATTAGCCTGGGGCTCTGAATTACTAGATGTAACATCGTTATGTGATGGTCTTCACTTTCATGTGCACAAGAGCCCTGATCTCAGCTATTATAGTTATGCTGAAAGGTACAAAAAATTATAATCACAAATCCTTTCAGATATAATTGAAAAATAATATGCATACCATTCAAACATCCTCACATCACACTTACAGGAATACCCAGTTGCTGAGGATCCACAGGTTGCCGGAAAGGAAGTGACTCAGGGTCCTGACGATAAAGTGCTTCCAGTGTCGGCATTAGTGCCTGCCTCAACTCTTCTGGCTTGAAAACTAAACAGTGAAAAAAAAAGTCATTCCACTACAAGGACATCTAGTAACTAAAAGTGACTATTGTAACAAAATTTTGAAGGATGCTAGTATTTCAATGCTTCAATTTACTCACCCTACTTTTGTAAGGATCTCATTAAACCTATTATTTAAAATTCAGTTATTTATATCAAAACAATTTCAGTTCAGTTCACAGACTAACAGAAAAAGTATCCAGTTTCTAGGAAGTAAAGTGTGATGAAATAGGGAAATGATCTTAATTTTCTTCCCCCAATTTTTGATGCCTGTCAAGTGATACTTAGAACACCTGATTTTAACTTTGTAATTGAAAAGGTTTTAAATGTGTTTAAAAATCTATACTTAGTCTCTGCTTGATGCCTCCCGGCCAATAAAATTCTCAAAACGGGTTAATCAGTGGCACAAAAATCAAATCATCATTTCACATGGTGTCACAACCAACATCAATATAGAAATAAATATTATATCAGAAGATCAAAACTGTGCATGGCACTCAAGATATGGTCTTACCAGTACTACATATATCTAGAGCATGACCACTTTGTTTTTTTTGATTAAACTCCCTTACAATTAGTAACCTTCTCTTCACTTTTCTAATCACTTGCTGTTCCTGCATATTAACCTCTAATTCAAACACAATTAGATCCCTCTGCACCTTAGATTTGCAATCTTTCATTTCTTTTTTATTTTTCCTGCCAAAATGGACAATTTCACATTTCCACATTATACTGCATTTGAATATTCAAAATACTGTATGTCTCTTGTCATAGCCTTCTTATGCCCTCTTGACAAGTTATTTTCATACCTATCTCTGTGCAATCAGCAAACTTGGCAAGCCCATATCTGTGGTCCCTTCATCCAAGCCATTTATATAAGAATTGTAAACAGCTGACACAGCACAGATCCCTGCGCCAACCTGATACAGACCCATTTTTATGCCTACTGCCTGTTTCATGTTAGCCAGCCAAGTTTCTATCCATGTTAGTTTGCTACCCCCATGCACTCTACCTGCATTTTTTGTAATTACCTTTGTCATCTCACTTCATCAAATGCCTTCTGGAAATCTACATACAGTACATCCACCTTTTATCCTCAGCATTTGGCTACATCCTCAAAAATCTCTGATAGACTAGTCCAACATGACTTCCCATTCACAAAAATGTCCCTGATTACCTTGAAATGATCTAAGTGCACTGCTATAATTTCCAATAATAGTTCATAAAATTTTTCTATGACAGGTGGACTCTAATTTTTTTTCTTTCCTCCCTTTGAATAAAGGGATTAACTTTGCTATTTTCCAACCTAAAGGGGTTACCCACGAATAAAGACAGTTCTTGAAGATTAAAACCAAACCACCAATTATGTCACCAGCAATTTCTTTTTAATAATCTCGGATGAAGTTAATCAGAACTCAAACACTTGTCAGCCCATATCTCCAACAATTCATTCAGTACCGCTTCCCTGTTGATTGTGATATTCCACAATGCCCCCCTTCCATTCCCAGCTTTATCACAGCTCCTTAGACATTATTACAAGACTACACCTTGAGGATACAAGCAATGACATACATTTCTGAAAAGTCTGCCCATAAGGACCTGGATTCAAATCACAAACTAATAAAAAGGAAAATTCAGGACGGATGTCACATTCAGTGATCAGTGTCTTGAATGAATTTAAATGAAACTAGTGAAATTGAAGACCCTGAAAGACCCCTGCAGGGGGTCAGCACTTTTCTGGATTGATATGTTGAGATACCCTCCCTCATTTGTAGGTCTCATTTAGGAAAATACTAGCATTTAGTTAGCACCTGGCCCCCACCAAATGAAAAAGATAGCACATACTCTTCTTGCGTGACTGTCCACTGGCAGGGGATGACTGAGTTGCTAAGCTGGCATTATCATCTTCCTCTTTTGCTTCACCTTTCACCTCTGGTTTCTTCTCATCCGCCTCCATTGGCTCCTGTTTACACTCTTCAGTTGCAGGTTCTTCTTTTATCTGCAAATGATACCCAAGAAAAAAAAGATTTTCACTTTTGCATCAGCACAGCACAAACTGTGGAAAAAAAGAGAGACTGATTTATAATGGGGTGTGAACCACATATCTACCCCTCTAAATCAGACCCTCTAAGTTACTAAATTAATTCTAAATATGATTCCTAAAGAGAAATGTTCAAACATACTTTGGTAACCTGTCTCTAACTTGACAAGTGTTAAATTTAGATAGCATTCTCTTCTTCCTCTGAAGTAACCAGTGCTCATGGATAACTGAACATACAAGCAGGGTAAAAATGAACCTGGACTGAACGTTTGTGAAATAGCTAAAATTAAGATATCAATGGTCTGATACCCAACATGACTTTTTTTAAAAAATTGCAATTATACATTTCAATGTAGTAAAATAAACTAAACAATATTCAATTTATTTATTTTGTATTTAAACAGAATGAGAGATTAGTAGAAAACAGCGATCGACAGCTTTGATCAGAGATTTAAAATGATCAAAAGCAAAGATATTTTATAATTGTACAAAATGGCAAAAACTCCAATAACAAACAGAAAACTGCCCTGGAAACATCTGTGGAGAGAGGGAAACAAAGTTAACGTTGGTCTTGAAATGTTAACCTGATTCTCTCATCTCACATGCTACACAGCCAACTGAGTCTCCAGCACTTTTTATTTCAGATCTCAAGCAGCCACAGTACGTCTGTTTCATTTGAAACAAATGAAGTTGGATTCTGAAACCTGTCCAAACCACTATTTTTGGGTTGGTAGAGATGCTATTAGGGAGGGTCCAGATCACAAAGTTAACTGTGTATTTATAAATTCACACAAAAGAAACCAATAGTTAACAGCAATCCAACTTATTAAATCTGGGAATTTACACTGCGCAAATTCAAGTGGAACAAGAAACCCAAAAATTCATTAAATTTTCAGACACAATAAATACCTTTAACACATTCATGATAATTAACTAAGTTTTGAGCATTGTACATCCTTCTACCATTCAGCTCCCATTAAAAAAAGTGATTTCAGTTAATATTGAATGGAAAATCTGAAAAGTGCATGTACCCATAAAATCTAAAACTAGGTGCTTTTGTACAAATAAAAACAGTAATCATGCATTGTATTCTCAATAAACAAGCACTGCATCATATTATCTGCAGGCTGGTGTTTTTTGTATCTTATTTGCCTACAATAAGAAACAAGTGTGTGCAAATATACAATTTATGATAAACAAAATGGCATTAGCAATTTGAGAAGTGGTGCAAAATCGATTTGCAATCTTAAAACAGCAAGTGGACGCGAGAATAATTACAGGCCGGCAACAATTGCTAACCTTGCCTGTAACACACATTTTATAAAAATACAGCCCAGACATAACTCAAGGCAGGCGGGTACTGGAAGTGCTCTTGTGCACCTCAAATTGAGCACTGGTATCCTAGATGCACAAGACCTGTCTATTATCATAAGTATAGTCAGCTCATAACTCAGAAAATCAGAATTGCAAAGAACCATAGTTCTTTTGGAAACAAAAGGTTCTTACCATTAATGCTAAAAAAATTTAAAGAAAGAATTAAGGAATACAAGTCATTTTTTTTACCTCCTGTTTTATTTCTTGCTTTGGTTCCACAGTTTCTGGCTCAGCTTCTTCTTCTTCTTCTTGCTTTTCCTCCATTTTAATGTCAGACACTGGTGCCTCAGGGGGTGGCTGCTGAGAATTTGTGTCTGTACTGCTAACTGATGCTGGGGTTGACACGCGGCCATCTGCGCTTACTGCGGATTGTGAAAGCTAAAGAAAATCAAACAGACTGATCAGGTCAAGAAGTAAAAAGCCATAAGTTCCACATATTAGAATATGATCAGATGTCAAAAACAGAGCACATTGCTAGAGTTGAATGCTAAGTTATAATTACTAGAACTAATTTTGAAAAATTTGTTCAGGGGATCTGAGGATCAATGGCTAGGCCAGAAATTATTGTACAGCCCCAACTACATGTAGAGGGAAGAATAGTTAAAAGTTTCAGAATGGAAAAATTGAATAGAAATATGCTAAATGGAACTTAATACAGAGGAAGTGCAAAATGATGTTCTTTGGAAGGACTAATGTAGACAAACTACCAATTGTACAGATTTTGAAAAAGTATGAATATTTTTTATTCACTCATGGGAATTGGGTATCATTGGCAAGACCAGCATTTATTGCAGATCCCTTGTCCCTGGAGGTGGTGGTGTTGAACTACTTTCTTGAACCATTGCAGTCAATGTGCTGTAGGTAGGCCTACAATGTCGTTAGGCCTACAATGTCGTTAGGCCTACAATGTCGTTAGGCAGAGTGTTACAGGATTTTAAACTTGACTCACTGAAGGAATGGCGATATATTTGTAAGTTAGGATGATGAACAGCATGGAGAATTTTCAGGTGGTTGCATTCAAATATACTTTCTGCCCTTGTAATAGTCAGAGAGGTGTATAGCACTGAAACATCTTCACTCAAGTCATCCATGCCAACCAGATATCCTAAATTAATCTAGTCTATTTGCCAGCATTTGGCCTGTACCCCTCTAAACCCTTCTTATCCGCGCACACATCCAGACGCCTTTTAAATGCTATAATTGTACCAGCTTTCATTTCCTCTGGCAGCTTGTTCTATACATGCATAACCCTCTCCATGAAGAAGTTGCCTCTTAGGTCCCTTTTAAATCTCTCCCCTCTCATCTTGAACCTATGCCCTCAAGCTTTGGACTCCCTTACCCTAGGGAAAAGACCTTGCCTATTCACCCAAGGCTATTCACCCTATCCATGCCCCTCGTTGTTATAAACCTTTATAAAGGTTTATAAACGTCGCAGCCTCTGACATTCTGGGGAAAATAGCCCCAACTTATTCAGTCTCTTGCTATAGCTCAAACCCTCCAACTCCAGCAATATGTTGTAAATCTTTTTTGAACCTTTTCAAGTTTCACAACATTGTTCCTATAGGAGGGAAAACAGAACTGAACACAGTATTCCAAAAGAGTCAGACCAATGCCCTGCATAGCTGCAATATGACTTCCCAACTTTGATACACAATGCACTGACCAATAAAGGCAAACGTACCAAACACCTTCTTCACCACCTTGTCAATCTGTGACTCCACTTTCAAGAAACTATTGTCCTTCTCAATGGTAATGGAAGGTGCTGTCTAAGGAGCCCTGGTGAATTTCTGCAGTGCATCTTGCAGACGGTACACACTGCTGCTAAGAGCAGTGAAGAGGGAGTAAATACACTTGCAGTTTCAATAAATAGGAAAAGTTTCGATGGATATGGGCCAAATGCTGGCAAATGGGACTAGATTTAATTAGGATACCTGGTTGGCATGGATGAGTTGAACCGAAGAGTCTGTTTCCGTGCTGTATTTCTCTATGAATCTATGCGGGCTGTCATGGATGGTTTCAAGCTTGTTGAGTATTGTTGAAATAGTACTCATCCAGACAAGTGGCAAATATCCCATCACACTCCTGATGTGTGCAGCAGGATCCAGAGTGCTTCTCCTACTTTTACAATCAGAGTTTATATGGTTAGCCCAGTTCAGTGTCTGGTCAATGGTAACCCCCAGCATGTGGATCGTGGAGGGATTCATTGATAAAATGTCACTGAATGTCAAGGGGCGATGGTTTCATTCTACTGTGTTGGAGATGACTGGCATTTGTTTGACACAAAGCTCACTTGCCACTTGTCAGCCCAAACCTGAATATCGCCATGGTCTTACTACAGTTCGACATGGACTACTTCAGTACCTGAGGTGTCACTAATGCTGAACACCATGTAGTCATCTGGGAACATTTCTGACCTTATGATGAGGGAATGTGATCAATGAAGCAGCTGAAAATGGTTGTACCTAGGATATTATCATGCACAAGTCCTGCAGAGAAGTCGTGGAGCTGAAATAACTGACTTCCAATAATCACAAGCATCTTCCCTTGTGCTAAATATGAATCTAATCAGTGGATAATTTTGCCCCGATTCCCCTGACCCCAGTTCTGCTAGGGCTCCTTGATATCGCTCTACCAAATGCAGCGCTGATGTCAAGGACAGTCACTCTCACCTCACCTCTGGAATTTTGTCCAGGTTTGTAGCAAGGCCCTCATGTGGTCAGGAACTGAGTGGCCTTGGCAAAATCCAAACCGATGTCAGCAAGCAGATTATTGCTAAGCGAGTGCTGTTTGTTAGCATACATGACACCTTCTGTCACTTTATTGATGCAGCAGTCATTTTCCAGATGTGTGTACACACAACATAACTGGGCAATTGCTAACATTATTGGCGAGATGCAGTACTGGAACAGCTTGGCTAGGAGAGCAGTTAATTCTGGAATATAAATTGTTGGGATCAATGCCAGAATATTGTCAGGGCCCACAGGCTTTACAGTATTCAGTGCCTCCTGCTGTTTCTTAATATCTTGAGGAGTGAATTGAATTAGTTGAAGGCCTGGCATCTGTGATGCTGTGACTCTCCAGAGAATTCTCACTTAGCACCTCTGGCTGAAGACTGTTGCAAATCTTCAGCATTGTCTTTTGCACGAAGTTGCTGGGCTCCCCCAATGAGTATGGGGAGATTGGTCAAAGGGTATGGTGCTGGAAAAGCACAGCTAGTCAGGCAGCATCTGAACAGCAGGAGTCTACATGCTTTGGGCATAAGCCCTTCGTCAGGGATGAGGCTTGTGGGCCAAGGGGGCTGAGAGATAAGTAGAGATGGCGGTCGGGCTGGGGAAGAGGGAAGGTAGCTAAGAATACAATAGGTAGGTGAAGGTGGGTGTGAATGTCATCGGATGGAGCAGATTGGTGGGAAGGAAGATGGCAGGTAGGACAGTGCCAAGTTGGAACTGGAATAAGGTGGGGGGGAAAATGAGGAAATTGGTGAAATCCACATTGATCTACGTGGTTGAAGGGTCCCAATGCCGAAGATGAGGTGTTCTTCCTCCAGGCATTGGGTGGTTAGGCATTGGCGATGGAAGCATGTCCTTGGTCGAGTGGGAGGAGGGATTAATGTTCAGCAAAAGGTTGGTGCGGGGATCCCAGAGGTGTTCTCTGAAACAACCCGCAAGTTGGCATCCTATCTCCCCAATGAGGAGACCACGGGTGCAACGGATACAGTAGATGATGTGTGTGGAAGTACAGGTAAATTTCTGTCTGATGTGGAAGGATCCTTTGGGGCCTTGGACGGAGGTGATGGAGGTGGTGTGGGTCCAGGTTTTGCATTTCTTGCGGTGGCAGGGAAAGATGCCAGGACAGAAGGGTGGGTTGGTGAGGGGTCTGGTCCTGACGAGTGTGTCACGGAGAGAATGGCCTCTCTAAAACGTGGATAATGGTGGGGCGATGGTGGGGTCTGTTTGTAGGTGACAGAAATAGTAGTGTACCTGGAAATTAGTGGGGTGGAAAGGGAGGACCTGGGGGTTCTGTCCTTGTTACAGTTGGAGGGTTGGGGTTCAAGGGCAGAGGTGCGCGAAGTGGAGATGTGCTGCAGGGCATAGTCAACCACATCGGAGGGAAAAGAGGGGGCAGTGATCTGGAATATTCTACGGTGGAATTGGTCCCCCTGGCAGCAGATGCGGTAGAGGAATTGTGAATAAGGGATTGGTTTTTTACAAGAGACAGGGTGGGAGGTGGTGTAGTCCAGCTCGCTGTGGGAGTCATGGTGAATGCGTTGATCAATGACTATATTGGCACCACCTCGTGCTCCCATGAGGTTGAACAGGTCATCAACTCCACGTACACCTTCCACCCTGACCTCAAATTCACCTGGACCATATCAGGTACTTCTCTCCTCTTCCTGGACCGCTCCATCTCCATTTCTGGTGACCGACTCAACACAGACATCCAATACAAACCCACCGACTCCCACAACCCTACCCCCATCCCATTTATCTCTCAGCCTCCGGGCACACAAGCCTCATTCCCGATGAAGGACTTATGCCCGAAACATCAGCTCTCCTGCTTCTCAGATGCTGCCTGACAGACTGTTTTTCCAGCACCACACTCTTGCACCATGATCCCCAGCATCTGTAGTTCTCACTTTCTCCTAGGATGGGGATATTGCGGATTCTCCACCTCCTATGTGTTGTTAATTGTCCACCACCATTCATGACTGGATATGGCAGAGCTCGAATCTGATCTACTGATTGTGAATTGCTTAGTTCAGTCTGTCACTTATTGCTCATCCTGTCTGGCACGCAAGTAGTCCCATTGTCTAGCCTCATCAGGCTAACACTTGATTTTCAGGTACACCTAATGAGGCTCCTAGCATGCTATCCTGCACTGTTCATTGAATTAGGGTCGGTTCCCTGGTGTGATGGTAATAATTAAGTAGGGGGTATGCCATGAGGTTATAGATTGTGTTAGAGTATGCTGCTGTTGCTACTGATGGCCCACACTGCCTCCTGGATATCTAGTTTTGAGTTGCTAGATCTTACGGAATACTATCCAAATAAGCATGGTGATAGTTTCACATGACAAGATAGAAGCTATCCACAAAAGTAAAGATGGGACTTTGTCTGCACAAGAACTTGTGCAGTGGTCACTCTTACCAATACTATCGTGGGTAGATGCATCTGTGGCAGGAGGACTGGGGAGGATGAGGTTTAAGCCTCTATTTTCTTCTTTTGGTTCCCTGACCACCTGCTGCAGACCCTGACCAGCAGCTAGATCTTTTAGGACTCTGCAAGTTCGGTTAGTAATGGTGCTTCTGAGCTATTCTTGGTGATGGATATTAAAGTCTCCTATCCAAGAGTACATTCTGTAAGGTTTGTAGCTCAGGTTGAGGTTTAGGGTGTAGGTTTGCTCGCTGAGCTGTAGGTTTGATATCCAGACGTTCATTACCTGGCTAGGTAACATCATCAGTGGCGACCTCCAAGTGAAGTGAAGCTGTTGTCTCCTGCTTTCTCTTTATAGCTTTCTCCTGGATGGGGTTCCTGGAGTTTGTGGTGATGTCATTTCCTGTTTGTTTTCTGAGGGGTTGATAGATGGCATCTAGGCCTGTGTGTTTGTTTATGGCATTGTGGTTGGAGTGCCAGGCCTCTAGGAATTCTCTGCCATGTCTTTGCTTAGCCTGTCCCAGGATTGATGTGTTGTCCCAGTCGAAATGGTGGGTTTTTTTCATCCGTGTGTAGGGCTACGAGGGAGAGAGGGTCGTGACATTTTGTGGCTAGCTGGTGTTCGAGTATCCTGGCGGCTAGCTTTCTTCCTGTTTGTCCTACGTAGTGTTTGTGGCAGTCCTTGCATGGAATTTTGTTGATGACGTTGGTTTTGTCCATGGGTTGTACTGGGTCTTTTAAGTTTGTTAGTTTTTGTTTGAGAGTGTTGGTGGGTTTGTGTGCTACGGAATTCCAGAAAATGAAACCCAACGGGACCAACACCCCACGATTCTACGGACTACCAAAAATCCATAAACCAGGAGCCCCCTCTCAGACCTATAGTCTCACTACCTGTAACACCAACTTACAGACTGGCAAAAGAACTACATGCAAGACTGAAATACCTAATAGAAGAGTCACAGCACTCCATCCACTCCACCCAGGAATTCCTAAAAATCAACAAACACCAAAATAGAGGAAGACGAAGCAATGATCTAATTCGACGTAACAGCACCGTTCACCTCCATCTACATTGACCTGGCAAAGGAACCACTTACCACACTTTTAGAAGAGACCATCATACACACCCAAACCACCATCAATCGCATTACCAATGAAAACATCATGATGCTAGTGGACCTGTGCCTCACCACCCACTTCACTTTCAACAACATAGTCTACAAACAAACCAATGGCACACCCATGGGATCTCCGCTCTCAGGATTCATAGCAGAAGCAGTAATGCAAAGACTAGAACAAACAGCCCTACCAACCATCAAACCAAAAATCTGGGTCCGCTACGTAGATGACACCTTTGTCATCACAAAACAAAACCACATGGAAGAGACATTTAAAATTATCAACAACACCCTCACAGGCATAAAGTTTACCAAGGAGGAAGAAACCGACAACAAACTCGCGTTCCTGGACATCACAGTCGAGAAAAAGGACAACGGAGAACTACAAACCTGCGTATACAGAAAACCGACAAACACTGACCAAATTCTTAACTACGCCAGCAACCATCCCAACACACACAAACAAAACTGTATCAGAACACTATTCCAACGAGCCACCACACACTACAGCACAGACGAACTTCGGAAAACAGAGGAGAACCACCTATACGACATATTCATGAAGAGCGGATACTCAAAAGAATACAGTGCGCAGATTCCTCAAGAACAAACCACGACAAGCAGACCAAACACAGCCAGAAACCCGAACCACCTTACCATACAGCAAAGAAGTTCCAGAAATGACAGCCAGACTACTATGACCCCTTGGAATCCTAGTATCACACAAACAAAATAAAACACAGACTCCCAGTGCATTTGTGGGCAGGTAATTAATTCATTGAGGTACAATTTATTACAAACGTATGCTGTTCTTCTTGTTTGAATGCATATGCGTGCATTTGAGAAAGAAATAGAAACAGACACAAAGTGGGGGTGTTGCTGCCTATAGTCATGTACTGTGCTTGACCCTTAACTTTACTGCCTCACCAATACCACGTGCTGCACCAAGAACTATGAGAATAAATTGGTCTGTCACTATCATGGGGCATACTGTGTTAAAAGTCTGTTTTCAACATTGTCCTAATTTATAAATGTTAATTTGTTTTAGCCAAAGGGAAAATGGTAAGTCTTCATAGTCCTACAGGGTAACCTCAGCTGGTGTGGGAAATATCACTCTGCATCACAAACTGGACAACCAGCCAACTGAGCTAATTGGTGTCTCAGAACTAACAGGGTGCAATACGCAAATTCATATTCTTCACTGAAATATGCTCCAGAGAAACAGTGAAAAAGTCTGAATGATAAAAGCAATAAGAGCTGTGCATTTGTAATACAGCATTTCACTATGTTTTATAGAATGTACTTTATACGTGACAACATTTGTCAAATGACAATTTCTTGATTGCATTTGGAACTACAATATTTACCTTCAGTAAAATGTTATTACAACTGTTTTTTAAAAATTACATGTTTTCTGATCACCTAATCTTAAATCCGAAGGCTATAAACGAGAACAGAAATGTCAAAGAGGTAATGAACGCACTTAAGGTTAGACAATTGTCAAGTATACTGCAAAGCTTCAACAACCTGCTTTGCATCCAACCTCAGAAGAACATGTCTCCACAACATTAATGGTAACAATTACCCAGACAGACCATCTTTCTGCACTCTCTGCAGTCAGGTTTGTGAACTCATGTCAATGTGGTGAACCACTAAGAATAGAGTTGACACTGTACAAAATCATACTAGATTTATAAAATCTTAAAAAATGAATAGATTCAGTATTTTGAAGGGAAATGTTAAACTGATTGAAATTCAACAAAGACAAACAAAGCCTTAAAAGGTACAAAGCCAAGACTTATCAAAAGCTGTCACTCTGTCCCCAGCCCATGCATCTTTTTATCAGCTCAAAATCTTAGACAGGCTATAGGGCTGCCAACACTTTCAAGAACAATTTAAAAACGTGTTAACAATTAAAATACTTTTCAATGCTCTCAAATATACTCACTGGAGTAGTTGGATGTTGAGACTGTATCGGTGCAGTAGGTGTAGGGGTTGTAGGGGTTGTAATTTGTTGCTGTGTTGATGGGGGCAATGATGGTGGCTGCTGTGGATCCCGCTCTCGTTGTTGCTGCTTCTGTCCAGCTGTCACCTGGGGTTGTGGAGGGACTGGTGGAGGAGGAGGAAGCTGCTGCATTTGTGGTGGTGTCTGAACTTGAGAAGGAGGGGGTGGCATTGTCTGGGGCTGAGAGTTAGGCGATGGTGTCTGTTGCCTTTGTTGAGGAGGAATGCTAGGTGGTGTCTGGTGAGGGGTGGGTGTGAGACTTCTTGGACCAGGGGATGGGGAGTTTTGATGAAGTGATGGCTGAGAGAGAGATGGTGGACAGTTAAACTGGGTATTCTGGGCTCCTGGCTGCATGGAGGCAGAACTGTTTACAGGTAGTGAGGAGTTCTGTGCCTAATGAGAGAACAGAATGATAGATCCATTAGCATGCTGCCTTTTATTGTAAGTCAGCTGAATTAAATATACCAGACAGCTATACAAAATGCTCAATATTGCTGTAACCTACATTAGACGCAAACATGTAAGACATTGTTCAGCTTTATGAATTGCTAAAAACAGCATAAATGAGTTGAGTCAAGAAACATTTTTGCTCAGTACAACATATTCTGCAAATTCAAATACAAGATCAATAACAACTGACAGAATTAAAGCTCAACTGAGAGAAGAGCAACATTTACCACTAAAAGGCAAGAGACAGAAAGTTGGGGCATATACAAAAGGATGCACAGATGACCAAAAATAAGCATACAATAAATTAGCTTTTTATGATTCTTGATGCTCGTGACTGACTGCTTTATACCATCAAGTCTCTCCTATGCCCTTGCCATGTTATCAAGGTTCTTTCTCAAAGCATGGGTTGTCATTGAAGAGAAATAGCAAACTGAGTGATACATCAACCACCTCGTGGACCAAGTGCGACTGCATTTTTAACTTTGGAAATAATGGTTATTTTTGTGACATAATCCTCCACCTTATTTTTGTTTGGACCCCGAACTGCCATCAAAAAATGTCCATTTATTTGATTTTGAGTGATAAACAGAGTGTGCTGCTTGTATCCATTGGCGAAAAGTATAAAATTATGACTTGAGTTTCAATGGTGACTGTATGTTTGGTAAAAGCACACATCCAATGGTTACAATGGATATGTTGTTACCACCAGTGGGCACTGCACTGAGCTCAATCACTAGATATAGATTTGATCATTGCCAAGATATTTGCATTGATTGCTGACTGGCAAGTTAACAACTAGCGCGGATTTTTAACCAGTGCTCATAGTTAACTTGGGACAAGTGACAGTTCTTTCCATTAATTTAAATCTAAAGATTCTTCCTTCAGACTCCCATCGAAGTTGCCGGATTTCAATACTGCACGACATAATTTTACATTCAGTCACCAAATTAAATATTAGTCCAGACTGAAGGTAGAGGAGTTACAAGAAACTTGGATAAATACCGGAGACATGACTGGCTGGTTGCTGGCCTGTGTCATCGTGGTGCTGCCAGTGTTCATTCCAGGAGAGGATACAGGAAATTGATTTGGAGACAGAAACTGATTCTGAGCAGGATGCTGCGCAGCCATTGGCTGTGCCATTCGGGAAGTGGCTAATCCCATCTGTGTATAAACAGAATACATTGTTGTAAAATCATGGATCAGAAAACTGTCACTCTTTCTGAAAACTTTGGATACCTCTTCCCAAATCCACAAAATTACTACATAACTTTAAAGATACTATAGTGAAAGTCACAGCTGGTACTAATCTGTGCCAGGGCACAGATGAATAGTGAAACCCTCGATGCTCAGACGTTGACCTCAGCCACATAGTAAGCATGGTGAAACAGAATAGTACCTAACATTCAGTTATAGAGTCATAGAGGTCTACAGCATGGAAAAAGGCCCTTCAGCCCAACTTGTCCATGCTGCCCAATTTTCACAATTAAACTAGTGAAATTTGCCTGGGTTTCGTCCATATCCCTCCAAAACTATCCCATCCACATTCCTGGACAAATGCTTCTTAAATAAGTAAATTGTATTTGCCACCATCACGACCTCTGGCATCCTAATCCAGAAATTCACCATCCTCTGGTAACCACTCACTCTCCCCCTCCCTCTCACCATCAACCCAAGTCTCATATGATCCAAGGAAAGATGTTCCAGCCCATCCAACCTTTCCTTATAAATCAAACCTTCCAGACCACATCCTAATACATCTTTCCTGCATTCTAGTTAAATAATATCCTTTCTATAGTACAGCAAACAAAATTGCAAGTAGTACTCCAAATGTGGCCGCACCAACGTCTTGTACAGTTGCAATAAGACAACCCAATTCCTATACTCAGTGCTCTGACTGATCAAAGCAAACATGCCAAAATCCTGCTTACTTATCTACCCATTGCTCCATTTTCGAAGAGCCTTGAATCCGTACTCCCAGATCTCTTTATTCTGTAACACTTCGTAGGTCCTGAACTTTGACTGTATAAGCTCTGCCCTGGTTTGACCAACGCAGTACCTTGCATTTATCTAAATTAAACTTCATCTATCATTCCTCAGACCACTGGCCCAGTTGATCAAGATCTCTGTATTCCCAGATATCCTTCCTCACTGTCCACATTACCACCAATCTTAAGAGTCATCCGCAAACTTACTAACCATATCTCTAAATTTTCATCAAAATCATTTATATATAAAAAAAATAGTGGAACCAGCACTGGTCCCTGTGGCAAACTTCTGGTCACTGGCCTCTAGCTTGAAAAACAACCCTCTATCACTATCTTCTGTCTATGTTCAAGCCAATTTTGTATCAAATTGGCTAGCTCTCCCTAGATTCCGTGAGATTTAACCTTACTCAACAATCCAGCATGCAGTACCTTGTCAAAAGCTTTGCTAAAGTACATGTAGACAACATCTCTCCACCCGAGGCTCCCAACCTCACTCCTGATGAAGGAGGACTCTGGCCCGAAACGTCGATCTTCCTGCTCTTCAGATGCTGCCTGACCTGCTGTGCTTTTCCAGCAACACACACAACTCTAAATCTCCAGCGTCTGCAGACCTCACTGTCTCCTACTGCACTCTCATTTACTTTCTTGGTCACCCTTAAAAAAACTCAATCAAATTTGTGATATGATTTCCCACACACAAAGCCATGCTGACTATTCCAAATGAGTCCTCGCCACTCCAAATGCCTATAGATCCTGTCTGTCAGACATTAGTCTCAGTGTATACTTCTAAGCATTTCCCTCCAGCGTTCCTTGAATAACAGCACAACATTAGCCACCCTCCAATCTGTCACTGCACCTGTGGCTGTCAATAATACAAATATCACTGCAATTTCCTCCTCAGCCTCCCACAAAGTCCTGGGATACACTTTCATCAGGTCCTGGCGTATTATCTATCCTAATGCGTTTTAAGACTTCTAGCAGCTCCTCTTCTGTAATGTTGACTCTCTTCAAGATATCACTTTTTATTTTCCCAAGTTCCCTTGCATCCATGCCTTTCTTGATGATAAATACTGCCAAGAAATATTCATTTAGGATCTCACCCATCTCTTGTTGACCTTTATGATCTTTAAGAGGGTTTATTCTCTTCCTGTTACACTTCTACACCCCACCCCCCCAACAACTTTGGAAACCCTCCCACTTACCAGGCATCCCTTTGCCTACAAATATACTCCCCCTATCAATTTTTGAAAGCTCCTGTCGAAAACCAGTTAAATTGGTCTGGCCCCAATTTCACACTTTAACTTGTGGACCAGACGTTATCAACAGCTATTTTAAAATTAATGGAATTATGGTGACTGGTCCCAAAGTGATTCCCCACTTGTGTCATTTCCTTGCCATTTTTCCCAAGAGAAGATCAAGTTTTGCCCCTTCTCTAATAGGGCCATCTACATTCTGCATGAGAAATTCTTCCCGAAAACACTTAAATTTCTCTCCCTCTAAGCCCTTAACACTATGGCACTCCTAGACGATGCCAGCAAAGTTATGATCCCCTACAATTATAACCTATTATTCTTGCAGCTACCTGCAATCTCCTCACATCTCCCGCTGACTACTGGAGAGGCCTACAGTACGATTCTATCAAAGTGATTACCCCCTTTTTATTTCAGTTCTACCCATATAGACTCAGTGGACGAGCCCTCAAGAAAGCCCTCTTTCAGTACTGCCATGACGTTCTCCCTAATCAAAAACGCAACTCCTCCTCCTCCTCTCTTGCCTCCTCTTTTATCCCTCCCATAGCATCTATATCCTAGAACACTGAGCTGCCATTCCTGTTCCTCCCTCAGCCATGTTTCTGTAATAGCAAAAATACCCCAGTCCTAAGTACCCATTCACGCCCCAAGATCATTTGCCTTACCAGTCAGGCCTCTTGCATTGAAATAAGTGCAGCTGAACTCAGACTTTCCCTACTTCCTGCATACTCTTGCTTGCCCTGTCTAGTACTCAGATTGCCAACACTGCTGTTGCTATTTAATTTGCTCTCTCTAACTTCTGTAATGTCTTCAACTTTCTCTGTCAAAACTAGATTAAGAAAAGCAACTTTGTTCTCCTCACTGCAGTCAGAACGCACTGCAAGGGGATCCAAACATGGAAAAACTTTTTTCAATTAAAACAGTATGGTATCCACAAAATAAGCATTAGGTTGGCAGTAAGTTGACTGCCAACTTAAACAATTTTTGACAGTTACAGAAACTCTCCTAAAAAGAGAACAAAACAAAATAGCAAGTATTTTTAATCAACTTATTATGAGTTACCACAAGCAGTTTTTAATTTTGAGGCCAATGATTACAGCAACTTCAAGTTCCAAACATATTTTATGCAAAAAGGGAAACAAAGTCAGTCTCCAGATTTGTTTCTATAGTGAATTAATTCCTGAAGGGCTTATGCCCGAAACATTGATTCTCCTGTTCCTTTGATGCTGCCTGACCTGCTGCACTTTTCTAGCAACACATTTTTAAGCTATGGTCAGGATCATGTCAAGGATACCAACATCCCAATAAATCATTTTATTACTTAAAATTTTAATCCAGTTCCTTCGCATAGTATAAATACTTCAGTCAAAGCTTGGTCTAAAAACCAATTCAAACTGGCTAAGCATACATTAGAAACAATTTTCAAACACTAATGATCAAGTCCTTAGTTTCCCCAATTTGTAAGCAAAAACAATAGTCACGTGAGGATGTAATTGTTTATAAGGAAGTCAGGTTGCTTATGATTTTACTTAAGATGTTTTACTGACACTTGTGTTAACTGAGATTATGCAAACTATACCTGGTTCATGGGTCCTGTTTGCGTCATCTGCCCAGGGTGTGGTAGTGGAGGGTTTAAACGTTGTCCCAGGCCAGCCATCTGCATGCTGCTCATCTGTGAATATTGGTTCATTCCTAGAATAAGCAGAGTTGAATAAAATTGTTTAATTAAAAAAAGCACGAAAGAAAGAAAGCTTTTCAAACTGTCTAAAACCAATTAAAATGGGCAAGCTCTTCTTGAGTAGTCACTGTACACTTGCTTTCAAGTCTCATCCTGGGTGATACTCATGCCCTCCTTTTCTACATTGATGTATAAACGTATACAGCACACCTTACTATTAAGTAGCATTTTTCATACTTTAGTACTCATTAATGTATAAAACAAATGCCAAAACAGAAAATGCACTCAAGTTAATAGGCTGCTTGATACTCAATTCATCATTTCAAATTTCTCTTATAACCATCACCACTGAAAAATCAGAACTCAACATGGCCTAAGCGATACAAGTTTGCAATCACAGATCCATATCACTGAATGCGTTTTCTAGCAACTCAGAAATGAATGTTCAAATCCCATGAGAGCCAATTATTAAACAGAATTCAAACTGGTAATTTGGTCTAGCACCAGAAAATGGCCATCGTATCTGCCAGATTGTCATAAGACAATTTATGAATCTTTCAAAGGAAACCTGCTGCTCTTACATGACCTAGTCAACTTGACTTCAGTGCCAAACCACATGACTGGCTCTGGTAATTAATATTTATTCTTGAGAATATATGTTAAATACACCTAAAATTTCACTGAAATTCTAGCAACACAATGATGTGCAACATATTAACATATTCATTTACTAAAAAACACATCCATGCCAGAAACTACCAAGTCATGATGCATATCTTTTGTAACTTAATTCAGATGCGCACAAAACTTGGCCAATAGAATAACTACTCAGTCTCTTCTACTCCATGCTTCTCAGATAATTATGTTGTTTATCCATTACCATAAACTCCAAAATTGAAGCTTACATCTTAGATGTTTATAAAGGTTTGGTTAGACTGTGTAGGGGATCAGGCCAAACTGACATTATCATGAATCTTTCAGGGAAACCAAAGCACAATTTATAATCCATTCCTACGTTAGCCTTTACAGATTAATGGTGTTGCAAATAAGGCAACTATCATTTAGCTATAGAATGAGGATTCACAGCTAAAGTCGTATCTACTATCAAACTGTTATGAATCACCTATTAATGTTACTTTAGTGAGGCTGTTGAATGGAAAACAGTCATGATCAGTTTAACTGATTACCCCGTACACCTTTTCACATGAAATACATTTTGAGAACTGAATTTTACCACTTGGAGTCTGCATCCGGTTCATGATCTGACTTGGCACATTTGGCCGCATAATGGTCGGGTCAGAAAGCGGGCCATCTGAAATGCAACAAGACTAGGTTTAAATTACATGTAGATACCTGTACTTAACTGGAACAGGAAATTCCTGTCACCATTAAGGGATAGCGTCAGTAAATGACTGAAGCAAATAACTATTAATACTTTGTTATTTCACGTGTGGTTTCATAATCCTTACAAGGATCCTATGATAAGACCTCTAACACAACATTTGCACTTAAACCTTGTTTTGCTTCAGAAGATGGAAGACTGAGTTTACAATTCTATTCACAAGCTCACAATCTTTTTTTAAAAATGCTTCCAGGTTATCCACTGAAGGAAAGAAAAAGGAATAATTTCTAACATCCAAAAGACTGGCTTCATCTACCACTGGTAAGCAACATGCTAAAGATGACTGCCGACTATTTAACTCCAGTTGTTGAGTATCTATGCGCTGGGAACAAACTTCTTTTGTGATGGTTCATTACAAGTACTCCCAATGTGGCCTCGTTCACCACCTCCTCTTCCATATAATAGGAAAAGGGACAAGTATTCTTCTTGGAAATATATGCACATGTATACACACACCGGTGCATATGACAAATGAAGGTGAAATAAAGACTTGGTTGCAATGTCCTGGCCCTGTGGTCAAATAGTCTGCCAACAACTACTGCCTAGGCTTACTAGAACACTGTCAGCTTTGTCAACTTGCATCAATTCAAGAGTCAATATATTTGAAGGACGCAATGGTTGGTGAAGTTTTGGAGAAACAAATAAATATCCACAATGTGTAAAAAAAGGAATCTGACTGTCTCATCCTGTGCCTTTGCTAATCATATACAAATGTGAAGCCATTTCAGTCAGTCATCTAATGATTGCTACCTAAAAGCACAATTCCTGAAGCCATAAAATCAATTGTTTGAATCTCATTTAACTGGACAGAGACAGGAATCCCAAAAGATGGTTCAACTTTTCTTGCTGCAAAGCTGTGAAAGGGGAGCTCAATATTAAAGTACTGTTATCTGCTATTAGACAAACTATAATTTTAGCTCTGATTCCACTTTTCTGATGAGCATACACTATAACTTGGTTTGTTTGCCAATGTCTAATAAATTTTTAACTTTAATATTTAATCTCGCCCCTTTTCTCAAAGTGTATGGACATAAAATATCACAACACTGGAACAATCCTTGGGTGCCTTGCCCTGTCACCATTTTTTAGATGGGAGATATAGTCAGTTCTTCTATAACGCGATAGTTGCATTCTTGTGCAACACCGTGTTATAGAAAAATCTTGCTTAAAATGCTGGCGCTGTAATTGCTGAGCTTGTGAATAGAATTGTAAACTCAGTCTTCCATCTTCTGAAGCAAAACAAGGTTTAAGTGCAAATGTTGTGTTAGAGGTCTTATCATAGGATCCTTGTAAGGATTATGAAACCACGCATGTGAAATATGAAAGTATTAATAGTTATTTACTTCAGTCATTCACTGACCCTATCCCCTATTGGTGACAGGAATTTCCATTACAGCCAACACACGTTTTAAAAGTTGCACCGTAAAAAACAGCGTCCCCAGTTCGTCAATCGCGTTACAGCAAATTCACACTTTATAACAGAAGGACCTGTATAGTTCGGATGGTTAAAGGGGTCAAAGTGTGTGGAGAGAAAATGGGAACAAGGTAGAGTTGGATGCTTATCCATTATCATAGCGAATGACCGAGCACTCAAAGAGTGAACGGCCTATTCCTGTTCCTATTTTTTATGCTTCGGTATGATTGTCAAGACTGTAAATAACAACTATTTAAGTGTGGCGTTAATACTCTCAAACCACATCTGCTTGTCACTTGACATTCACATAAACTCATTTTTCTTTGAAAGAATGTGTTACCGGACTGATAGTTTTTCCTTCAAATGCAGAATCTCAACCACCACTGCAAATTACACCAGTTCAATGCAGTTTGGAAATTACACTTCAATAAGTTAGGAAAGACTGATGTGCCATCACCCCATTAGATTTAAATTAACGTTAATTTAAATAAATAAAAGATACCCAAATAGGTATACATGCAATAAGGTGTGGTGTCAATAATCAGCATGACCAAAGGTAGACATGGTCGGTAGATCTATTCACGCTCCTTTGTTATAGCTAATCTACAATACTGAGATAAAACAAATCTTTTAAACTCAGTGCTTTTCCTCATTGTGGAATTAACAAATGTTTCATTGCCTGTTGCACTTATATGTTAACAAACTTTCTAACATACAACAAAAAAGGTTCCGTACTTGGAGGGAGTCCAGCTTGCAACTGAGCCATGCTTGGGGGTTGGGCTGCTCCTGTCGGTAACATGCCACTTTGGTTTGGCATCACACCCTGTTTCTGTAGTCTGGTGCGCCGCTTTTCTTCTAGTTCTTTCTGAATCTTATAGATCTTCTCAGCCAGCAGATGGTAATATTCTGCCTATTTTTCAAAAGTTGAAATTATTTTTTTAAAAAATGCAAGGAGAGAGGATTCTGAAGGAAACAAAAGAACATCCAGTGATACAGAGCAAGAAGAATTAACCCAGGTTGCTATCGGTAAATATTCCAATGGAAAACAAGATGAAAATTTACAGATTCTTTGCTTGCTACCAATGGACGTCAGAATAAACTCCACCTGGCCTAAACGGTTTTCCATTTTTATCTGTAGGCAGCATAACTGCCTAGATCATTCTGATATTGTCTGATGAATATAAACAAAAAAATCTGCTAATTTGTTACGACACTTAATTTGGATCCTTCCACATGACTAAAAAAAAAATTGGCTTTCTTGGTTTTGTAACTTTTGAGAGATTACTGCAATACTGGCAGTAACCTTCTATCTATTTACTTGGCAGCTAGTGTGTTACTAAACTATATTTATTATACTATTGGCTCAAGTCTTCTTTTAAAGTCTGTCATAATATATTAAAGAGAATAATATTTGGTTCAGTGAAAAGCAGATTAGCAATAGCTTTTTCATTTATCCCAAGGTAAAACTGCACTACAACCAAAATATCAAATTATTACTTGCCCTGCTGTTGGCAGACTCATACATGTCTCCTTCCACCTTTCGTGCATAAGCTACCAGGTTTTCCATTCGCCTGTCTTTCAATGCTGCCGGGTCAGGTGTTGGGAATATGGCTTGAACTCTGCATTCAGAGAACCAATGGTTACAAAATGTTTAATTGCACAAGTTGAAATGTTAAAATGATTTTTAATCAATTAATACAGCTTACAACATCAAATAAAAATAGCAGGCTCCTTAGATTTTCTTACAAGTTAAAAATCTGAAACTATCCAGACCATTCAGAAACCCTTAAAACATGTAACATTGAACATTAGATTAACTAGTATAGCACAGTATCATATTCAGCACAATTACACCTCACCACAACACAAAGATGTTTGGAACTTTCTCTCTATAAATGAGGATTGATAGCTTATTAATTGTTTATTTTAAATGTGAGATTGGTAGAGTTTGGTTAGTAAGGGTTGTGAATCTGTGGAATTCCCTGCACAGCGAAGCAGTTGAGACTAACTTATTGAATGTTTTTAAAGGGAAAGATAGATTTATGAACAGTAAAGGAATTAAGGATAATAGTGAGCAAGCGGATAACTGGAGCCGAGTGCACAAAAAGATCGCCATGATCTTACTGAATGGCAGAGTAGGCTCGATGGTCCAGATTTCTTATTTCTTACATTCTTATTTTACAGTACCATCTTAGGTACTAAGACACACGAAGTGCAGCATCTTCATTGACAGCTTTGTTATAGTGTAATAATGTCACCAACACATACCACCATATTAGGTACAGAGTACTTCAATACAATCCTTTGTTACAGAATGAGAAGTGACGAAAAAAGTTATGTTACAGCTATTTATAGTATGACCATAGGTCAGAAAAATAAGTTAAAAAGATAAACATCACAGTCTCTCTTCAAGGACTGTCTGCAACAGACCAGCACAGGGGGCCTCCATGTAGTCTAATCATTGGCTGTCGTCATGTACCACACTGGGCCACTGCTGCCACTTCACAGTGGGCTCTGGCATCCCCACTTCAGGTCGCTGGTAACTCCACCATTTTACACTGCTTTCTTACTGAAAGTACAGACCCTTAGTCAGAAGTCACAGGACATCAGGTCACAGTCCAAGCTGCTTCACTTGAAGGAGCAGTGCTCCAAAAGCTTATGATTTCAAGTAAATCTAGTGCCGTGTGACTTCTGACTTTGTTCACCCCAGTCCAACAGCTGCACTTCCACATATAGGCCATTAATGTAAGATAGTCGAAAAAATCCAACATGCAATTTAGAAGAAACTTCGAGAACGTGGACTTTGCAGCCAAACAAATAATAGATAGATTTAAAGTAAAGCTCGACTAAAATAAAAGGAAAATAAAAATAAAATGGCTGTGATAAAAGATTTGGATGAGGAAAGTTGAGAGGAAGCTTGATTAGTGTATCAACACCAATGTGGCCTTATTGGGCCAAATGGCCTACGTCTATGCCATATATATCCTGGTACAATAACTTCCCGGCTTTTGCAGTCTATTCCTCTGATCAAGCCAAGAAGCCCACGTATCCCTTTAAAAAATGTGTACTGCCACCTTCAAATGGTTTAAATAGATCCTGACCTATAGCACATCTTTAAAATTAATTTATTTTTGTATCATATCTCTCCAAACATCTTACCAAAATGCATCACTTCACCCCTCTCAATTTCATCCATGCATATGAACATTTCACCAGTCTATAAGTCTGTTACAATACTGATCAATACATACCACTCTTCTGACTCTTACTCATTTCTTGTCCTAATTGGCTGGGGTTTCTTTTTCTGGAGCTACGGAGGCTGAAGGGTGACCTTCTAAAGGTTTATAAAATCGTGAGGGACATGGATAGGATGAATAGCTAGAGTAGGGTAGGGAAGTCCGACATTAGAGTATATAGGTTTAAAGTGAGAGGGGAAAGATTTAAAAAGGAACCTGAGGGGCAACCTTTTCACACAGAGGTGCACATAAGGAACAAATGGAGGAGGCTGGTACAATAATAAGATTTTAAAAATATCTGGTTGGGTACATGAATAAAAAGGATGGAGGGGGATACGGGCCAAAAGCTAGCAAACAGGGACTTGTTCAGGGAATTTGTGTTGCAGACGTTTCGTCCCCTGTCTCGGTGACATCCTCAGTGCTTGGGAGCCTCCTGTGAAGCGCTTCTGTGATCTTTCCTCCGGCATTTGTAGTGGTTTGAATCTGCCGCTTCCAGTTATCAAGTTCCAGCTGTGAGTTGCAGTGGTCGGTATGTTGGGTCCAGATCGATGTGCACAGATTCAAACCACTACAAATGCCGGAGGAAAGATCACAGAAGCGCTTCACAGGAGGCTCCCAAGCACTGAGGATGTCACCGAGACAGAGGACGAAACATCTGCAACACAAATTCCCAGCTCGGCAAACAGAACCACAACAACGAGCACCCGAGCTACAATTCTTCTCACAAACTTTGGGACTAGTTCAATTTAGGATCTGGTCAGCATGGATGAGTTGGACTGAAGGATCTGCTTATATGCTGTATAACTCTATGACTATCTGACTGAACAGATCTAATTTGGAAGTCTTTGTGGTAGTGCTTGGAACGCGTTGCCAGCAGATGTAATAGAGGCAGACACAGCAGATTCATTTAAGATATGTGTGGACAGATGCATGAGTAGGTGGGGAGCAGATGGATACAGATGCTTCGGAATTGGGTGACAGGTTTAGACAGTGGATTTGGATCAGCTCAGGCTTGGACGGCCGAAGGGCCTGTACCTGGGCTGTAAATTTTCTTTGTTCTTTATCTTGGTAAGGGAAAGGTTAGAAGGTTAAGGGAGAGAAAAAATTACTTAAGTGTTAGGTCAGATGTACCCAAACAATTTGGCAAATGAAGGGATAAATGTGCTGCAGCTCAATCTGAGATAAGCATAACATGAAGAAATGTTTGCAGGAGATTAACTGTGTACGTTTCCAATATATAAAGTTAGATAGTACAGGTTATTGATGTTAGCTTGCAACAAGTTGCGATGACGAACAATTCATCCAGTTATCTGCATATTTAACAACCAAACGTGCAACCTTTGCAGATGAGTCACGTACTCAAGTGAGTGAAACTCAGTCAAAGTTTGGGGGGGGGGGGGGGGGGTGGGCCTTCTTGTGGCATGGTGGTAACGTCCCTACCTCTGGACTGAGACAGCCGGTTCAAGTCCTAACTGCTTCAGAGATGTGGAAAAACAGCGTGATTAAAAAGAAGGTAAAATTAAAAAAACCTCAAACAACAAGTTGTGAAATTCAGGACCAACAATCACATCTTGTGAATTGCTTTCAGTTTCCTGAGTTGAATCATATCACTTGCATGGAAGTCATTGCCTTAAGTGGTTAAAGAATTATGCAGTGGAGTTATGTAATCAGGTCTTGAGGCAAAATCTGCCTTTGGTAATGGATAACCTGATGCTGGAAGATACAACAGGCCTGAGTAATCCAAATGGAAGAATCAGGTGGATTTCTGATTGATTATTTTCGTACGACTTTTGCTGGAGTTGCACTTGTGTGGGCATTGGGGGAACACAGATTTCAGATCCAGCTGAGATTACCCTGTCCAAATCAAAGTGGTTGCTTATACTCAAAAAGAAACAAGACTGCTAGTGAAACTCAGCAGGCCTGGGAGCATCTACAGGAAGAAAGCAGAGTTAACGGTTCAAGTCCAGTGGCTCTACATCAGTTTAGTTCTTGCTTCCTGTTAAAATTGATGAAGTGTGACACAAGAACCAAACTATTTTGAGTTTTTTCTGCACACAATTTAAAATCACCACCAGGAGGAAAAACACTGGTGGAAAGGAGATATAATTTGCAATAATATAAAAAACCATGTACATTAAGGCTACAAAATAACAATCATCCCAACTGTCGTGAATTAATCACTGTCATAGTGGCTAATTCTAGGTCCTCTATCAAATACACAGATGCTGAAAACTTACAGTTTGTGAACAAGATGATTGCGTAGGTCCTGAGTGACATCTTCATGCCATGATTTCCGAATGCCTGTACTGGTGGGGGGTGTTGCTGTTGGCACCGCGTTTAGATTACTAACATTTGTGCCGTCACTTAGCATTGGGCTGAAAGAATTAAAAGATGGTGAGAGTGATAGAATTTGTAAGAATTTTTAATGGGTAAGACTGCAAAGAATCAACTCTTCGCCTTTCATGTACTCCCCTCACAGATTTGATATCATTCTGTATTAAATGACGTGGTACAGATATTGACATTCATTTTTGAGTATTCATTTCACTGTCATGCAATAGAACTCTTTAGCCTGATCATAGTGAAGAAGGACAATTCACCTTTTGGTCAATAAAGTATTGGCACCCAAATTTATGCATGCATTTTTATATTACATGAAGTACTGCAGATGAAAAAGGAAAACTAAAACAAAGAGCAAGAACAAATCCAGACTTACTTGGGTGAGGTCATAGATGGCAACAGCATAGCATCATGCAGTAAGCTGGACTGCTGGCTAGGGGCTTGCACACCAACATTACTTCCATTCACACCCATTTGGCTGGAACCTGTAAAGCCAAAAAGATCATTAGAATTCTAAAATATTCTCCACTGGTGAAAATGTGATTAGTTCATAGGCAAACAGTAATATGCACTGTTGCCATTTTTCAAACACTGTTTTGGATACAAAAAAGTATAATATAAAGATGCAGTGAAATAAGTAATTTTGAAAAATTTAGCTTTTTTAAAAAAGTGATAGAGTACTGGTAGTGTTTAAACGCAACCACTATTTGGGAATGGATGATTATCACAAATCTAAGCTGCATCCATTTTGCATGCAGTTTGTACCTACCCATAGCATTCATAGGCCGCAGAGATTGGTGCCCCTGTGAAGCCTGAGACGATTGCTGGTTCTGCACCTGAGGTTGAGGCTGCATCTGGTTACCCTGATACGTGAGTCCAAGTGCTGCATAGGCTCTCTCTATAGAGCTCGGATCAATTTGACTGGTAGTGTTTAAACTTGGCGTGTTCTGCTGTCCAACTCCTACTGACCCTAACGAGTTTCCTAATCCTACAGCTGCTCCAGTTAGTAATGCTGTATAAAAATAAGAAAAACAACACAGGTCAAATTCTGAATTGAAGAACATCTTGAGACAGCCAAATTTCTATTAATAAATGAATTAATTGGGACTTGTGAATGACAATAACCCTAATACAAGCATGGGGTCTCCTGTGTGTAGCTATTACCTTGGCCCGCCAGTCAAAAATTTAAGGTCAGCAGACAGTACTCACTGTAATTGTAGGTGATGGTCTAGTGATATTATCACCAGACTACTAATCCAGGCCATGTGCTCGGGACCAGGGCTTGAATCCTGCCATAGCAGACGGTGGAATTTGGGTTCAATAAAAATTTAAGAGTCGAATTGATCATTAATTAGATTCATCATCTAATGACAATCATTAATCCATTGCTGATTGTTGGAAAAACCCATCTGGTTCACTAATGCCCGTGAAGAAGGGGAATGCCATCTTTACCTGGTCTGGCCTACATGCGAGTCTAGCCCTTCAAACTGTACTCTGGGCAATAAATGCTGGCCTAGCCAGTGATGACCTCACCCCACAAATGAATTAAAAAATTGTTTGCCTCACCCTTCACCTTGGCTGGCTAGTACTCAAATTTTTCTAACCGGAATACAGTTTTAAGATAATTAAGCAGTATTTCAAACAGCTTTCTTGAGGATTTGTAGGAAGCATCTACTATTTGTAAGTCAAATGCTTTAAGTCGCAGGTAGTATTGCTGAAATTTCCTTTTGTTAAATTGAGAGAACCGAAGTCTTTATTCCCTATAGCATCTTCACCACCATGATGCACGTTACCGTCCTTCAATTTACTATATCCTACAATCTCTCACTAATTACTCAAAAACACTGAAGCTTTGCTGTTCCCACTTTTCTCTGCAACTGGCCATGCTTTTTACCTGTATTTTCCATGGGTTTTTAAAAAAAATTACATTTCTGACTATGATCCAGTAACCAACCATTAAACTTCTTTAAGGCAAGTGATTAATAAATCTCTAAAATGGAAGCATTATAAATACTATAAATAGCCTTCATTTTGTTTTTACAGCCATAAAATCGCAACATCACCTAAGTGAGGTTTAAACTTCTACTGCTCCATCCACCAGGTTCACTTCCTTGGATTACCACATTCAGCAACCCATCCCTCCAACACATCACCATCATTTCAGATTGCTGACACAATGGTCAACCTCCACTACTCGCATAGTTTCAAATTCCTACCTGTTACTTTGATATCCATCTGCCCTTACTTCACGCCATTATATGCCTCCAATCACCCTTGCACACTCTAGACCATCTCACAATTGTTTGAAAACTGCATGAGCACATCCTCCTTGTCAGCTTTCTGGACTTCAAAACAAAAACAAGCTAAAATTTAATTCCCACCAAAATGCTGATACAGCCACAATTTGACCTTGCTCATACCTGTAACACCTCAAAATCTAGAACACTACATTTAAACTGATCATGAATCAGAAACTCTGATCATGTAATGGAGTAAAATGGAGTATTTTCGATCACAGTGGGAACATGAGTAGGAATACATGCAAAACTATCACAACACACTCAACAACAAATCACCTGTGTACACACACATCATAAACACAGAATCCCAAAACAGTTGCAAATAGAATATAAAACAGGAAAGAAAGCCAACATACAAGACTGGATCTCCTTAACTGGAGCCAGAGACAAATATTTTTCAATTAGAAAACAGTCAATCTTAGACTGACTCCTAAACAAATGAGACTTTGGCCTTGAAGTAACAAGGTTCACTTTAGCAGAATACTGTGAGCAAAACATTGTAATACAAGCCAGTCCTTAGGAAACAAGATTACACTGAAAATTTTGTACAATGGCATGAAAAATCCCTTTTCCATCAACTTGCCCTACAGCTTATAATCAAGGTTCCCAGAAGCAAATTTAAAAAGGCATTCCTCAAAAGTGGTGAAAATCATTAGTTTACTCTGAATCACCCTCATTATTTACTAAAACTGAAAATTTTTCTGTGAAGAAATTAGCAAATTCAAGGTTACTAATATCAAGTGTATATTTTGAAACACAGTTTCATTATAAATTTTAGACCATTCTTTTAGCAGACTTGGAAGGTAGACAGACTTACGTTGCTGGTTACGCTTGTCCCCAGCATTTTTCAGAGGGAGACAGACAGGGCAGTCATGCCTTGTGCAGTTCTTCCAGTGGGAGATGATCTGACGCGATGAAGCACAGTGTGCAACTGTGGGGGGATCAAGAACACAGAAACAAAATGTGGGCAAATAAATATGTCCATCAGAAAATACAACCAAGTCAAACTGAGGTGAAAAAGAAACTCAAGAGTTTAATTATAACCTTCATACCACCCCATATGATCATAGAATTAAATGTAAATTGAAAAAAGGTGCCCCTCACATCCATTTTAAAACCTTCTCCTCTCATCTTAAAAATACACCTTCTAGTTTTGAACTCCCTTATCTATGCCCTTCATGATTTTCTCAACCTCTACAAGGTCACCTCTCAACCTCCTAAGCTCTCATGAATCAAGTTCCAGCCTATGCAGCCTCTCTTTATAACTTAAATCCTCGAGTCCTGACAAAATCCTTGTAAATCTTTTCTGAAACCTCTCCAGTTTAACATTGTTCTTATAACAGGGCAACCAGAACTGTACACAGTACTCCCTCAAAAGTGGCCTCACCAATGCCCTGTACATCCACATGATGTCCCAATGTCAATATTCTATGGTCTGAGCAAAGACGGGCAAGCATACTAAATGCCTTCTTAACCAGCTTTTTGACATGTGACGCAAATTTCAAAGAACTGTGAACAGAGAGACCTGGGGTCCAGGTACAACACCACAACCCAGGGCCCTACCATTAGCTGTAAAAGTCATGTGCTTGTTTGTCTTACCAAAATGCAATATATCACATTTATCCAAACTAAACCCCACCTGCTACTCCTCAGCCTTCTGGCCCAATTGATCAAGATCCCTTTATAACCTTCAATGTCCACAATACCATCAATTTTAGTGTCATCTGCAAACTAACTAAGCATACCTCCTAAATTCTCATCCAAATAGTTTATGTAAATGATAAACAGTGGACCCAGCATCAATCCTTGCAGAACACTGCTAGTCACAGGTCTCCAGTCTGAAAAACAACCGTCTACCACCATCCTCTTTCTCCTACCATCAAGCCAACTTCGCATCCAATTGGCTGGCTCTCACTGAATCCATTGTGATCTAACCAGTCTACCATGTGGAGCCTTGTCAGAGATCTAACACTCTTTTTAGTCACAGTCTCAAAAAACTCAATCAAGTTTGAGAGAATTTCCCATGCACAAAGTCATACTGACTGTCACTAATGAGTTCTTGCCTCTCCAAACTGCATGTAAATCCTATCTCTCAGAATCCCCTCCAATAACTTACCCACCAAAGAAATGTAATTATTTAGCTAATGTAAATTCCCAAGTCAAACAATAGCCTCATTTGCTGAGTTTACGAAACTGGGAATTAAATAATGGCAAAGAAGTGGAGTGGGGGTGGGGGGTGGAAATATGTTTCAAATGATTTAGAAACAACTAAGAAATGATGTGCCCAATCTTCGTGACACTCATTCACTTTATACTCACCCTGACAGGATTTGCCAGCTTGACAGTGGGTCATATGATTCAGAACATTCTTCATGGTTCGGCAGTGTGGCAAGTTGCAGGGTCGCACCTCACCATTGGCTTGCTCCCGACGCTGGCATTTATGTGCATGTAAGAGCAGAACCAATTGTTGCTGGATGAGTTTTCGTTTCTCTGGATCTGCTGTGGGTGCAGAACCCATTCCCTGTCCTGGAGGCTGCCCTATTCCTCCTTGCTGCACTGAGGACGACTGCTGCGGCTTTAGAAAATAAGAGAGCATGCATTTAATAGAGCACCCTTCCTAACATCAGGATGTCTCAAAGCACTTTACAAGCAAAAATTCACATTCAAAAATAAAATGTAGCCAACGCTGCATTGTAGAACATAACAACCAAACTGCTCAGAGTTAGATCCCACAAGCAGAAATATTTCAGTTTAACTTCCCTTCTCTCACCAGATACCAAAACACAACACATTGAATACTACTTTGAAGTATCAACTATTCAGCTTTACAGCCTCTGCAATAACCAGAGATGAAATGCTACCACTGTGCCAAAATGTACATCGAAAAGAAAATGAGCAAAACCCTGCATACTAAATTTTTAGGGACTATATTTATTTTTAGCAGAAATGTTTTCTATTGGTGCTTTTGTCGAAGCCCTGATAATGGATTTCTTTGCATTTTAGTACTAACTATTAGTCACCAGCTCTTACAAGATTCCCTTCCTTCTAAATAACCATCCTCTTTCTGGATTCCTAATAATACTCACTATATGTACACAGGTGGAATTATCTTTGTTGGCATTATAACCAGAACAATGCTATAACTCACTCAGCAATGTGTGATGGTATAAGATGATTGATGCAAGGAACAGATGTCAAAGTCTTTTGACAGTCATTAAACACATACTAATGCTCACAAGTAGGACAAGTAGTCACAAACTTGTCCCTTAACAAGGCACCAACTTTAAAAATAAACAAACACATTCCTCTCGAGACTATACTTTTGCATTCACTGCTTTCATATTTTGGTCTTATTGCCCTTGCTTAAAAATAAAGTCAACAAGTTAGAAATTAAGGAAGGCAGAATTTGAGATAAGTGAACTCACCAAATTTTGCATCCCAGCAGCACCAGCAGGTTTCTTGTCCATTGTAAACTGAGGCAGACTGTTCCCTAGGCCACCTTTGCTTTGCATCTGCTGCCCAAGTCCACTGGCACCCAGTGTCTGACCAGGGTTCTGTCCGTATGGCTGGCCGTAAGGATTAGGGGTGCCTATCATGCCCATCTATTGATTTAAAAAAGTAAAATGAACTTCTGACACTTAGTATGGAATGCGAGACATTCATCTTGCTTCATTTAGTCTGAAAAGATTAGCTGAAAAGATTATGGTTAATTTAGAGGACAGACTACATGAAATCAAAATGCTTACAAATGATGAATTCTTAAAGTAAACATTTCAAGAACATTTGGAAAACCAAAAAGAAATTAGAAAGTTCAACATGAATGTAAAAGAAAGAATTGATGCAATGTTGGAAACTTTAAAGTCAGGATGACCAAGGAATGCAGAAACTTTCGGTTTAAGTTTGGCTTGGGAAATGAGTGTGCTTAAAGCAGCATTGCAAGCCTTTTCTGGTCAGAAGATGATCTATGGCTCAAAAGGGCATCCAGTGGCAGAAAGCAAATACTACGTTACAAAGCAACATAACACATTCTATAATACAGCTCACGGCCTGAATAAAATTCAGTTAGAGACAAAAACACTGGAGGTGAAACTAGGACTGAAGAAGGATTACACCCAAAACATTTACTTCTTCACCTCCTGATGCTGTTTGGCTTGTTGTGTTCTTTCAGCCTCCTGCTTGAATGAAATTCAAGTTAATTTTGAATGAGTAAACTCATTAGGTGCATTTTCGAACTTTGCTATGAATCAATTTTAAAACCTAATAAATTCTAGAAAGCAAAGCACATTTTCATTTGAACTTGAGGAATTACATCCAACATGTTACATAAAAAGTTCTCAGCGTATCAAGAAAAATCTCATTCCAATTTGCTTCAGTGTTTTAATAGCAATAAACTAAAATCTAACATGATTTTTACAAATGGCCAACTTGTTTGCAATATCTTTGACATTTGTGCAATGCAATTCCATGTTTGATAAATATTATATCCAAAATTTCATTGAACACTCTTATGGTAATAAGGTTACCATGAAGGGCTCCTCTTAGCCTCTCCCCTCATGCGGGGCATGATAATCAAGTTAAACCACCACCAGTCCTCTCTCTAATGACGTAGTAGCCCAATGATCTAGTAAGATTATGACGACTTTTTACAATAATGAGCAAAATAAAATAGCAAGCCTGACAGAAAATGGCTAACAGCCATCATTTACCTTTACCAGAAACATTTCATCTTAGAAGCAAGTGTAGACTCGGTGCGAGGGAGGGAGGAAAGAAATGAATCACTAATTACCATATTTACCCACTTTTCTACCTCCAAATGCACAATTATAAACAAATTTTCAGTGAATCCCAAGCATTACTGTGGACCACTTCAACATTACATAATTGCCTTAGGATCTTATTTATAATGTACACAGCTCAAATGAAACATGTGCAAGCTTTAAAACACTCATTTTAGTCATCGGTTAAACATTGACATGTAGTCACTAACTCCCCATACTCAAAATGCAACTCTAATTTCAGTGCAGATAAGTAAAAAGTAAAGTTGCCATTGTCCTACCAGACCACAGGACAGCTCTCTCATTAAAGAGACACATCTGGTGGTGGTTTAACTGGAGGGTCACCACACTTCATCTCAACCTCTCCCTTTGCTTGAAGAGTCATTCAATAGTTACCTCAGTTTTGTGTGGGAATTGAAATCATGCTGCTGGCATTACTCTGCATCATAAACCAGCCAATTGAGCTAACTGACCCCCAGTGCGTATATGACATTAAATCAAAATCAGTGACCTAGCAATGGTACTCAACTTTGAGGAAGTTATGAATTTATTCCAGTTTACGTTTTACTCTGAAGGTACAATGGTTGTAAAATTTGCTCAAATTAGAGAATAGCTCCCAATGTAAAACTAATATTGCTGGCCACTGATAAGGGCGTGGATATAGGTTTGCTTGCTGAGCTGAAGGTTCATTTCCAGTTGTTTCGTCACCCTACTAGGTAACATCTTCAGTGGGCCTCCAGGCGAAGCACTGCTGATGATTTCTGCTTTCTATTTACAGGTTTGCTTTTCTTTGGGTTGATGATGCCATGTGTTTGTTGAATGCGTTCCGGTTAGAATGCCATGCCTCTAGGGTCGCCTTAACATCCCAACTAGCCAAAAGAATAGCAGAGCACAACGGCCGCAGAATGCTTTGAGAAATGATTAACGATGCCCACAACAGAAATTTTACAACAAAAACCTTTACTCACTCATGCAAGAGACCATGAATGGACAGACACAATACAACAAGCCATAGACATAAGACAGCGACAAACACAGAAAATGAAAAAACTAGACCTGCAGAAAAAAACTAGACAAACTTTTACATAAAGTAACAACACTGACAACACAGAAGCATGGATAAAAAAAAATTTATCTGACCGACCCTTAACAGACAATGAAAAAGCCGTCTTAGTAGGATTAAATTACAACTGCCAGGATGTGGACAAGAAAGATTTCTTAACAGCATTAGACAAAACACTAAAAGACAACCAACTCATAGAAGAAACCCAGCAAACTATCAGACAGGTAGTCGCACCAACATTAAGCAGAAAAAAGGAAACACACTCAATACACAAAGAAAGCAACGGAAAGACTAAAAAAATTGTTATCCTACCTGCAGACAAATATGCTCGACAGTCATTCTAAGTCGAAAAGACTACATTGAGAAAGCAAACGCACTTACAGATACCAACGCTTACCAGCAAGTGGTGATAGACCCAACCCCACAACTAGAGAACCGAATCACAGCCCTACTCAAAAATCTTCAGAAATCTTAAATAAATAAGTTCCAAAAACGAAACCAGACAGATCCAACACACCACGCTTCCATGGATTACCCAAAATTCACAAACCAGGAGCTCCTCACAGACCCATAGTCTCACTACCTGGAACACTTACGGACTGGCCAAGTAGCTACACCAAAAACTAAAACACTTAGTAAAAGACTCACACCACTCCATCCACTCCACTCAAGAATTCTTGAAGACCAAAGACATTAAGATAGAAGAGGATGAAATAATGGTCTCCTTTGATGCAACAGCCCTCTTTACATCAAAAGGAAACACTGACTACACTATTAGAAGACCCAAAGACACATACACCCAACACTAGCTTCATCAGCAAGGACAGCATCGTCAAGCTAGTGGACCTATGCCGTACTACACACTTCACCTTCAACAACAAAACCTACAGACAAACCAATGGAATACCCATGAGATCTCCAATATCAGGGCTCTTAGCAGAGGCAGTAATGCAGAGACTCAAACAAACAGCTCTACCAATTATCCAACCCAAACTTTGGGTCCGCTACGTGGATGACACCTTTGTCGTCACAACGAAACAAATTAGAGGAAACCTTCAAGACCATCAATAATACCCTTACTGGCATAAAATTCACTAGAGGAGGAAAACAACAACAAACTGCCATTCCTAGATGTCACAATACAGCAAACAGCCAATGGGGAACTTCAAACCAGCAACTACAGGAAAACAACACATATGGACCAAATATTGAACTACAGAAGCAATCTTCCCAACACCCACAAATGAAGCTGCATCAGAACATTATTTCAACGAGTCAACACACACTGCAGTACACAGAAACTACGCAGAGCAGAGGAAAATCACTTATACCGTGTACTCAAAAAGAATGAGTACCCAATGAACACAGTCCACCGATTTCTCAGCAACAAATGGGTACACAATGAACACAGTGCACTGATTTCTCAGCAATAAACCCAAACAAGCAGTAAACGCACCCAGAAACCCTAGCCACTCTCCCCTACAAAGACATCTTGGAAATGACTGCCAGACTACTCAGATCTCTTGGCATCACAGTAACCCACAAACACACTAAAACAGCAGCTAATGAACTTGAAAGACCATATACAGACAACAAGCAAAACTAATGTCATTTACAAAATACCGTGCAAGAAGTGTAACAAACACTACATTGGACAAACAGGCAGAAAACTAGCCACCAGGATACATGATCAACTAGCCACAAAACAACATGACCCCCTCTCACTAGCGTCCTTATGTACAGATAAGGAAGGACACCACTTCGACCGAGACAATGCATCCATCCTAGGACACGCACGAGAATTTCTCAAAGCATGGCATTCCAACCGGAACTCTATCAACAAACACATCAAATTAGAAACCATCTACCACCCTGAGAAAAAGAACAGGAAATGACATCACCGCAGGAAATGGAATCACCAAACCAAACTTTTAAACAGAAAGCAGAAATCAGCAGTGCTTTGCCTGGAGGCCCACTGAAGATGTTACCTAGTAGGGTGACAAAACGTCTGGAAGTGAACCTTCCAGTTCAGCAAGTAAGCCTACATGCAGAACTCAACCTGAGCTACAAATCTTCTCAAAACTCACTAAGACCTACAAGGGCCTTCTGGGATAAAATTTACATAACATTGACAGCAAATGAATATTCACTACTATTTCACCTTAATGTTGTATATTTCAAAACAGTCACTTCTGACAAGTTGAAAAGGACAACACACGAGTGTGCATTCATTGGTGTTTTACCCATCTTAAGGCATTTTTGTACCAAACAATTTCCAGCTTCTAGTCTGTTTTTTTTAAGAAACCAGAAAACCAAATTCTTCACAACATATGGACATTTTTAATGCACTTCTGCTGAAAGTAGGCAGAACAGTTTTTTAAAATGCTAATTTAGTAAGAAGCCCATTTTAATAATTCATTAATAAAGAAAGTACACAGTATAGCTGAATTTTCAATCTTGATGTATTGTGGGGAAGCAGTAAAAGCGAGAGAGTAAGTTCACTGGAATATTACGTGCTACCTAGCAACTCTCTGATTTAGGGGTGGATGCCAGAGCTAGTTTTTGGCTATCTAGCCAACTGTTGCATGATGCAAAAAAAAGGAAAGACAGGAATAAGCAAAATCTGAAAACCTAAAGCAATGAACTGACAAGAGAAACTTAAAAGTCAACATCTGTAAAAGAATATGCATAGATCTTTACAGCCACTGAAAACTACTATTCAAACATTTCCACGTTTCTCTTGGTTACTAGTGAGCACAAAGCAAACTAATAAAACTAGAAAGGTATTCAATTTGCAGATTACAAGCTTATGGCACAATTGGGGTACACTGGCAAGACAACAGTATAAAATCCTATTAAAAAATGGCTGCATGTATTGGGATCAAGGCAAAATGCTGCAGAAAATCTAAACCTGAAATGTAAAAAGAAATGCTCAATTAAATAGCAGATTAGGAGGTAGAATTTGTGAAAAGAAAGAGACAACTTTACATTGTCTGGGACCTCTTAGCAAACCTGGAAAGTGTTACAGGTGCAAGCAGGCAAGTGGAAATATGAAGAAAACAAAACAGAAAGTCTGTTATAGTTTGTGATAAGGCAGGATAACAGGACGCAAAAGAAAAAAAAATGGTTCTACAGAGAATTTTGATGGCAATGATCCGAAACTGCTGAACTTAACGTTGAGTAGATGGCTATTAAATGCCTGCATGAACGATGATACATCGTCCCTTGCGTATCTGTTGAGTATTACTGTGACAGCGTAGGAGACAGACGACAGAGAGGTTTAAGATAAAGGAATCCAAATCACAAACAATAAGAACAGGGTCACTTGTGGACTGAGCAGAATTGATGAGTAAGGCAATCTCTACTATATAATCTGTGCTTGGTGCCCCAATGTAACGATCACTGTGTGTAACTAAAATAATACAGCAAGAGTTCAAGTTAATTATATTAAAGTTTTTAAAAACCTATATATTTAGACAACATGACACTTGCACACAAAGGTCAACAAGTAGCAACTGCAAATAATGAAACAACTAGTTAATAATGTTTTGCTGAAGATGATAGAGAATAGAACATAATCCAGCATCCTTAGAGTTCTGCAATGCAGACAGGTCAAATACAGCACTGAGAAAAGATTCTTGATCTGAAACATGAATCATCATCTTCCTCCACAAATGCTTCCACAGCATTTTGTTTTTATTTCAGATACAGCACTCCTTCAGTAGAATAATTTAGATTTTATTACGAATTGAAATATTGGAATGCAACTTGAATTCTCAACCTTCTGAGTCTGGTTACAATGGTGGAGTGTACAGCATTTGGATATTTGTAACAGCTACAGTAATATATACAGTTGTACTCAGAAGTTTATCTCCAACACTTCAGATTTTTCTTATTTGGGGACTGCCCTCTCACTATTTACATCAATATAACGAAGGAGGGTAAAGATGAGTAGCAGAGAGACAGATTTATTATTAAACGATTTAAATTTTGAGCAAATCATACATATTTGTATACCATACAAAGATCGGACCTGTTATCAGGGACAGTTCTTTTCTGAAGCCTTAAAAGTACTTTGTTTTGATGGGGAGGCAAGTCTACGGGCACTAACTATGCTCCAGATCCATAACCAGGCGTATGTTCCGAAGACAACTGATGCAGCAGTTCCTTGCATTTCTACAGCCCAGTTAATAGAGAGAAAAAAAAAACAAAGACACCTCAAAAGACATGAATAGAATAGATGCACAACAAAAGGAGCAAAATTGGGAGTGATCAGAGGTTTGGTCAAAGAGCTGGACTTTAAAAAGTGAAGGGACAGTGAGTCTTAGGCAGGTAATTACATTTAGCACGCTATTCAACAGTGACAGGCTGCAGACATGCCAGATCCTATATATAGGAGAGGAGCTCTTTCTAAAATAGCATATTGAATAACAAGCTGGGTAAGTTGTATTAATTGTCATCCCTCCTTCTGCACATATTCTAAATTAACTCTAAACAGAGTTAACCATCACTTGTTCAATTAACATTGCTGAAGCATGTAAGAAGTCTGATTGAGTCAGAGATGTGAAACAGACCCTTCAGTCCAACCTGTCCATGCGACCAGATATCCCAACCCAATCTATTCCCAACTGCCAGCACCCGGCCCATATTCCTACAAACCCTTCCTATTCATATATCCATCCAAATGCCTCTTATATATCTACCACTTCCAAGGCAGCTCATTGCATACTCGCACCACCCTCTGCGTGGAAAAAGTGGCCCCTTAGGTCTCTTTTACATCTTTCCCCTCTCACCCTAAACCTATGCCCTCTAGTTCTGGATCTAGTTCTGGACTCCCCCACCCCAGGGAAAAGACTTTGTCTATTTACTCTATCCATGCCCCTCAATTTTGAAAACCTCTATAAGGTCACCCCTCAGCCTCCGACACTCCAGGGAACAGCCCCAGCTTGTTCAGCCTCTCCCTGTCGCTCAAATCCGCCAGCCCTGGCAACATCCTTGTAAATCTTTTCTGAACCCTTTCAAGTTTCACAAAATCTTTCCAAAAGGAAGGAGACCAGAATTGCACGCAATATTCCAACAGTGGCCTACCCAATGTCCTGTACAACTGCAAAATAACCTCCCAACTCCTGTACTCAATACTCTGACCAATAAAGCAAAGCATACCAAACACCTTCTTCACTTTTCCTATCTACCTGCAACTCCACATTCAAGGAGCTATGAACCTGCACTCCGAGGTCTCTTTGTTCAGCAACCCTCCCTAGGACCTTACCATTGGCCGAATGGCCTTACTTCCACTCCAATGTCTTATGTTCTTATTAAGTGTATAAGTCCTGCTAAGATTTGCTTTCCAAAATGCTTTCCAATTCCACGCATTTATCTGAATTAAACTCCATCTGCCATTTCTCAGCCCATTGGCCCATCTGGTCCAGATCCTGTTGTAATCAGAGGTAACTCTCTTCGCTGTCCACTACACCTCCAATTTTGGTGTCATCTGCAAACTTACTAACTGTACCTCTTATGCTCGCATCCAAACCATTTATGTAAATGACAAAATGTAGAGGACCCAGCACCGATCCTTGTGGCACTCCTCTGGTCACAGGCCCTCCAGTCTGAAAAAAAATCCTCCACCACCACTCTGTCTTCTACTTTTGAGCCAGTTCTGTATCCAAATGGCTAGTTCTCCCTGTATTCCATGAGATCTAACCTTGCTAATCAGTCTCCCATGGGGAATCATGTCGTTGCTGGAATTGCTATTCAATGTTTTAAAATTATATGTAGTAGTAGCAGCAGTGCCCTTATCAAATCGCCAAATGGCTATTTTATGGAAACAAATTCAAATACTTCGATACATTATCATGATTTGAAGGGGAAACAGACATGCAACATTATGGACAGTTCAAAAGAGTATTGTAAATATTTTCAACGGTAATATTGTAAATGCCTGCATTTTAACACCTGCACATTATGCTCAATGCTGATTATCTCAATGAGGTATTCAGAGTGTGTGAAATTGCTCATCCAAATTTAAACACACTAATATTATGCAATCTACATCAAATTCGATAAAGTGAACTTTTTGAGTAATAAAACATCATTTAGCACAATCACAGAATGTGACATAATTCAGTTTGTAAACTTTACTTTAGGATTTTGGGATCTCTCCAAGGCAACTATTGGCTGACCATCCCAAACTGATCTTGATCTGAGTGATTTGCTAGGCCACGTCAGAGTGCAGTATATATTGCTGCTGTTTACAACTCAAGACACTTACTCCACAGAAATGGCCCATCATATCCACTGGTCAACAAAGATCTGACTACACTAATCCCAACTTCCAGCTCACCCCCCTGGAGATATGACAACACAGTGAATACCCAAATGCTACTTAATTAGTGAGTTTCTAACTCAACCACTCTTTCAAACAGTAAATTCCAGACTCCCACCATCCTGAGTGAAAAACAATTCCCCTCAACTCTCTTCTTACCTTAAATCTATGGCACTTTGCTATTGACAGACAGAGCTAGTAAGGATGGCTATTTATGACGTCTAAAGGCCAATTGCAACAATGGCTTTATGGTTACCATCACCGAGACTAGCTTTCAAATCCAGCTTTTATTAATTGAATTTAAATTCCATAAGTAACTGAGGTGGGATTTGAGCCATTGCTCCTGGAGTACCATAGAGGCCCTTTAATTTCTTGTCCAATGCCATTACCATCATATCATTGTATCCTCTATTTTCTCTAACACAAAGCTCAGAATGATTAGTGAAAACTTATACACTTTCAGAACTTAGGTCTACACTTATCAAAAATAGGGAGGTTAGCAATCCTGGAAGGAAGATTTACGCCTGAAACGTTGATTCTCCTGCTCCTCGGATGCTGCCTGACTGGCTGTGTTTTTCCAGCACCACACTCTTTGAGCACTGCAGATGCTGGAGATCAGAGTCTGCTTCTCCCAGGTTAGAAACTTTTACGATTTTTAAAATCCTTACAGAAACTGCATGCATTTGGATATTGGGCTTGATGGTGGGTCAAAAAATACTTGCTTATTTTTAAAAATCCATGTCCAGGATGCAGTCATTTCTGACAAGATCAGCATTTTGTGCTCATCTCTAACTGCTCTTCGAGGGGGTGAGGAGCTTACATCTTGAACTACTGCATTCTACGAGCAACAGGCAATCTCAACACTTGAAAAATTGACATTTGGACATGGTAACTGGGAAAGAAAAATATCTTTAAAGAAAAGAGCACCCATTTGGGCAATATGGCAGAGTATCAAGAGGACTGTAGAATTTTACTTCAGTACATTGAATAAGCAATTTAAAAAAAGGAAAATTAGTGTAGTTGTGTGATAATTAGCTTCCTAAATTCAATCTTTACAAGGTCACCCAAAATTCTGTCACCTCACACCAAGTCTCGTTCCTCTGAGGTCACAAGTCGCCTCCTGACTGACCAATGTCTTATCCATAACTTTAAATCTAAGTTCTTGTGCTTCCCTATCTTTGTAACTCTCCTTCAGCTCCACAACCCTCTGAGATCTCTATACTCCTCCAATTCTGGCTTCTTTAATTCCCAATTTTAACTGCTTCACTGTTGCTATGAGGAGAGGATGGACAAACTTGAATTGCTCTCATTGGAGGTTGAGGGGCATAGAAAATTATGACAGGCATGGATAGGGTGGACCAAGGTGGAAATGTCAAATACTAGAAGACACATTTGTTTGGCGCGGGGGGGGGGGGGGGGCACAAGTTTAAAGTAAATATGAAAGGCAAATTTTGTTTCTACAAAGAGGGTGGTAGGGGCCTGAAATGAACTGCCAGGGTGGGGGGGTAGAAGCAAATACGCTAGCAATGTTTAAGAGGCATTTAGACACAGACAGGGAATACAGGGATATGCACCATGTGCAGGCAATTAGGATCAGTTTAGAATAGCCTCATGGTCAGCACAAATACAGCAGATTGAAGGGTGTGACTGTGTGCTGTACTGTTCTATGTTCATGAAGTTTAACTTATTGAAAATTTTAAAAACGGTGACAACAGTTACAATTATACACTGGCTCCAGATGATCAGTTTAAAGGTTTGCATAATATTACTTGAGGGAGATAATAACTGAAGCTACAAGCTAATACAGCATTATTTGGTCATTTGTCATCAAATACCTAAATCTGAGATTATTAATGAAAACTATAAATGTTTAAAAGCAGTCTTTTATTAACCTATTTACCACTGGTACTTGCTGCTGTTACACATTATAATTTGTGCATGCTGTAACTCGCATACTATGCTGCGTGAGCATGTGCTGGTATTAGGATTTCAACATAATTCTTAAGATATCGTGAAGAAACTTTCCAACCTGTAATTGAGAATGATAGCACAGAGTATTGCAAAAATAGAATGCAATTTTTGATACTATTTGTAGAATTCCTAGTGTACTAACAAATTAAGTGCTGTTAAAAGCTTATCAAAAATATTTCCAAACTATTCCTATTCATTTTAACATACATTTTATTTTTTAAATAACCAATGAAGTGAACATGATTAGGAAATGGGAAGGGAGAGAGAGAAAATAAAAAGACAACATTTCTTTGGACTACATGGACAACAGATGGTACCTGCACCTCCACGTAAGAACAAAGGAGGAGAACCCCTCTCACTAAGCTCAGCAGCCAACAGCCATGCTAATCCCAGCCCCAGATTCATGCACAGCCACTCAACTGCAAGAGAGTTGCTCTGCCCAGGGCATACTTTCATTGTTTAAAGAGATTCTGTCCCTTAGGAACCAACAACAGAATAAAGCTATGTTTCATCATTTTACACGATAGTTGCTACAAATTCACTGAGTAGTATGCACACAAGCAGTCCTCATTCCCTTTGTGCCCTTCAAAAGCAAACAAAGAGGTCAAAGAAATACACAAAAGCCAAACTTTTCCCTTTTATTTGAAGATGATCAGCATCCAATTAGTTTTCAGCTATAATGAATTTAACATTTGGCAGAGTTCAGCTAAAAGATAAAATAAGTAGAAGAGCCTGGAAGTTAAGGTGTTATTAATATTTCAAATTATAATACTTAGTCTGACATTTAGAAGACAGATGTCTGAATCACATCATGTAAGTTCAAAACATTTTAACAAGAACCCACACTCAATTTAGCAAATTTAAATAAATGCTTCCTTGATGAAGATTAATATATTCAAAATCCAAAACATTCTTACAGACAAGACACTAAAGTGACAACTGGATAGCATCAACCAAACTTATGACCTGTATTGTTGAAGATAAATTTCCTAGGAGAAAGTGAGGACTGCAGATGCTGGAGACCAGAGTTGAAAAATGTGGTGCTGGAAAAACACAGCAGGCCAGGCAGCATCCGAGGAGCAGGAGAATCGACGTTACGGGCATAAGCCTTTCTTCAGGAAATTTCCTGAAGAAGGGCTTATGCCCGAAACGTCGATTCTCCTGCTCCTCGGATGCTGCCTGGCCTGCTGTGTTTTTCCAGCACCACATTTTTCAACAAAGATAAATTTCCTGTCAAACGAAATCAGCTTTTATGTTGCTCATCAACATGTCCACAGACCATCCTGTCATGATATCCAAAAAAATGGATACACCAGAGGTGAAGAGCGAGTTCTGCAATTTTCATACTATATTTTCAAACCCTATTGACAAATACGATTGTGAAAAATCTGCACTATTTACAAAAACAAACAATATCTCCCAAAGACTGCTATTTCACAGTAATCTGAGCACTAAGAACTATGGAAACAAGTACTAGTCCAATGATCTAGCTGCATTTTAAATCTAGAATTAGACATGAAGGATGGGCAAGGTATTGATGGGTTGTAGTATCACAACACAAGGCATTCATTTAAATAGTAGGAACAAGATTTAAGAGATTGAAATAACATCTCTACCAGCTTCTTTTTTTTTAGCTTTGACTGTATCAAGTGAAATATATTGTACTCATTTTCCTATCTGTCCACAATGCATATTGCATCGCTAAGAAGTAGTACTACTAATAACTCCAGCTTCCAAATATTTTTTTTAAAACAAAGTCCCTGATTTTTAGGAGGAGTCAATTTATGCAGATTAAGAATCTAATTTTATCTATTTTATTTATTCACATTTCATCTTTTTTAAACTTCTATTAATCTTTGATTAAAACAAAACTATAGTAAATGAAAATCACTTTTGAATAATTTCACTGGTCAGAAGTCACTGTGTAACTTTTCAATTTTCATATCGCATCTTCTGGGTGGCATGGTGGCTCAGTGGTTAGCACTGCTGCCTCACAGCACCAAGGACACTTGTTCGATTCCAGCCTTGGGTGACTGTCAGTGTGGAATTTGCACATTCTCCCTGTGTCTGCATGGGTTTCCTCCAGGTGCTCTGGCTTCCTCCCACAATCCAAAGATGTGCAAGTCAGGTGAATTGGCCAAGCTAAATTGGTGAATTGGGTTACTCTTCAGAGGGTTGGTGTGGACTGGTTGGGCTGAAGGGCCTGTTTCTACACTATTCAACATTAGATTAGATTCAATTCCCTATAAAGTCCAACTTTATCAGAATGATGCTGTGACATTGGAAATACTCATTCCGGGTAAATAATACGCCTTAAATGCTAGTTTTCTGTAACTGTCAGCTGATGAAAAGAATACTGCTAGATTGTCAGAACTCTTTCCAACATTTAGTACTCAAATTGCAAGAGCAACTGACCATGTTCTTCACTCTGTCAGCTCTAAGCCAGCAGTTTCAATGTTCAACGCTGAGAAGTGGTCTTCACCATTCTGAATAAGGGACACTGGAGCTGAAATGTTAACTGATTTCTCTCCACAGATGCCACATCTGGAGATTTTCCAAAGATTTCTGTTTTTGTTTCAGTATTTGATAGCTAGGTCTGCAATAACTTTCTCTAGCACTCTATAGAAGCTCTACGTTGTTTTATTTGCAATATTGGTCAATTTTAAGATTAAATATTTCGATTAGATTTGTGAGTAGCTGAATCACAAATTAAAGAAAATACATTGAATAATTTCCAATTCCATTTGCAATGCAGTCATTTGAAGCCATTAGTATGTGAAGATACTACCACCGCTGCAATTTTTAACAATTAAAGGTCTATTTATTGCTTGGGTATGGTTATTGTGGGTATACATGAGATTGACTTTAGTCAGCTTTATTTTATTATGTAGAGGTAGAATGTCTGGGATTGCTTATCAGTCATAACAACAGCAGTTTACTTAGTTTTCAATCCAAGTGCCTTTAAAACAGAACAAAGTTCTTAGACACATAAACAAGATCTGAAAATACTTGGGAAAAGATTAGAAAATAGACAGAATGCAATTGAACCATTTAGCTTTACCTGAACATGTAAACCTAAAAATAATTGCTGACTGTGCTCTTATGACTCCTGATATTTTCTTTTGAAGTTCAGTAGTTCTGAATTTTCTCCTCTCCTGACAAACCAACTGTTGTCAAAAGTCACCCTCTAGTGTCTTAACTAAGCAGCCATCTTTGTTGTGCAAGTCAGAATGACGACGAGTTGCTCTTACGGTTAATATGACCAAGTCAAATCCTGTCAGTCAGACCAAGAGTCATTAAATAGCAATCAAAATAACAAATCTAAGTTGATTTTTCATAACCAAAGTTTGGTGGAGAGTCCTATCATACTTGAAACATCAACTTTGTTTCTCTCCAAAGATCAGAGGTTCTCAAGCACTACTTTTACTTCAAATCTCCAGTGTACACAATGCTTTGTTGCAGGTACTATCCAGCTAAGGTCATTTAATTCAGCTCAAACTGAAGCTAGGATCTTCTGGTCTTTATGGTTTAATTTAACTTTGGGCAATGATTTCATACAGTCTTCAGTTCAGCCAATTTTCAACTTGTAAAAGACAAATGAGAAGCCCAAAAGATGATTGTATACTTGTATAGAATTACAAAGAAGAGTTTAGCTGCTCCATTTATTATTGAAAACTTGAATCCTGTACAATACAATTGAGGCAAACACGTCATATTTCAGTAGTTACCTTGGTAAGACTTAATGTGAAAAATCTTGGTTTTTACCTTGCTCACTGTTCCAGGTTGGGGTCCTTTGAGACCTGCTGGCATCTGAGGTGATCCTTGGGATAATGTATCTGCAAGTAGATTGTTTGTGTTGGACATTCCTGGGCTTGAGTACTGTACATTGGGTCTGCCTCTTCCAGCACCAAGAGAACCATTAATTACTTGCCCCTGCATCATACCCTGTGCATTGCCACTGCTCATCAGGGCTGGATTCATATTGGTATTGATGCTCATCCCAGCTTGGTTGGTTGGGCTGTTTACACCAGGAATCAGACTAGTTGCAGACGTATGAAGCTGATCATGTTTTTGTGGGTTCACAGATTGCGGTGTTGGAGGTCTCTGGTTTGCTCCACTTGCTCCCATTCCCAAGTTAGGAGGCGATGTAAGACCACCTTGAGTGAGGGGGCTCTTTACCATACTACTTAGGCTTCCTATACTGGGACTGTTCTGTTGGCTTTGGCTGCCTACTGACTGCACTGGACTATCCATGGAGCGTGATGAGGCACCACCAGAACTGACTGCTCCATGTCCCATATTGATACTGGAACCACTGCCCCTTAGAAGCTCTGACAATTGTTTATGCTTTGAGGCAGCATCCTGCACCATTCCAACACCAGTAAGCTGAGCCAGATCACCACCATTGGTCAGTCCTAATGGATCTGAACGAATCAGTTCATCTGGCAAGTCATTCTCAAGATCAAATAGGGATCCAAAATCTGAAAAGAGAAAAAAAACACAAATTACAAATCATTTCATACTCAGGATGCCTGCTTTTACAAGCGTGATCATTTCCCACAAACATGGAAAATCCTGGCCATGTGCTGTCTGAGATGAGAAGAAATGGTTGGTGGGTTATCATGCACTGATCCTACACTGTTAATAAAAAGGCATTGTTGCAGTAAGGAGGTTTGGAGCCATTAACTAGTGTAATTGCCACAAACTGTTTTTTGCCTTCCCCATCTTTTATCTACTATGCATTTATCCAAGCACTGCAGGTCCTGTGGTCTTCACTGCACACTGACAATTCATAGGAAAAATTAAACTGCATACTTCAAATATGTAACAGTATACATTAGTGCTTTAATGCTGAACACCAATGAGCCAATTAACTATACTTTGTTAACAAGTGACAATAACTCAAACACGCTTTTTTTCAATGTTCTAAATTTTTATAGCATGTCTTGAAACAGAATAATGGTTAAAAAATTCACAATAGGTTAAAAATTCACCAAATTATTTTGTAGTAGTTTGAATCTCCATCTCAGTTCTGTACATTCCTCCCCCCTTAATCTTTCCATGCCTTACAATTTCTAGAAATGAAAACAGCCTTCCCACACCTAAGTTTGAACATAATACTATCAATTTCCACGCACCCATTCCAAGGATTTGACTGATTATTTTTACTAGCAAGCATGCTTGGATTAGAAATTTTCAAATGTTCTTAGTAACAGATTGAGCCTAGGTCCAATCATTCCCTCACACATTGATATGTCAATGCAGAGTGTAATCGAACATTTTTGGAAATTGTTATTTAGGACGCGTTCCCATTTCAGCAGCAAATTACAAATTCATTATGCATAATTCACAGTATTAATGAAGTTTATTGTGAGATACTAAGTATCTGGCAGTACATTATGCTCAGCTTCAGGCGTTGGAAACTTGCAGTACATGGGCTCTCATCATATAATCCAAAACTCATAGCACAACAAAGTGCTATGCGGCTCTTCATGTTATGCGAACAGTTTGCTGGAATATTTCAAAACTAATTGTACTCTGATGGCCACCCAGAACCCAGGCGTCTTCACCTGGTTCAAATATCGATTAAATTTTCTCTTATAACATGCAAAGTTCTCAAGCTCTACCGTTCCCTGTAGCACAGCCTTGCAACTTCAGAGAGACTTGGTCTCTATCCTTGCTTCTCTTCATGAGTGTTTCAAATTTGAGTCTTCATCATCACAACTTCCTGACCAGAACAGCCCTTTTTTTAAATACAATCAATTTTTTCTTAGAATTCTCAGCTTCAGTGGAAAGAGATCCAAATCCTCTCTCCATATGATTTCCAATCTCTAGCATCATTGAAGTGAAGCCAAGACATAAGCATGGTTCACAATATTCTACCTGCTGCCTCACTGGTGTCTGGTACTATCTTAATTGCTGTATTATCTTACTTGCATCTACTCCTCCATTTATGAAACCCGACATTACTTTTTCTGCATTTCTCCACCTCTCCACACCCATCATCTTTCTAGAGTCCATACTTTGTTCCATTCTTCAATATTCCTCTCAAAATGTATTACCTCTGTTAAACAAAGAAACAAAGTCTCCTTGAAAATTTTCCAGTCTTTCCTACATTAATCAAAAGCCCTATGTTTTTAAAATTTTAAGAAAGTACCTTTTCAGATAATTTTGAAATTTGCATTTCCCATCATCGAACATAGACCACTTAGGAGAAGGCCCTACAGCCCACCATATCTTCAATGACCATGATGTCATTCTAAATTAATCCAATTTGAATGCACATGGTGCACATTCCTCTATCCCCCACCTGTTCACATGACTGTGTACATTCATCTTAAACATTGGTATTGTATCAGATTCTACCATCTGATACATGTAATCCATTCCAAGCATATACCACCCTCTAAACAGAACCATCTGGCCTTGCACATCTTAAATTTTCCCCTCGCACCATAAATCTACTTCCCCTAGTGTGTGACATTTATACCGTGCGAAAAAGACTCACTTATCCATGCCTCTCGATTTTATATAATTCTATCAGGTCATCCCTCAGCTTCTGACATTGTATCAAAAACAATCCTAATTTGCCCAAATAATATCTGAAGGAACTGCGAATGTTGTAAGTCAGAAACAAAATAGAAATTGCTGAAAAGGCTCAGCATTTAGACCCCAGTCCTGAGGAAGGATCATTCGACCTGAAACATTAACTCATTTCTCTGCACAAATGCTGCCAGACCCGCTGAGCTTTTCCTAAGCTGTTCAATTTCTCTTCATAGCTAATACAGACCAATCAAGGCAACATCCTGATAAATCTCTTTTGCATATCCTTCCTATAGTGTGGTGACCAGAAATGTTACTCCATGTATATTCAAGCTAAAATTTTATGCAGCTGCAACATGACTTGCCAATTTTTAGACTCCGTGCCCCAACCAATGTAGGCAAGCATGCCTTAAGTTTTCTCTACACTTATTCACTTATGTTTCAGGGAGCTGTGGATATGTACCTAAGATCCTTTTGTATAATCAATGCTAAGAGTCCTGCCTTTTACTGTATACTTCTCTCTTGCATGCGACTTCTCAAAATGCACTCACGCGTGTCCAGATTAAACTCCCAATTATCATTTCTCCACCGACTTTTCCAATTGATCTATTGCCTGCTGTATCCTTTGATAGCCTTCCTTACAATCCACAACCAACAATTTTCTTGTCGCCTGCAAATTTATCAGACCATGTACATTTTCATTCAAACCATTTATATTAAAAACAGAGATCCAAGCACTGATCACAGGCCTCCAGTCAGAAAAGTACACCTCCACAATAACCCTTTGTCTTCTATCATCAAGCCAATTTTGAATGCAATTTATCAACACACCAATGATTCCATGCAACTTAATATTCTTGACCAATCTACCATGAGGGAACATGTCAAATGCTTTTTACAACATCCATGCAGACTACATCCATTACCTTACCCTCAATCATTTTCATCATTTTTTTCTAAAAACCGAACTGAATTTGTGTGGGGTGGCCTTGTGTCACAATGCTATGCTTTTCCAAATGTGTACAAACCCTCTCTAAGAATTTTTCCCATAATTTCCCGATCACTGATGCAAGGCTCATTGTTATTTGATTTCCTGGATTATCTCTGCTGTGCTTCTTGAAAAAACATGTAACAACACTAGCTATTCTCCAGTTTTCTGGGACCTTGCCTGTTGCTAGTATACAAAAGATCTCTCTCAAGTTCGTGCAATTTCCTCCCTGGGCTCTCTCATTATCATGGGACAGAACCCATCATACCCCAGAGATTTATCTGCCTTAAATGCTTTAAGACACCCAGCATCACCAACCTTCTTAATATCATGATGCCTTAGAATATCAACATATTCCTCTCTAACCTTATCAACCATGTGCTACTCCTTGGTGGATTCTGATGTGAAGTACTCCTTAAGAACCTCACTCACTTCCTCTGGCTCAACAAAAATTCTCTCCTTTATTCTTAAGTGAATCTAACCTTTCCCAAGCAACCCTCTTTTGCTCGGTGTATGCCTAAAATGCCTTATAATTCTCCTTAATCCTACTTGGCAAGGATATTTAATGGCTCCTGTTGGCCTTCCTAATTCCTTAAGTACTTTCTTGCTTCCTTTATATTCCTCAAGCACCTTTTCTGATTTCAGTTTCCTTCACCATACACATACAAAGTTTTCATTAACCGGCACCTATTGGACTAGCAGTGAACCAGATGATCAAGTAGCCTAATTGAACAGGAGGCCGATATAATCAATGTAAAAGCACACTAAGTAACAGGAACATAATGGAGGGGGTATACGTGCCACTGATATACCTTATTTAAGTGATTTATGCTGTAAATAATTATGCAATTTTGCCTTAAATAAAACTTACCTGCAGAGAGTCTTTTTACTCACATCTAAACTGATGACCCAAACACTGAAGTTTGCAATTGTGTAGTAAACTTTTGATATTTCAGGTATATAAATTTTGCCCTTTTATCAAGAATGCCAACGCATAACGTGCTGGTTAAAAAACAAGATTTGCAGCACTCCCTTTTCCTTGCCAGAATCTTGTCACCTTTATCTTTCATCCTCACAGAACCCTGAGTTCTGATCAACTGGTCTTTAAAATACTCCCACGTCAGATGTGGATTTATACTCAAACAATTTAGCACTTTCACCAAAGGACCAGCTGTACCCTTATCCATAATTATCTTAAATAAACCTATGGAATTATGATCACTGTTTCCAAAATGCCACCCCTCTAATTCTACTTTGAGTTATTCAGCTAACATTTCATCCATGTTACTACATTTCCTCTTTTACACATATTTGAAGTTTTGAACAACCAGTTTGCATTCTATTGGATACCTTTTAAAATCTACAAACTGTACACATCTACTGAACTCTATTTATTCATTTTTTTCTCAAAATAAAACAATTAAGTGTGGCAAAGTTTGCACTGCTTTAACAACATTGTCTTTCGACAGCCCTGCATTTGGGCTTTCTGGCTGAGAGGACACTACCACTGCACAAGACTCCGTATTTCATCATTCTCTCCCCGAGGAAAAAAGGTGTCAAATTGTCAACTCTCCAGTTCTACAATTCAATTAGTCTTACAGGAAGTTTGTAGAATCACACCAGAACTTCTAATATAATTTTTGATATCTTTCAACAGTCTTTGTTAGTTACCAGCCTTCTTTTCTTAAAAAACTTGATTTCTGAATTTATATTTAATAATTGTTCTGTATTTGTGTCTAGCAGCCTTGCACTCTTACTTCCACATTAAAAAAATTCAAGAAATGAGGCATCAATGGCAAGGTCAGCATTTGTTGCCCACATCCCACTTCCCTACAGAAACTCCATTATTCAACCATTCCAGTCCATCTAGTGCAGATCCACCAAAAATGTAGCTAGGAAGGGAAATCCACAATCTTGATCCACGGCCAGTGAGAAGGAACAGGAATGTAATTCTAAGGATGGTGCACAATCTGGAGGGAAATCTAACTGGTACCTTGTAGAATGTGAAATCATTGCGAAGTTAGGAGCTAAGTTTCTATTTCAGAATTCCCAGTTTTTCACCTCCTCTTGCAGTCACAGTATCTTCACGGTCAAGTTTAGTTTCTGGACAATGATACTTCCTAGGACGTTTTGGAGTCATGGGTGATGGCTGGACTACCTGACACTTGCATGGGATGAATGTCACTATCTGCTTATTATCCAAAGCCTGAATGTTATCGAGATCTTGCTACTTCAGTAATGCAGAATAAAAAAAGATATTTTATTAATATTGCTACCATACTAGACATTACCCTTCATTGAGAATGGTCTCACTCTCATTATTCTTTTGCATCTCCTAAGCTCAGAAAAGCCCTTAAAAGCATCTGCCATGCACTATTTATTTTACATCAGCCAACCACATGCATGTGTGTTTGAATGAACAAGTGACAGTAAGAGAATTTAAGACAACAGGAGGGAAATCAACAACAGGAATGGATCAGATCCTCTCACTATAGTATCATTCTATCAGCTACGTTAATATAAAATCTAATTCAGTTAGATTTTACAAACAAGCTTCACTCCCCACTGGTTAAGGAAGCTGGTATGCTTTTTAATAAAAAGCGATACACTAAACTGCACCAAAGTTGCTCTGTAAAGTGCCTTAAACTTGTATTACTTAAAACTAATTTAATTACTTACAGCTTTTAATACTGCATGGAACTTTATAATGCTCACAAAACAATACTTCAGTGCAAATTAATTCCAAGAGAAATTCTAATACATTCAGTTTTACAAAGCCAAGGGCACAACACAAACTTGCATTTTGCAACTCTAGAACATTATACAAAACAGAATATTAATTACGGCAGTCAATTAGGAGAGTAGCAGTTGCATAGGTACACCACCAGACTTCCAAATCTTTCTCAGTATCCTGACTTAGAAATATATCACTCTTCCTTTATCACTAATCAGTCAAAATGTCTTAGCTAATAGCACCATGAGAATATCTTCATCACATGACTACTGTGGTTCAAGCTGGAAGCTCACCATCACCCGCTACATGACAATTAGGAATGGAAATACATGCTGGCCTTCCCAGTATCACACACAGCCAATGGACGAATACATTAAAAATAATTTCCAAAGATAGATCAAAATACAAATACCTTTCAAACAATATTTTTTCCATTAGGATACATTAGAATGTTCAACCAATTTTTCTGACAAAGGGGTCATTTACAGACTGTACTGCACAGTCTTACAGTTCAGTGCAGAAGAAATAGTTCATCAAGATATGATTTCATGCTTAATGGAATTATATGAAATCTCTTGGAATTCCACAGAACTGCAGATTTTCTATGAATTCCAGCCTCTCAGATTTAGTTCTCCTTCCCACCTTTAAGGGATATTCTTCCTATCAAAACTCAAAAGCTCAAACTACAATAAAAAAACAACAGATTTTGAGTACAGAAACAATTGATGAAAGTAAATGTTATGAGTAAGGCCATAAAAGGAACAAAGCACTGGTTTCATTTCCAGGGAAATAGGACTTAGAAGCAAGAAGCTACCCAAGCTTGTGTAGAACCTTGGCCAGACCATGCTGAAAACTGTCAAGATTACAGTGGTGCTGGAAAAGCACAGCAGGTCAGGAACATCCAAGGAGCAGGAAGATGGACATTTCGGGCAAAAGCCCTTCATCAGGAATTCCTAATCTAATCTTGACTCTAATCTCCAGCATCTGCAGTACTCACTGCCGCCATGTTGAAAACTGAACAGTTCTGGTCACCATATTATAAAATTATGACACTGACAGGGTAGCAAGCAAAAAGCTTTGTAAAAGGATAATACAAGATCTAAGAGATTACTAACTGTCAGGAAAAGATGAAGGAGACATGGTTTTATTCTCTCAAAAATAAAGGATGTATGGAAAATGAAAGATGTGAAGGAGATTAAAACTTGGGGTCATAAACATAACAGTCAACTAAGAAATCCAATGGAGAATTCAGCACAAATCTCTGAAGAGAATTCCAAGGGTGGAAGAAGTTACGGTAACAGTATTAATGAATTTCAAAATGAGAGATAGGTGCAGACACAAGCCACATAGGACAGTGGCCTTGCTCCCAGTCGATAAGTTTGCGACTGAACTTCGATATCAACTCCGTTTCCTCATACAGTCATTTCTTCCATAACGTGATAGTCGCACTCCTGTGAGATCCTGCAATATACAAACTTGCGCAATACAAACAACACTTAGTGTTGGCAATCTAATCATGTTATAGCCAACATGTTTTACAAGTTTGCATTTTAGAAACAGCGTTCCCTATTCACCAATCGTATTACAGCTAATTGGCATTAATGAAATACGTGTTATAGCGGAACTGACTGTACTGCCCCAATGTCCCTTGGATCCCATAGTGCCCAAAAATCTGTGGGTTGGCCTTAAAGATGGGCGACACAGTGGTTCGCACTGCTGGCTCACAGGGCCAGAGACCTGGGTTCAATTCCAACCTCAGGCGACTGTCTATGCAAACTCCACACATTCTCCCCATGTCTGCGTGGGTTTCCTCTTGGTGCTCCGGTTTTCTCCTGCAGACCAAAGATGTGCAGATTAGGTGAATTGGCCATGCTAAATTGCCCATAGTGTTAGGTGAAGGGGTAAATGTAGGGGAATGGGTCTGGGTGGGTTGCTCTTCGGAGGGTCGGTGTGGACCTGTTGAGCCACACTAAGTAGTCTAATCTAATCTAAATCAACTGAACAACTGAGTAGCTACATCGCTCTGGGTAGAGAATTTCAAATTATGCACAAACTTTTGAATGAAGGAATGTTAAACTGCTGACATCCTGTCCTGTGGCTGTAGACATCTACTTCTAGATCTCTCCATTATCTACACCATCGAGACTACTTAAATTTATATTTTTCAATAAGATCACCTCTCATATTAATCTTCATAGAACAGAAGTCTAGCCAACTCAATATTCTTCAGAGAGCCTCCTCTTCCCAGGAATCAATCTAACTTCTATCATGCCTCAAGAAGATATCCCTACTTATGCAACGAGACTTAAAACTGCATATAATATTCCAATTCTAGTAAGATTACTTTAGTTATAATCCAACCCCTTTGCACTAAATGTATTCATGACATCTGCTTTCCTAACTGAATCTACTTATTATCTCTGTGATCCACGTGCAAATTCCTTGAATCGAAGTGCGTGGTGCTGGGAAAGCAGCTGGTCAGGCAGCATCCAAGCAGCAGGAGAATTGACTTTTTAGGGATAACATCGATTCTCCTGCTCCTCGGATGCTGCCTGACCGGCTATGCTCTTCCATCACCACACTCTTCGACTCTGATCTCCAGCATCTGCAGTCCTCACTTTCTCCTAATAAATCCCCTAAATCCCAAACTTCATTGGTCTCTTGTCTTTAGTAAAAAGGGAAATCTAGATAAACAAATCAGGAAATAAAGGACGAGAAAATTATGATGGCCCAGATCTTATAATTTTGAGATATGACTTGGAGGAACTGATGTTGAACTGGGGTGAACAAAGTTTAAAAAAAAAATCACACCACACCAGATTATATTCCAACAGGTTTACTTGGAAGCACTAGCTTTCGGAGTGCTGTTCCTTCGTCAGGTGGTTGTGGAGTATAAGATCACGATCACAGAATTTATAACTAAAGGAGTCTAACATCATGGAGTTGTGATGCATTAAACAATTTTGGATTAAATCTTTCATCTTTTAAGATTGAATATGCTGATTTCTGTTCTTTGGTATGTAAATCCCAGAACTTTTTAAAAATTACATTCTCAAACATCTCACACCTCAGCACCTCACTGTATTGCAAACTCATGGATAACCTCACAATGCTACACTTCTCTAGCTTCCACCCAAAACATATTAAACAGCCATCTCCTACAGATAAGTCCTCCGCATACAGAGGATCTGTTCGGATAAGGAGGAATGTGACGGACACTTGAAAGTGCTCAACGATGCCCTCATAAGAGCAGAGAACAATGTTCTACTCATCGATTGCCAGTTCCGACGTACTACAGCAAGTAACCGTAATGACCTCCTCAGGAGACAGACAAGGGGTGCAACAGATAGGGTACCCTTCCATGTCCAGTACTTTCTGGGAGCCAAATGACTACGCCATGGTCTTTGCAGTCTTCAACACATTATCAATGAGGATGAGCACCTTGCCAAGACCTTCCCTATGCCTCCACTTCTCGCCTTTAAACAACCATCAAACCTTAAACAGATCATTGTGCGCAAACTTCCTGACCTTCAGGACTACAACTCCATACAACCCTGTTGCAGCAGCTGCTGCAAGATATGAGAAAATATCGACAGTGATAACACCATTACATGTACGCGGCAGGTACTGCCATTCAGCCAACATGGTATATCTCATATGCTGCATGCAAGGATGGCCTGAGGCATGGTACATTGGCGAGACCAAGCAGACACTACGACAAAGGATGAATGGACACCGCGCAACAATCACTAGGCAGGACTGCTCCCTCCCAGTCGGGGAACATTTCAGCGGTCCAGGACATTCTGCCTCGGACCTTCGGATGACCATCCTCCAATACAGGCTTCAGGACAAGCAACACCGCAGACTGGCTGAGCAGAAGCTGATAGCAAAGTACCCATGGGAATGGTCTCAACTGGGACACTGGTTCATGTCACACAACAGGTGATCCCACACACACACATTCACCCATGCAGACCCCCTCTCTCTCTCTCATATGCACACACAGACACCGCCGGTACTCTCACCCAGACATGCACTCTCTCAGACACATATCCGATCACACTCACATATACACACACACTCGCTCTGTCACTCCTACATGCACACACAAAAGTTTATGGGGTGAATCTGTTTTTGCAGAATTGCATTTTATTTTACTCAAAAACTGCATGAATCCATGTAAAACAAACAATGCAGAGGGCTTGTCAGTCTGACTAAACATTGGGACACAGACAGACTACACACCTATTGTTAGAAAAGCTGAACTATCTTGAGAATGTAATTTAAAACAAGTTTTGGGATTTACGTATCAAAGAACAGAAACCAACATATCCAATTTTTAAAAATGAAAGATTTAATCTAAAATTGTTTAATGTATCACATATCTTTGACACTGGACTCCTCTGGCTATAAATTTTGTGATCATGATCTCATATTTCAGAACCACCTGATGAAGGAGTGACGCGCCGAATGCTACTGATTCCAAACAAACCTATTGGACTATAATCTGGTTTTGTGTGTTTTTAATTTGAGATAGTCTTTCAGCGATATAGCCTGAACATGCAATATGGGACATTCAGAAGTCCCAACGCGCCAACTTCCCAAAAATTGTCTGAGAATCTTAAACATCAATGTGCAACTCCCCTGCGCTTGGAAGCCTCCAAAAAAGTTTACAATTCTGTATCTTAGTCTTAAATTTCGGATGGATCTGACTCAATATCTGAAGTACTAGCTGGGAGAAATTTCAGGGATTCAAACTTGCTCTAGTTCCTGAGTAATTGTGAAATTGAATTCCTCCCCAAAACAAACACCCTAATATGCCCCAATATCAACCTCCCACACCTGAAATGAGTCCGACCAATGAAGCTCTTCTTTCCCAATATAAATGAAGCCCACCTCCAAACAACCTTATCCAGCCACCTTTCGCCTTACTCTCAACCACTTATCAACTCTCCAGAGAGAGGGGTGGTGGCAAATTGCCTTCTTGAGCTGCTGCAGTCCTTGGGGTATAGAACACCCACAGTGTTATTAAAAAGGGAGTTCCAGGATTTTGACCCAGCGACAATGAAGGAACGATGGTATAGTTCCAAGTCAATTGTGTGGCTTGGAGGGGAACTTGCAGATGGCGGTGTTCCCATGCATCTGCTGCCCTTGTCCTTCTGGGTGGTAGAGGTTGTAGGTTGAAATAATAATACCACCAATAGGAAACAGGAGAAAATCATCATGGTAAATACTAGTTTCAGATACATTGTATTTAGATAATATAAAAAGGGACAAGCCAAACATGGAATTTTTTTAAAAAAATAGTTTGCTTGTTCACAGCTGTAAGCAAAGATTAAGCAATGCAGGAACTTGTATACATTTTGATTTTTTTTAAATAATTCTGCTTTTGGGGTCAAATCCAATGACTACCAGGAACATTAAATCTAGAACATTACAGTTCTAGTATGTAAAAGTTCAGTTTTATGCACTTTCCACATTGGCGAACTGCTGTGCTCTTCCAGCACCACTAATCTAAAATCTGGTTTCCAGCATCAGCAGTCATTGTTTTTACCAAGTGGAAGTAGGTCAACCAGGATCAAAGTTTTCTATTTCAAATATTTTATTGCTCAATAATCAATTAGTTTATTTTGGAGCTTGCAGTGGATGTTTTGTAACCGCTACTTCAACATTGAAAAAGTCTAAAGCAAAAAATTGATTTAAAAAGACAAAAATAATTGAGCCACTAAGTATTAACGCAATTAACATTTTACATTAAAATAGACATTAATTTTTTTTAAAACGACACTGATATATATCAGGCTTCTGTACCAATGCTCTTTTTCTTAAGTAAGATTTTAAGTAGTCACTTCCTGCATTACATCGGTTGCACATAAGATCCAAAAGACAGATTAAAAATTCGAAGTAATTTTAGGACAACATGCATGACACCCAATCATGCACACAAACTGCAATGACTCAGAATACATTTACTTAGAAAAATGAGCATTTACCATTAGCATACAATACTCAAGGTTTAATTAATAGGGGTACTGAGACCAAGAGCAGGAATGACATGATGAACTTATATAGTCCATCTAAGAAGAAAGTGAGGACTGCAGATGCTGGAGATCAGAGCTGAAAAATGTGTTGCTGGAAAAGCACAGCAGGTCAGGCAGCATCCAAGGAGCAGGAGAATCGACGTTTCGGGCATAAGCCCAAAACGTCGATTCTCCTGCTCCTTGGATGCTACCCGACCTGCTGCGCTTTGGACGCCACACTACAGGAAGGATGCAAATGCACTGGAGAACATGCAAAATGACTTTTTTTTAAAACAAGAAGTTCCAGCAATAAGACACCAGCTATAAGGAAAGACTGGAGAAGTTGAAACTATTATCTTTGGAGAAAAGACTAACAGGAGATTTAGTAGAAGCTTTCAAAATCATGAGTGATCTCGACAGAGTAAATAGGGAGGATCTCTAAATGGAAGGAGAACCAGGGGACAAAGTTTTAAAGTATTTTGCAAAAGAAAAAAGGAGAGGTGAGAAAAAAAAACTTTTCACGCACTGTCTCGAATGCACTAATTGGAAGCATGGGGGGGGGGGGGGGGGGGGGATTCAAACAGACATTGGATGGATCTTCAAATAGAAAGAACATGCAGGGTTTCAGGGGAAATTAAGATTGGCGGCAAGTTAAAATACTGAGAGAGCTGGTACAGACACTTTAGGTCGAATGGACTCCTTCTGTACCGTAACAATTCAGAGATGCTGAAAAGTGTTTGTGTAAAGAATTTTCAGAAACTGAACGTCCAGCTCTGTAAGTTATAAAACATACTCACATTTGTATGATTTGTTCTCAGAATGTGACGTCACTGACAATGAAAGTATTAAATGGCCATCCCCGATTGCTTGAAAAAAATTTTGCTTCAGTTTATTTTGCAAGGCTACTTTAGAGGGCTATGAATCACAACTGCTGCAGGCTTGGAAACACACATCTAGGACAGACTGAGTACAGATGGCAGACTTTGTTCCCAAAAGGATATCAATAAACCAGTTGATGTCTAAAGAACAATCTGATAATGTTGAAGTTACTTTTGCTGCTAATATCCTCTGGATTATTCCTCCAGACTTCTACTTACAAGTCCATCAACACTGCAATAACATTAACTGCTTATATTCCAGGCAAGTAAAACAAATTTGCTAATAAAAAAAGTACCCTCTATACTTGTGTATAATCATGTATGTCATTTGCTGCAACTGGCCTGTGCCATCTTTATTCTCTACACCAGACTCCTCCCACATCACTTCACCCATTAACACCACAACCTAAAACAAAATATGCAAGACACGAATTTTGTTTTACTACACTACCAATTATATGGAAACATACTGAAATAGGTAACCAAGCACTACTTTGCAGCAAAACTATCCCTACAAAAGCAAATCCTGTGAGAACGGTTAAGTACTCTCCATAGCAATTCAATTAGAAACATGGTCTTGTAACAAATACAACTCATGTTAGCAAGAAGGGCAGAAATCTTTGAAGCAGAACTGGAGTAGACTATTCAACCCATCAGATTTGTCCTGTGATTCTAAATCATGGTTAATCATCTTTTCAACACCACTTGTCCTCACTATCTTTGTATTGCCAAATATCACTAGTCTCCAGAAGCCCCTAAATCAAACATGCTTAATAATGGTGCTTCCACACCCCTCTAGCACAGATTTGAAAGAATCCCTGATCTAAATGAAGAGATTTCTCATCGCAGTCCTTTATCCAAAAACTATGCCCCATAATTAAAGAGTCACCAACCTGGAGAAACATCCGATCTATAGGTACCCTGTCATGCGCGTTGAAATTTACAAGTTTCTTACAAGATCATACCTCATTCTTTGCAACCCTTGAGAATACAGACCTGGTTTCTTCAATCTCTCCTCAAGACAATCGCACCATCTCAAGGATCACAGTCCCTTTACAGTAAGCATATCCTTCCTTAGGTGAAGAGACCAAAACTGTGCACAATATTCCAGGTGAGTTCTCACCAAGCTCTATACAATGACAAGACATTTACCCCTAGTACTCTAAAGCCCCTGAACATGAATGCCAACATACTATTTGCCTTCCTAATTGCTTGCTGTATCTGCATAATAGCATTTGGTGACTCATGGACAAGGAGACCCAGATCACTTTGAAAACCAATACTTCCCAGCCCCTCGCTCCATTTAAGAAATGTTCTGCCTCTTTTTTTTCTGCAAAAGGGAATAATGCCTCACTTATTGTATCTCATCTATTTTCTAGCCCATTCACTTTCCTTGTCCAAGTCATCTTGAAATCTCCTTGCATCCTTCTCACAGCTCAACAAACATTAAAAAGTTAGGTGAATAAAACAATTCAAGATCAATTTTGATCTGTTTTTAAATTTTCAGCTTTACAATGCAAAGCCATACAGCAGCTTCTAATAGTTCCAAGCAACACAATTCATGCTTGCTAGGTCATCTAAATCTTAAGAACACTGAGGGTCAACCTAAGCATATTCAGAGTGCACAGTATGTCTCTTTCAAATTATACCCAAGCCTAATACCACTGTAATTCAAAATATTCTCTCCAACTGCTGGCCAGGTTTGCAAGATCAAAATGTACATTTACTACCAGATTATTTTCTGGAGTTAAATGGACACACCATGAAAATATCAAACACATTCTTGATTGAAATCCAGATGGTTGACCTGTTATAGCCATACAAGCTAAGTCTAATTAGAAGAGATTTCCCTGACACTTGGATAGTAGTAAGACGCTGTGCGAGAAAGAGGACTATTTTGGCCACTTCACAAATGAAAACAAATACCAATATGTATAATTTGGAAAATAAGAAGTTGCTAAAACATTAGCTAAAATTGGAGGTGTAGTGGACAGTGAAGAGGGTTACCTCAGATTACTACAGGATCTTGACCACATGGGACAATGGGCTGAGAAGTGGCAGATAGAGTTTAATTCAGATAAATGCAAGGTGCTCGGAAAGATGTTGTGAAACTTGAAAGGGTTCAGAAAAGATTTACAAGGATGCTGCCAGGGTTGGAGGATGTGAGCTATTGGGAGAGGCTGAATAAGCTAGGGCTGTTTTCCCTAGAGTGTTGGAGGCCGATTGGTGATTTTATAGAGATTTATAAAATCATGAGGGGCATGGATAGGGTAAATAGGCAAAGCCTTTTCCCTGGGATGGGGGAGTCCAGAACTAGAGGGCATAGGAACAGGGTGAGAGGGGAAGATATAAAAGGGGCAACAATTTCACGCAGAGGATGGTACAGGTATGGAATGAGTTCCCAGAATAAATAGTGGAGGCTGGTACAATTGCAACATTTAAGAAGCATTGGATGGGTATATGAATAGGAAGGGTCTGGAGGGATATGGGCCGGGTGCTGGCAAGTGGGACTAGATTGGGTTGGATTATCTGGTCTGCATGGACGGGTTGGACCAAAGAGTCTGTTTCCATGCTGTACATCTCTATGACTCTAGTGGATTACAAAAACAAAGCTATTGCTGTTAAGCATTTGCAATTACAAAAACAAAGTCAAAGTCTCCATAGTCTTTACCAGACTATTAAAGAAAGGCAATTGGTTGAGGTTTAACCTGAGAGTCACCACGCCTCAGGCAAGCGGAGGTGGAAAAGGAGAGTCCTTTATGGTTACCTTAACCAGTGCACGAATTGAACAGTGTTGGCATCACTCGCAAACCCAGCCAACTGAGCGAACCAATCCCCTTAAAAAAATACAAATCAAAGAAAAACATAACATACCTGGCAAATATAACAATACCAGAAGTCCTACACTCTGCCACAAATGCATAGACGAGCAAGTGTATAAGCAAATACTTATTATCCACAAGTGGACAGATGCACGGATTTCTCATGAATAACAAAAGATGTAGTTGCCACTCCACATAACTCCTACAGACTACAAATGACAAGCGATCAAACTGGTTAAGTCACTGACAAACAAAAAAGATAGGGTACATAAATCTATGGGTAATGAGTGGGTCAGTAGCTAATGAGGTCTAAGTGTACTTAAGAGGTTAAGAGGGGTTACAAGATTCCCTCTCAAAGAGCAGCGTTTTGGGAAAAGATGTTAAATGAAGACAAGGAAAAAAAATGCAAGGAATTTTAAAAGATTGGGATTATGAATGATTGAAGGCTGTCACTACTGCAATGATAAAGACAGGTAAAACAAGAGACTGGAGGAGTCACTGGACCCGCGTGAGAGCACGTTTAAAAGGCTGTAAACAAAAGCTCAGGCTTGGGGCCTTTTATTTACCTGCTGGGGTAAAGTGAGTCAGATCTGTGTGGGAGCTTCCCGAGCTGGTCAGCCAAGTTTCCAAAAGGAGTGAGACACCACAGAAAAAGAGAGTTAGTTGTGAAACGTGAAAGGGTTTAGAATAGATTTACAAGGATGTTGTTAGGGTTGGAGGATGTGAGCTATTGGGAGAGGCTGAATAAGCTAGGGCTGTTTTCCCTGGAGTGTTGGAGGCCGATTGGTGATTTTATAGAGATTTATAAAATCATGAGGGGCATGGATAGGATAAATAGTCAAAGTCTTTTCCCTGGGGTGGGGGAGTGCAGAACAAGAGGGAATAGATTTAGAGTGAAGAGGCAAAGATACAAGAGACACCAAAGGGGCAACCTTTTCATGCAGACGGTGGTCAGTGTATGGAATGAGCTGCCAGAGGAAGTGGTAGAGGCTAGAACAATTGCAACATTTAAAAAGCATCTGGATGGGTATATGAATAGGAAGGTTTTGGAGGGAAATGGGTCAGGTGCTGGCAGGTGGGACTAGATTGGGTTGGGATATCTGGTGAGCATGGACTGAAGGGTCTGTTTCTCTGCTGTTCATCTCTATGACTCTATAACTGATTATTGTGCAGCTGCATGTTTTGGCCCCAGTAAATCTGAAAAAAACAAGTTTCTAAACATGCACAGGGAATGAAAGGTTTTATAGATACAGGAGAGAGGCCTGATATCTCAGTAAAAGCAAAGAATTTATTTTAAATCTAGATTAAATTTATATTAAACAGTAGTGTTAATAGTTAATTATAATTAATATTTTCCTACTTGGTTATGTGTTTTGGTCAAGAGTAACTTAAGGTTTAGCAGGGTATCTCAATGCCATGTGTTGCACAGTTTCCAATCTGTGGGAATTTTTCAATGCTCCTGGCAACCAAAAAGTGCCACCAGCTCTGGATGTTCAGTGCAATGCTAGAGGCATTGCAGAGATCTACAAGGTTGAGAATTACATCAATAGCGTGTTTTTACGAGTGTCACCCAGCAGCTTAAGGAAACACAGGAAAGCAAGAAATGGATGACCGTCAGTCAAACGAGGGAAGGCAGGCAAATAAACTCCAGAAAGCATCTCACTCCAGAATAGTTATGTGTTGGAAAACGGTGGGTGGTAACAGCTTCTCTGGGGAGTGCCGCCAGAAATCAGCTGTACTAGGTGGGAGAAGAGACAAAGGAAGAACAACAGTGGTAGGAGACTCAATTGTAAGAGGTACAGACAGGCTTTTCTACAGCTGCAAGTGTGACTCCAAGATGGAGTGTTGCCTCCCTGGAGCCAGTGTCAAGGATCAGAAATTCAGAAAAATGAATAAGGTGGGGTGAAAGTGAGCAATGTTGCACAACTGGAAAAAGATAACATTGTAAACTCAGTTTGAGTCAAATGGTAAGTAGGAGAAGTATGATTTCATGAATTAGTTCAGCATGTAGGAATAGGTAAGGATCAGGATTGAATTAGTGAAAGTTGATTTTTTGACCCAATAACAGGAAGTGAGTGCAGAGGAATTGGGAAATACAAGGTTAGCAACAAAGATGTCAACCTTAGAGACAAGGAAACCTATTAACTCTTCATACTTGGTTGGAGGTGACTATAATCATGGATGGAGAAGGGGTTGATGCAAATGTAAAGCAGTTTTGTATGACAGTAATTTTTGTAGAAGAAATGGGATCAGAGGTGGACTTTCGCCTTGCAGGATGGAGAGTCATATAAAGGCTTCACATCATAACCTGCAACATATGTAGGTAGAATTGCAAGTCTACACCCTTGAGGGAACAAATGAACAATTTGGAGGGAAAAGAACCTGTCAAAGATAAACAAAGAAACCAGTTAAATAGTTCCATTGCTGTGCAGAAGTTGGATTTAGTGGAGAGTCAAGGAATTTTAGAATGTTTGCAGCATTGGAGGTGGCCAATTGCCCATCAAGTGTGCCAGCTTTCTGCAAAGTGATGTAAAAAGGGCCTGTAAAATCACCTTTTCCCATAACCCAGCAATTTAATTGTAAGCACTTATCCAATTCCCACAGAATCTGCCTCACAGCATCCTCTAAAAACCTCAGCTTCTTATAGTTACCTTCACACTGACATTATTTTAAAATATTTTCTGTCCTCTCAGGATCCTGAAATGATGCCCAGAAATGGACATAATTTTCTAGTTTAAGCTCAAACAGCATTTTTTTAAAAAAACAGGTTCACCATACCTTCTTTACTTTTGTGTTCCAACTTTTTATTTATATAGCCCAGAATTCTGCCAAGACTTTTGAACAACCTTCTTAATCTTCAGTGATTTGTAGACATGTGCACATTCTTTGTTCCTATCATATGTATCCTCTTAAACCTTTTACAACCAGGTTTAAGGGTACACTCTTGTGTATAACTCAGGCAAGTGGGGGTGGGGGGGAAAAGAGAGAGAGCACGTGAGAAAGCGAAAGAAAAAGAGAGAGAAAGAGCAAGAGCAAGAGCAAGAGCGAGAGCGAGAGAATGGGAGGTCACTCATTTAGAAACGGTGCCTGCGCTCCCATCAGTCCAGAACTGTTCCGGGCAGCACTTTTAATCACTATAAACAAAAGACATGATCAGTGCTGGACATATGTCTTTGACGGAATGTTTCTGTCGGGACCTCGAGATCTCTGGATTATCCGATTTTTGAATAATTGGTATTCGGATAATTGAGGTTCCTCTGGACTTGGAATTCATGCTGTCACTGTTCCTTTTATTCCATTGGCCTATTTTGCAGCCAAGACCAGCAAGACACATTTTTCAATGCGTTTTGGATATCCACAACACACATACCAACTACATTATTTCAACCATCTTCTCTGATACATCAAAACTCAAATCTTAAATCGATAAATATGATTTTCTTTTCACAAATCGATGTTTATTTCCAAAATTGATTCATATTGCTAGAGCATTTTTAGAGTTATCCCCCACCACATTCTAATCTTAGCACTGGCAATCAAGCATTGTATTTCCTGGAATTTAGAATGTAATTCATGATTTGATTAATTTCTGATATTAAAAAGGGGAACAGGTAGGGTAGATTAGAAAGAAATTATTTCTGCTGGTTGGAGGGGCTAGGACTGCAGAAAAGGTATTAGTTTTAAGAATTAAATTCATCCCTTTCAGCAAATCAAGAAACACAGCTACAAACAAATACAGAAGGGTGATACAATTTTAGAACTCTCTTCAGCAAACAAATAATGCAAGATGAATCATTAATTTTAAGATAGAGATCAATTAACAAAAATCTATCGAAACTACCAGGGAAACAGGACAAACTAGATATACAGAGTTCGGTCAGGGCATCTGCATAATCTCAGTGAATGGTGAAGTTGCTTAAGTGGTTTGAGAGACCAAAAAGGTCTCACCTTGTTACTATGCCCCTGAAAGGTGAGATGTAATAATTTCCTATTCTATATAATTTAGTGAACAGGCTCCTTCACTTTAGGAAGGATATAGCATTCCTACATTGAGGAATTAGGAAGTTTGAAGAAATTGCCTTTTACAATGATTCATTTATCTATATTTTCTTCAACAATGAGAACCATTATACTGCAGCCAGAACATAAAATTCAGTATAAGGTCATATCAAATAGGAACAAGAGTAGGCTATTTGGTCCATTGTGTCTACTCCATCATTTAATGAGATTTTGGCTGCACCAGCTATTCCACTTTCCTGCCTATCCTTGATTCTTCTGTCAATCAAAAATCTGTCCAACATACTCTTTAATGTATTCAATGATTCAGCCTCCATTTCCAAATTCCAAAGACTAATGATTCTCAGAAAATAAATTCTTGATTATCTCAGTCTTAAATTCTGCATTAACCCTGCCGAGCCACCTCAATCTTGAAATGTGTAAATAAAAATCACCTCTCATTCTTCCAACATTCAATAAGCATAGGAACGCATGCAACTTAAAGGACTAATACGGTTCAGTGAAAAAACTTGGATTCATATAATTCCTTTAGGGTAATTAACTAAGATACTTTAAGGCGTTAACAATATTTGACATAAACCAAGTGGGGGTATTCCTGATGAGGTGCCTATGCCTGAAACATTGATGCTCCTGCTCCTCGGACCATCCTGCCTGACCTGTTGTGCTTTTTCAGCACTACACTTTCGACTCTGATATCCAGCAACCGCAGCCTTCACTTTCTCTAAGTGGGGTATTAGGCAAGTTAACCAAAGTAGAGAAAAGGAAGGTAAATGTGTAAGTCTTTGCAAAATTAATAACATTAGCAGCAGAATTCAGGATGAGCTCAACTTTACAAAAGATGGTCAGGTAGGATGCTTTGGGATAGTTCAATCTGGAGTTAACAAAGGCACAAATAAAGGTTACAAAAGCAGATAAGGTGCAGCAAAAGCCAGGTCAGATGATATTAGAGGTGAAAATAGCTGATCTTAGCCATGATGCAGATTTTTAGTATAGCAACTCATCTATTTGCAAAAGCATGAATTTGCCTAACCACGTCAAAAAATAACAAAAATGAACATCTGTGGGCAAACAATATGTATCAGCAATTTTTAACCTTTTTTAAACAAGCTTTGCATTTGTGAATTTAATTATTTGCAACAATGCTCAGGAATGGATATAGGCATATTCTCACAACATCCTTTCATACAAGGATCAAATACTGTTGCTACCGGTCAGATAGGTAAGGGGTTGGGGTAAGTGGGAGTTGAATATAGTTTATAGGGAACAGGAGAATCGACGTTTCGGGCATTAGCCCTTCTTCAGGAATGCCCGAAACGTCGATTCTCCTGTTCCCTAGATGCTGCCTGACCTGCTGCGCTTTTCCAGCAACACATTTCCATCTCTGATCTCCAGCATCGGCAGACCTCACTTTCTCCTTGAATATAGTTTATACTTGGGACTGAAGACAGTAGCTTCTGTCTTCTAAATTTTCAATGGAAGAAATTCCTGCTCACCTACTAGACAACAGGCAGTTTAGAAACAGTGGAAGGATCAACACAGACAGAGATGAGACACAATTGAGGACAGGCCAGGATATTGCTGAGGGCAACATGGAGATGTGAGAAAGGAGGGCTAAGAACAGATGCTTCTTATGGAAGGAGGTTCTCTCCAGAGTAGATGCTTTGAAAATGGGAAGAGAAGTCATTGCAGGTTAACCTCTGGATTAATAAAACTCAAAACATGTAAATGAAATCTCAACCAGCCTGACAAAAGTGGAAAGCTGTCAATCTGCAAGGATTAAGGAGCACGGATAGTTTACTAATGTCACAGGCAATTAGGATGCCACTAATGGCTTAATGTAACTTTTTTTTTTATGGAAACCCATTGGAAGATTCAGATATTAAGAATGTTGGCAGAAAGTTAGCAGGCAGTAACACTTGAGAAGGAATGCAACAAAGATTTTAAAAGATCAATGGTACAAGGTTGGCTCGAGAGTTATGACTGAAGATTTAGCAAGAGACAAAAGGTTCTGTGGTAAGTGAACAATTTTTAATCAGCTGACAAAGAAGCCGTAAGAGACACTGGGCTGTCAAAAATGCAGTAGGAAAGGGTTAAGAGAGAAAGAGGTATAGCCCATTGGCAACATCAGTGCCAAGAATATAAAGTTAGAAAGAGCATCCAATAATAGTTAACTCATTGTCAGCAGTAAGCAAGTTCTAAAAGCGTAACTAAGAAATGTGACCAACAATAGAGTGGATCATAGGCAAGAAACCATTATGGAATACTGTTAATGTAAAAAATGTAATTTACCAATGCGGTTAAATCCAATTAGGGGAGTGCATGGAAGACTCTTGATAATTTAATCTATTAGGTAAATTATAACATTTTTCAGTTTCCATCCCACAAAAAATCCCAATATTAGGCAAAACATTAGTAGCGCATTTGCATTCGGAACTTTGCCATGACCAGTACTCCTCCCTCAATTAACATCAAAAAACAGATTATCTGGTCATGTTGCTGCTTGCAGGTCCTTGTGGCATGCAAATTGGCTAGTGTTTCTTATATTACAACAAAGACTACATTTCAAAATTACACATTGGTTCTGAAGAGTTTGGGGTATCCTGAAAATGTGTATAGGATATAAGCAGGCAGGGAAAGAGTTAAGTTTGAGTTTTGTGAAGCAAGAGGTCCAGCTGAGCATAACTCAGATCAGATAAGAACTTAGTTAACAATGGGGTGCTGGAAGCAAGGGTAATGAGTTAACAAGGTGGAAAAGCCATTTAACAATATGTACAGCCATTTAACAATATTGGAAGCATTCAGTACATATGATCAGTTTAGCAGGGAAAAATATCCATTACACGAATCCAGTTAACAAGGTTAAGAACATTCATTGTATAATAGTAAGAGGCTTGGTCTTTGCTATTGATACTCATTGATTGTAATGGTCACCCAATCAATATGTATTTGCCTTATTTGGATGCTCCTCCCTGTAAAATAACTATATAGTTCATTGAGAAACTATTGTTTGAGAGAAGACAGAGAACTTGTGTCTCTGTGCACATGTGCAGTCGTTCTCTCTCTCTCTAGGGCCCAGAATAAAGATGAAGGAGGTAAAACTACACTGTCTCTGAGCGTTTTGCTTCAATTGAGGCGGGTGGACAGGATGACAATCCTGTAGCCTGACAAATGGTATATAAATGCAAGTTTTAATTTGAGCAAAAAGGGGGAAAAAGTGCTCTTGAAAGGCTTGTTTTAAGTGTGGATTTAGAGTCAGAAATTTACAGCATGGAAATAGGCCCTTCGACCCAACTTGTCCATGCTCCCCTGTTTTCACACTTAGTCAAGTCCTATTTGCTTGCATTTGGTTCACATCCTTCAATACCTATCCCGTCCAAATGTTTAAGAGACAGAATTGTACTCGTCTCCACTACTACCTCTGGCAACCCATTTCAGACATTCACCACCCTCTGAGAAAAAAAATGCCCCTCTGGGCCCTTTTCTATCTCTCCCCTCTCACCTTAAACCTATGCCTTCTAGTTTTAAACTTCGCTACCATGTGGAAAGGCTGTTGGCTACCTACCTTATCTACGCCTCTCATGATTTTATGGGCCTCTATAAAGTCACTCAATCTTCTACGCTCCAGGGAAAGAAGTCCCAGCTTATCCAGCCTCTCCTTGTAATTCAAACTTTCCAGTCCATGTAGCATCACAGTAAATCTTTTCTGCACTCTTTCTATTTAGATGACATTCTTTCTATAATCGGATGACCAAAACTGCACATAGTACTCCAAGTGTGGCCTCACCAAAGTTTTGCAACAAGACATCCCAACTCCTTAGCATGCCAAATGCCTTCTTCACTACCAATTTAAAACAGTTTTCCAACTATGATGAGTGTAGCCAAAGGCTTACTGATAAATACTTAATTGTGTGACATACAAGTTATGAGTTACTGAAATTCAAGTATTATAGTACTTTGCACTCAAATGTTTCAAAATTTAATACATCTCAATCCCACTTTCTAAAAACATACAACTAAGTGTAAAACTTGCTGGAATCTTAAAGGGAAGGACAAACAACTTATCAGCATACCCTTATAATCTATTAAAAAGCTGGTCTGCTTAAGCAAACAATGCCATGCTAGTGAACCCATTGCTTCTAAGCAATCATAAACTTGGTTTAATTATGTTTTTCTTTTATAAAGTTATAAAAAGGATTGAATTAGTCACTATCCACATTATCTCAACACTTTCATTCAAATTCAGCAAATTAAAAAATACTATTTCACACTTTTAAAATGTATTTTCTATGCATTTATGTTTTCGTTCATTTATTTCAGTTTTTCATGCGGCAAGTTGTAACTTTTCTTCCTCCAAATTCAACCAAGAATTTTAACAGGAATAGCCCAAGCACTAATGTTCATTCAGAATAAATAAGGCACCAAACACTAATTTGCACATCTCAAGACATAATTAAAAGCAATTTGATTGTCACAGTCAGCATAAAGGAACATTATTAGGCAATATTTTAAATTAGTTGAATTGTTAATATCACCCTGATTAAGAAAAGTAGCAAATAGCTTTCATGATGAAAATAAACCAAAGGTTACCAACACCGGGTCTGCATTTTTTGTTGTGGAATATCACATATGCCCATACAGTGGCAAACATGGTGTGTCAGTGGTTAGCACTGCTGCATCACAATACCAGGGACCAGAGAGTTTACACGTTCTCACAGTGTCTGCGTGGGCTTCCTCTCACAGTCCAAAAGATGTGCAGGTTAGGTGGATTGGCCATGCTGAAATTGTTTGTAGTGTTTAGGGATGTGCAGAAGGGGTGAATAAGCCATGGTAAAATGCAGGGTTATGGGTATGATAGGAGGCTGGGTGTGGGTGGGGGTGGGATGTTCTTCAAAATGTGCAGACGTGATAGCCAAATTGCCACGTTGTGCACTGTAGGAGTTCTATGATACAGATCTAACAATCTTTCTTATTTCATGCAGATGATAAAAGGAACAAAGTGAACATAACATACATGGTCAAATAAACAGCCACAGTCCACAAAATAAATATAGAAAATGCTGGAGAAACTCAGCAGGTCTGGTAACACTGGTTGATTCTGAGGAGTCATAATACACTCAAAATGTTAACTGTTTCTCACTCCACAGATGCTGCCAAATAGTCAGAGTTGTATAGCACAAAAACAGACCCGGAGTTCCAATTTGTCCATGCCGACCAGATATCCCAAGTAGATTTAGTCAGCATTTGGCCCAAAACCCTCTAAACCCTTCCTTTTCATATACCCAACCGGACGCCTTTTAAATGTTGTAATTGTATCCTTGCACACATGCACCATCTTCTGTATGAAAAAGTTGCCCCTTTTAAATCTCCTTCTCTCCTCACTCCTTCCCCCCCCCCCACCCACAAAATAAAAATCTACGCCAGTTTTGGGCTCTGCTGTGTTGAGGAAAAGACCTTGGCTATTCACCTTATCTATGCCCCTCATGACTTTATAAACTTCAGTGTGGTCACCCCTCAGCCTCTGATATTCTAAGAAAAATAGCCCCGGTTGATTCAGCCTCTCCCTATAGCTCAAACTCTCCAACCTGGCAACATCCTTGTAAATCTTTCTGAATCCTTTCAAGTTTAATAACATCTTTCCTATTGAAAAAGTGCATGGTTTTTCATGAGAACAATATGGTGTATGATAAAAATGCTAATAAGAACAAGCATTAGGAACAACATGCCTATTTCAAACAGCGAATTCAATATCATTGCTGCTCATTTACTTCAATTCCAACTTTTGCAATAGCTTTATGTAATTTTTGTTCCTTAGTTTTCAAAATTCTCTCATGCTCCTTCTTGAACATATTCGATGATAATACCACAGTTCTCTGGGATAGAGAAATTTAAACATTCATTTGAATTAACACATTTCTCATCTCAGTCATAAATGTCACCCCAACTCAGATGTTGATTCACAGTTCCAAGTCACCCCAGTCAGGAAAAATATCCTGTCAAACTCCTTAAGAACTTAGATTCTAGAAGAACAGGAAATGATCTCATTGAAGTCCAAGATATGTGGGCTTAGTTTGCTCAAGGAGAAGAGACTATAGTCTAGTGGTATTTTTGCTAGACTTTTAATCCAGAAACTCAGCTAATGTTCGAGGGATCCTGGTTCAGGTTGTAAGTTTGCTCGCTGAGCTGGAAGATTTGTTCTCAGCCATTTTGTCACCATGCTAGGCAATATCATTAGTGAAAATGTGTTGCTGGAAAAGCGCTTTTCCAGCAACACATTTTCAGCTCTGATCGCCAGCATCTGCAGTCCTCACTTTCTCCTCCAATATCATTAGTGAGCCTCCGTTGAAACGCTGGTGTTGTCTCTCTCTTTCTATTTGTGTGTCTTGGTCTGTTGTGGTGGATGATATCACATCTGGTTCTTTACCTGAGAGGTTGATAAATGGGGTCCAAATCAATGTGTTTTGTTGATGGAGTACCAGTTTGAATGCCAGGCCTCTACAAATTCCCTTGCGTGTCCTTGTTTAGCCTGTCCTAGGATGGATGTATTGTCCCAGTTGAACTGCTGTCCCTCAACCTGTGTGTAAGGATACTAGTGATAGTTGGTCATGTCTTTTGGTGGCTAGTTGGTGCTAGTGTATCCTGGGGGCTCGTTTCCTGTCTGTCTGTCCGTCCGATGTAACGTTTGTTGCAGTCTTTGCAGGGTATTGTGTATATGACGTTCGTTCTGGTGGTTTTTGGCACAGGGTTCTTTAAATTCATCCAGAACTGTTTCAGTATGTTGGTAGGTTTGTGAGCTACCATGATGCCAAGAGGACGGGTCATCATTTCCAAGATGTTTTTAATGTATGACAGTGCAGCTACAGTCCCTGCACATGTTGAATCGTCTTATTTAGGTTTGTTGTGTAAGAATCAGCGGACTGTGCTCATCAGGTACCCATTGTTGTTGAATATCTTGGATATTCTTCAGCTTCTCGTGGAGTGTGTCGTGGCTCATTTAAATAATGTCCTGATGCAGCTCAGTTTGTGGGTGTTGGGATGATTGCTCCTGTTGTTGAGTATCTGGTCTGTGTGTGTCGCTTCCTTGTAGATACTGGTCCGCAGCTCTCCACTGGCTTTTCATTTCTACTGTGACATCTTGGAAGGGGAGTATGGTGTTGTTCTCTTCCTCTTTGGTGAACTTTATACCAGTAAGGTTATTGTTTGTGTGCTTGTGGGTTTCTTCTAATTTGTTCCATTTTGTGATGAGAAGGCATCATAAACATAGCAGAGCCAAAGCTTGGGCTGGATCATTGGGAGGGCTGTTTGTTCCAACCTCTGCATAACTGCTTCTGCAAGGAATCCTGATATTGATGATCCCATAGGCGCCCCATTGATTTGTTTGTTGGTCTTGTCAATGAAGATGAAGTGGATTGTGAGGCACAGGTCTACTAGCTTGAGGATGCTGTTCTTGTTGATAGAGTTGGTATTGTCTGGTGTTTGTGTCCTTGGTTTGTCCAGTAGTGCGGCCAGTGTTTCTTTATCCTTAACTAGTATTCTTATACATTGACTATGAGGGACACCAGCTCAACTGGGACAATACATCCATCCTAGGGCAGGCTAAACAAAGACAAGCAAGGGAATTCCTAAAGGCCTGGCATTCAAACCGGAAGTCCATCAACAAACACATTGATTTGGACCCCATTTACCAACCTCTCAGAAAAAGAACCGGAAGTGATATCACCCACCACAACAGACCAAGACACAAATAGAAAGCAGGAAAGAACATTTCAATGGAGGTTCACTGATAATATTACCAAGCATGGCAACGAAACATCTGAGAACAAATCTTCCAACTCAGCAAGTAAATTTACAATCTCAGCTACAAATCTTCTCAAAAAAATCACAGCTTGGTTCAAATTCTGCCATTGAATTCAATAATTAAAAATACCTGGAATTAAGAATCTACCATGAAACCATTGTCAATTGCCAGAAAAACCCATCTGGCTCACTAATGTGCTTCGAGGAAGGAAATCTGCCATTCTCACCTGGTCTGGCTTATGTGTGACTGCATCACAGCAATATGGTTGATTCTCAGCTGTGCTCTGATAAAAGTGACATAACAAGCCACTCAGTTCAAGAGCACTTAGGGATGGGCAATAAATGCTGGCCAGCCAGTGACACCCATGTCTCACAAATAAGTAAAACAAAACTTCTCAGGATAATCCCCTCCTCCCAGCAAGCAATCAGTCTGGTAAATTATCATACTCTGTTGAACAAAATTCTCTCCCGGATAAGGAGACAAACTAAATGTAGTCCTGCAGGTGTGGTTTCACCAAAGTTCTATAAGATTGCAGTAGGCTTTTTCACTCTTGCTGCAATCCCATCTAATAATAAGAAAGCAAATGGACACATTACGCAATTACTTGCTGTACCTGCATGCTAAATTTTGGGATTATTGTTTAAGGCATCCAGGTCATTGTGAATATCAATATTTCCCTGCGTCATACCAACTTTAAAAAAATTCTGGTTTTTACAATTCTCTATATTAAATTCCTCTTGCCATTCTGCTATACACTCACTTAACCCATCTAGATCTCTTTGCAACCTCCTTATAGGTTACCTTCCACCCAACTTTGCATTCATCAGCAAGGACATATGAAACTTGGTCCCCTCACCCAGTCATTGATATAAATTTGAAGTGACTGAGGACCTGCATTGATCCTGTGGTAGCCAATTAGCTACACACATGCCAACTCAAAAATCACTTATCTGTCCACTAATCTAGCCTCAACCCTTGCCAAAATAGTTTCTCCTACTTTTGTGATATAACCTTCTACATGGCACCTTATTAAATATGCAACATACGTGGGTTCCACCTTTTCTATGCTCTTTAAAATCACCAAAGACTGGACCAAGGCAGACAGAACTGAACTGTTTGTAACTAGTCATAAATACAAGATTAAACAAAATAAAAATTGAGATTATTCTTTTCAGAATTAAGCATGTGAAATTTACTTCAAAGGTTTGTGCTGGGTGACTTCAAAATTAGCTTGGAAAAGGAAAATTAAGGAAAAAGGCGAGAGAAAGTGGATGGTGATTAGAACTTTTTGTGCACAGATATACATGGCTATTGGGAGGAGGGACAGTACAGGGAGGATAAAGGGCCTGTGACTTTTAGATTTAGCTGTTATTTTACTTCCTGTAATTGAAAAAGTTTGATGTTCATTGTCTAGATTTATAGATGAAGCACAATCAGAAAAAGCATCTGGAATTCATGGAGCTGACCATCACCCAAATCAATGCAATCAAGGAGGGTAAGCTGGCAGTAAATAGAAAAATGTGACTAATTCTAACAAAAAAAACTATCAAAATAACAAAATTACCAGTGACTCTACTACTTTTCAAGAAACCAGTATGTTGCCACAATTTATTAAACTATAAAGGACAAGGACAAGGGACCACCACCTAAGTCACACACGCCCCACACTTTGGAGATGCCTGTGTTGGACTGGGGTGTACAAAGTTAAAAATCACACAACACCAGGTTACAGTCCAACAAGTTTAACCGGAAGCACTAGCTTTCAGAGCGCCGCTCCTTCATCAGGTGATTGTCACAATCACCTGATGGAAGGAGCAGCGCTCCAAAAGCTAGTGCTTCCAATTAAACTTGTTGGACTATAACCTGGTGTTGTGTGATCTTTAACTTTGAACTGTTTCAAAGGCAGGATGTACAATGTTCCTTCTCTGCTGCTGGTCAAAACCCTAGCACTCTTCCAAACATCACTGACGGGATCTACATCTCAAAGAATACAATGGTTCAAGAAGGCAAATCACCACCACCAATAAATGCTTGCTTGTCATCCCATACTCAAATAGAACAAACTCGCCTGTGCTCTGTAGTACCAAGATATTCTGATCTGTAACCTTCAATATCAAAATAAAATGTAAAGTTAAACAAGAAATTCCACCACAACAGTAGTATAAAATATTTGTTAGGTTACAGAGAACCAGATGATGTTTTCAACTCAATACTAAAAGAACATTAAAGCCGGTATCCAAATAGATAACACAAACAATGAAAAAAGTTATAATGGGCATTAGACATTGAAGATATCCTCTGAAACAGAAGACGAAGAAGAGGTGTGCTGCTTTGTCTGAAACTAAGAAGAATTCTAACACCAAAAGTCAGAATCAGTGATAAGAAGTCAACAGTAAGTCATCTCAGTGAGGGCCACATACAGTTTTATTCTGACATGGTTGTGGAATCAGAATGGTTCACTATAGAGAATAGCTGAAGCATTAATCACTGCATCCTTTAAAGATAGTAACTTGATAAAGCTGGAGGAAAAAATTTGAAGATTGAGGTAAACGTATCACAGACCAGGTTTGATTGCCATATCAAACAGGTGGCTCAGACATATTGAGCTAAGTGCATTCCTTCTCTTTTTGCAGATTACTGAACACAACCTGAATGAGAAGGAGTTGCCATTAAGTTACACAAAGAATACACGTATGGATACTCATGGGAATTTATAAACTAATCATGAAAAGAATTTGTACAAGTCACTCAAATTCAAATTAATTGTGTGGCACTTTTGCTAACTTAACATAGATTTAGAAACTAGCAAGTGATACAGAAACTAACTTGCTCAAAATAATGAAAAGGTCTGTAACAGAAACATTTTGATTTAGCTCATTCAAATACAAATTCATCAGTAGAGGACAACTTACAGAAAGGATCCTTTATTTAAAAGGTTTCTTCCTGAATTTTCACCAGAAATTATAATCAAGTTACATGGAAGACAATTCAATCTAGTGCATTTTTGCATTAAACTACAAAAACAACACATACTACTTATGGACACTGTGCAAAATACGGAATTATTACTTTAAAAACATTGACATGAAAGTTATAATAATATTCCAATACCTTTTTCTGTGGGTAGATTACCAGGAAATAACCTGTACGCAAATACACAAGATATTGTGCAATGTAACGTATTACGCAAATGCCACATGCTACCTTTTTTTGACATGACAATAAATGGTTTTAACATTTTATTGCTTGATGGGTAGCATCAACCCCCTTCAAAATATCCCATGTACTGGATGTGCCAAGCTATCATTAATGATGAGTTCCAAACTGACAAGTTTACATCCCTTTCATTTTATTACTTTTTTGGATATTTGTACAATTTAAAATAAGGTTTGAGTATATTCAAGTAGTGGAACACTGCCCACCCCAGCTATTACAGTGTAGAGAACTCTCAAGTTAGATACAGGATGTAGAAAACAAAGCTTTGCTCCAAGAAAAAGTCTCAGCTAGCTAGATCGTTCCCTAAAGTCCACACATTAGGGAATTGTTCTTTCACTTATCTCAGAAATGCCATACTCAAATTTAATTAACACTTGCAAAATAATTTAAGCAAGCTATACTGTAGCATTCAGTTATATCAACCAAAACAAATTGTAACATTTGATGTTAACAAAGAGAATTATATTCAGAATTGCTTTAATACCGTAACAAAACTTGACTAAATTAAAACATTAAGTTCACAAAAATATTATACACCAATGCTGATCCTGCAACAACTATTTCCAAATATGAAGTTTAAAAGAAAAGTTCATTGAACCTTAAACAATATGCTTAGTTCTTTGCTATCAAACTCCGGGCTGATCTCTGGTACATTACTGAGCAAAAGCAACAAACATATACAAAAAGCATTGACAACAGTTCATATTAGAAGACTAGAACAGTTAATTATATATTTACAAAGAAACCACCACTGCAAGCAAGAAATTAATATTTGACAAGTAGGCACTTTCCAACAGAGTTGAAGGAGCCAAATTAATCAAATTGGGTTGGGATCAGGGAAAAGGGACTGATAACATATGTAAAAATTACTTTAGCACCTTCTTTCATCACAACACTTGCCAAAATCCTTAACAAAGAAATGCCTTAAAAGTTTGCTTAGAAGTATGTCACTCAGATGTGAGCAATTAATAACACTACAAAATTTGTATATCAAGAATTGCAACTACAGCATTTATCTCAAAAATTATGAAACAGCATCTCTGCAACTTTACAACAAATGACGTTCTGAAGCAAAAAAACAGGAGAGCAATAGTTCAAAAGATGTAGTAGTAGAAGATTAATAATTAATTGCTGTTAACAACAAAATACTCAAAATTTAAAACATGAGGCTTGTGATAATCTTTTATTAACAAGCAGAAGAATCAGATGGATTAGGCACCACCTGGAATATTTTATCAATCACCATGTACTTTTATATTACGTTATTTAAACTAATTCAATGTTTTACAGTAATGTTGATTCACTTGTCTTTACTGAGTTCAAAAAGATTTGGAAAGGACCCATCATCCATTCCTAATTTCATAGAGGCCCATCACTCTTTGCATTTTTCCTCATCTGTGACCTCTTGAAAATCTTGTGAAGTGATTAAAAAGGGAACTTTTAAAAAGGCATGTTTTAAAATTTAAAATAAAAAGCACAAGAGCAACTGTTGATCCAAAAGTGAAGGTTGTGTAGAAAGGTCAGATATCTCGAAGCCTAATTACAATTCAATTAGAAAACAGAAACAAGCTAATAGAGAGAGAGAGAGAAAAGGGAGCCTTAAGTCCCACATTAATGCAAGATTACCCGAGTTTAACACTTCTTGCATGAAAAAGGTATCTGGCATGAAGACCAATTGAAAAGATAAGTTCTATAAAGAAAATAACTATGATCCATTCTCGGTCCTGGAAAACACTAAAGCATGCTACAGCTGAAGAAGGACTTCAAGCTTGCATTCCTCCTTGTAATTACAGCAGCCAATTCCCATACAGCAAGATCCCACAAACAATAACTTGAGAATGACCAAATAACCTGTCATGAGCAGTGCTGGCTAAGGAATAAGTATTGGCCAAGACAACAAATTACTAAACCAAATCTTATGTTTCAAATGGACTGTTTATAACCTAACATGGCAATCAGAAGAGTCAAATTGGAATTTAAACTAAATGCATTAATTCTACACCAAAAGACTGGAGAATAAAAAGATAAAAGACAAAAGATTGTGCATTTGTGCACAAACATACACATACACACACACAGTGGACTGTAAAAGTCAAAATCAGCACATAACATTTTACCATTTGCACAAATACTTTGCCTACTGAGGACTTGAAAGAAGTTGTGTATTATTTTGGAGTTCAAGCCCCAATTTTAACTTTAAATACCTGAAAAAATAATGCTTATTGCAATTTTGATGCTGTGGAGAAACTCCTTGTAAAGAAAAATGCAGTACACAAAAAAATGCATGTAGTGAACAAAACGCTCAGATGATACCTTTGGGAATAAGATTAAGTACAATATAAATATCTTAAACACTGTTTCTGTATAGCAAAAACTCATTGATGCATGGATTAATGTGGACTATTATGGAAAAGCAGAAATATTATAAGGGAATATTAAAAACTAGATGCAGTTAGCTAAAATGCTAAAAGCCCCAAAAATCACCATTTTAGAGAATAATTTCAATCAAAAATGCACAAATTGAACTAAATACGTATAGTAAAAACCCTAAATCAATCTTAGTATATTTTGAACAACAGAGTTTGCTACAAATCTGCAAACGTTATATATTTTCTGCAATTTTCATGAGGGTTTTTTGTGTTTCTAGTTGCTGTTAGTGCTGAGATGAGAAAGTTGGGTAACAGGCTAAAGCTCATTACACAGGACATTATAAAAGTGATTGGATGATGCAAAGCTTGATATACACATCTGGGAGGGAAAATATTTGAATTCAAAATGCTTCGAAGTTGATGGACTACCCATCTTGGTACTGTAGTACAGCAACACAGCAAACACCGAACGGATTAATGCTCTTTGGCAAGTGGCCATGTATTAGGAAGTAGACCAAGAAATAGTTACCCAACATCTTCACAGATGAGTTGACCAAATGAGATCTAAGTTATTCTGTACCACAACAAAGCTGTGACTATTGCAGCCTCATCAGATTCACTCGTTACCCCAACACCCCCCTTAAGAAACTGTACCCTACAAACAACTGTGGAGTGCGATTTCCATTTAATCTGATACGGTAAACAATTAACTTACAACTGATTTATGGGTGCCGAATAATTTGAGGAACTCTCAATTTATAAAGTGTCCTCTAATTTTGGGTTCAGCAAGCTTAATAGTTCCAAATGGCTGAGCATTATTAAAGAACTAAGAGGTGCTATTTGACTCACCACAAAGCATTAACGTTACTGCTGCAAAATGAAAGATCAACAGAACCATATTAAAAAAAATATGACCCAAAGTATCAAATTCACATAAACAAAGATTTTAGAGCAATTTAACAATCCAGGGCAAGTACTTTAGACATGTAACATGTAGGTTATTTAGAGCACCTGCCTTCATCCAGTGCCAAAGATTGACCAGGATTTTGCCAAATTCAACTTTTAAGGCACACCTGTACCTTTTTGTTGACCAAGTTCAATTCCAGTAGTTATGTTTAACATATTGGAAGTAGCATGCAGGTTGAATGATTCATAATCAAGGAAATTATCACCATCTAAAATAATGTAAGCTTATATGCAAATTAAAATTATATATAGATGTGAAGCCAACACAAGTTAGTTATCCTGAACTTTCTGTACATTAAATTACTTCAGTTTCATGACACACTGAATATCACTTTTTGTTTTCCCAAAGTATGGCATTTAGAAATAATAGAATAAAAAATAATTTGGCCAAATTGAGTGAATTTTATTTGTTTATAAGTGCGTTGACACAGCAACTGAGCAGCACAATGTTGCATACTTTCTTAAGACAAAGTATCCATACCAGATCACACAGAACATATGCAGAAATATGCTGTTTTCAATACACAGGTATAAATAAGAGTACAACTCATTTAAGCATAAACATGCTTAACACACTGAACAAAGTATGATCAAAACAGAAGTGTACTTCATATTTTGCAAAATTTAAAATTCACAATATTCCCTCATACTGCTGTTCAAGTTTCACTTAAAAAAAACAAAAGCAAAGTTAAGGAAAACCTTCAAGCACCAAGGAACATCCTTACTATACTGCCCTGAAACAACATGGTGCAATTCAATTTACCTACTCCTCTGACTTAATATAAAACATACTTTAAAAAAAACTCTGCATACTTTTAATTCAGTGCAAGACGAAACCATTTTAAAAACATACCAATCAAACCCCTACTTCATACGTGATCGGGTAGAACACACACCTACTCAACCAAGTCAAGACGAAGCGACACTATATCCATTCCACCCTCTTCCACAACAATAAATTAGCCAAAGCACAAATCTTAAATGCTCAATTAAACCATTCGTCCATTTTCCCATAATAAAACAAGTTGCAAACACAGTCGAAAGGTGGTTAGTAAAACAAAGGATAAAACAGCAACCGAAGGATAATTTAGGCTTCCCCATCCTCCATAACAATACCTGAATAGGAAAACAAATCACCCTCCAAACGGAAAATACTCCAAAAAAGAATTAACAGAAAACATTTATGTACGAACTCCCCACAAGGTTGACTCATAATAGGGTTTAATAATTTTACACATATACGCAGATATGGGAATAAGAAAATGCTAAATCTGGACTACAGCCTTGATTTATGTTTCAAGTCTTTGAAAGAGAAAACCACGATTAAGCGCAACCACTAATGTAAATGGACAAACTATTGGAATAAAATGGGTTACAGTACCTGTGCCATCGCTGGCTGATAGAGCCGGGGAGGAGATTTTAGGCCGCTTTGCTGAAGGCGGTCCGTCCAAGAGATTCTCTGCCATTTCTTCCCGAATTTAAAATTACACCTTACAACTTTTTGGATTTTTTTTTAAACGAAACCGCAAAAGCTACGGATTGATCGAAGGTTTAAATCCCTCCCCCCGCACGGTAACAGAAAATAATTAATTCCCCCCTATCTCTCTCTAAGTCTCAGAGCCTAAGGCCTAATGCCAGGCCCAGGTTTTTTAGGTCGATCGTCCATGGGCAATCAAAACCGGCCCCCCCCCCTCCAACACCCAAAAAAAAAATGAAAACGGAAGAGGGGAGGGAGGGTGCTTGGGGAAAGAAAATCTAAAAGATAAAGAAAACGAAAGATTTAAAGTTACGACGGCTTCGCCGACGAAAACCACATCCCCAATCACTTCAGAAACGGTCTTCCCTTCCACATTCCCGACACCTCACGTATAGATACATTTTTTTAAAAAAAAAGACGGGGGATTTTTTTTAAAACCCACTCCCCCCCCACCTTCTATCCAATAAAGCCAGAACGATTCATCCACCTTCTCTGTCCCTCTCAAGAGAAAGCCTCCCGTTCTTCACAAGGGGGGAAAAATGGTGAGGAACCGTTTTTTTAAAAAAATGTTTCTGGTTTTAAAAATTATTTAAATAACGGACTCAGCATAAAATTGAGTTTTTCTTAAACTACTACTTTTCCCCTTTTTCCCTGCTGTTGAATTCGTATTGCTGACATATTCCTCCTTCTCTTTTTTTCTTTTCCTGTTCTTTTCTTCAACCCTCTCCTTCACCTCTCCCTTCAATCCGCACAAGCCCGAACGAAGTTTTTTTTTCCCTCTCTCTTTTACCCCCCTCCTCCTCTTTTCTCGCTCGCTCCCCCACTCTCGATCTATCTGTCTGTCTATCGCTCGCTTCTCTCTCTCTCTCTCTCTTTCTGTCTCCTTCTCCTCTCTTCAAAACAAAATGGCGGCTTGTTGTTCTCTCGCCGAGCGCAGCGCAGCGACGTGAAAAAAAAGGGGAGAGAAGGCCCGGGTGTTCGGTTCGACTCGGCTCCGGCCTCACGGAAACCGCCGAACAACCCCACTCTCCCACGTGACTTCGGCCTCCGCCCTCCTATTGGTCAGTGGGCCTCCCGCATTACGTCATCGAGCTCCCCATTCCCCAGGTTCCAGCAACCTTTTCCCTTCTGCAACAGGAGAAGGGGAGCTGGTTTTGATGGATCAGAACGTATACGCAGGATTTTTTTTTGTTGTGAGTGCACACACAATATTTGGTTGGAAAATACTATTTTCCCTTCCGTTCCATCTTGGATTGCACAGTGAATGGGAAAGGATCTCCCCTGCTTTTGCTCTCTTCACGCATAGAATTACAATGAATGTTTATATCACAAATGTATGTACACACAAAATAAATTGATTGATTCTGCATATTTGTCAACTTTTTCCAAGGGACAATGAAAAGCATAAGTCTCTCTATGCATAGCATTACATTCAAACCTATATCACAAATTGTGTGTGTACAAAAGGCCTCATTCTGCACAGAATGCATACATTTAGATTCATCACAAATTATATATATACTATACATAAAATAACTTAACTGATTATGCACATTTGTCCACATTTTTTAAAAAGGAAAATTGTAGAATTACATTAAAGCCAATATAGACACATATATATACATAAAATGCATGATTATACAGGGTCATAGGGATAGGGTAGGCAGGTCGGTCTGGGTGGATGCTCTTCAGAGATTTGGTATAGACTTGATGGACCGAATGGCCTGCTTCCATACTGTAGGCATTGGATGATTGTAATGAACAGAATTACATCATGCCAATATCACAAATTATACATACTTAAACATAAAGTAGTGTAATTATGTACATTTGTCAAACTTTTTTCAAAAAGGGAAAAGAAATGCAGCAGTTCTCTATGCATAGCATTCCATATAAGCCTATATCACAAATTATATATATATTCAAAATAAATGGCCTAATAATACACATTTGTCAACATTTTTTCAAAAATAAGCAAGAAAAGCAGAGGTTTTTCTATATATAATATTTGATTTAAACCTATATCACAGATTATGTATTATGTACACAAAATAAGTGGCCTAATAGTAACTTGTCAACTAAGAAAATAATTAAAATATTCTTGAGCATATTATTATAATTCATTTCCACATCAAATGCATATTTGTCAACATTTTCAAAAAAGGTAAATAAAAAGCAGAGGTAGAAGAAAATTAATAAGTGATGTTAGAATGGATGCAATTAATTCTTTGAATGGAAATAGCTAGCATTGTTATTGTAGTTTACATTTTAGCAAATACATCCACAACAATAATATTTTGAAAATTATTTTGTTTCATATTTTCCAAATACACAGCAGACAAAGATAGCACATTAATAAACTGATCCAGTTGTACATTATAATCCATGACTGATAGAAATATTCCTTTGAGGAACCAATATATAGCAGCACAAACAAGGTGTCCTCATATTGATCAGGGAAGTGACAAGCTATGTAGCTTGGATAACAACAAAATACTGGAATTGACCTTGGGACATCTTTATTCAGAAAAGAGCAAGCAATATGAGTTCAGTTTCCAGTCATGATTTTTGTCCAGCAAGCTCAACTGAAAAAGTACCTTTAAATGTACATCAGAAGAGAACTAGAAGAGAAATCCATTAAAGATAAAATTTATTTCGAATATTCAATAATGGTTTAACGGGTAAATACACTAAATTTATTTTGTGCAGAAATACACATTGGGCATTTGTCAAGCCAAATGTCAAGCTGATCTCAAATGAAGAGCACCACAATTGGAAGAGTGAGAAGAGAATATGTTGTTGATCCAGCCCCTGATTTCTAACCAGTAATCCACTAGAAAATACAAAATGGACATGGATACATTTCAGACTCAATGTGGTTGCACACAAAAGTGAAATAACTGTGCTGCACAAAGAACTGCCACTAAGTTGAAATGCTGGGAAGCTGTAGAATGTGATTCCATTCCGAGTCACTACCGTGGTACAGTCAGGGAGCAATATTTTCCAAATTGTACTTTGACAACCTTTTGGGAGACATTCCAGCCCTAATGGCAGACTTGTTTTATAACTGGAGCAAGTCTGCATAACACCGATAGCTGCTGACATCTGAAGAATACGAATTTCCACTTTGCTTTGAGAAACTGCTGAGAAATTTGTTTTTTCTATTCAAGATTAAAAAAGTCAACAGAGATTCCAGGTTACAAAGTCAATTGTAGCACTGTTACCGCTCCCATCTCTGAACTGGATAGTCAGAATTGTGGGAAGTGCAAAACTTTCAGAATTCAATCATCAATGATATTTTTCTACTGCAGTTGCTTAGTTAGTAGCATTCTTGCCTCAGAGTCAGAACGTTATAGGGTCAAGTTCCACTCCAGAAACTACACTACAAGATCTAGGCATTTACCCCATTGCAGTACCAATGGAAAGTGGCACTAATGCAGATGCCATCTTTTGGATGAAAAGTTAAACAAATCAATGAACGATCCACACGTGAGCATTAATGATCCCATGGCATTATTTACTGGATGAGCAGCAGAGCTTCCCCTGGTGTATTGGTCAAATGTATCCCTTAACCAGCACTATCGATGCAGATTATTTGGATGCGCGCTGTGTTTCCTATGTTACAATTGGCTGTAAATAACTTTGAGATGTCCTGAGGCAGTGTAAGGTGCCATATAAACGCTTCCTTTTCTTTTGTCATTGGGACATTGCCAAGTCATTTTTCCACACATTTTCATTGAGAGCAGAAATCAATGATCTCACCATAGTCCAATTTCATATGAGGCAAAATATGCCAATCCAAGATGGTAGCTGTAGGCAACATCGGAATTACATCTGTATAAAACATTTATTGTTCACTCATCATGAGCTGGGTCAGACAGAAACAGAAATTGTTGAAGAAACTCAGCAGCTCTGGCAGCATCTGTGGAGAGAAAGCAAAGTTAACATTCCCAGACCAGTGACCCCTTCTTTGTTTTAGATTTCCAGCATCTCCATTTTTTTGTTTTTTTATTAGACAGGCTGGATCTGTATCCATTGGAGTTTAAGAGAATGAGAGGTGATCTTATTGAATTATACAGATCCTGAAGGACTTGAAAGATAACTGCCAAAAAAATTGGCAACTGTTGGAGAGATGAGAATAGGGGACACAGTAGACAAAAATGGTGTATCCCATTTAAGTTATGATTTAGAGATGCCGGTGTTGGACTTGGGTGTACAAAGTTAAAAATCACATCCAGTCCCTGTATCATCACCTCAGGGGACCTCCCATCCACCGCCTCCAACCTCATAGTCCCACAACCCCGCACTGCCCGTTTCTACCTCCTGCCCAAAATCCACAAACCTGACTGCCCCGGACGACCCATCGTCTCAGCCTGCTCCTGCCCAACCGAACTCATCTCCGCATACCTCGACACGGTCCTGTCCCCATTAGTCCAAGAACTCCCCACCTACGTTCGTGACACCACCCACGCCCTCCACCTCCTCCAGGATTTCCGCTTCCCCGGTCCCCAACGCCTCATCTTCACCATGGACATCCAGTCCCTGTACACCTCCATCCCCCATCACGAAGATGATCACTACAATTGCTTGCAAATTCACCTTGAATCAATACATTTCAGAGCTAAACTACAGTACTTAAGAAACAAAAATGAAGTTCCTAATAGTTGTTGCAATGTATGATCATTTCTATAAGTTTAATAGGAAAAATGACAATATCCTCACATCCTAGATCCTACAGTATCAGGGTGAGTCAACATCAGTTAGCTGTGTGTCTACTGTTGTATGTTCAGCTGCCCTCATGCTGACTCTAGAGCTTGCAAACAACAGGTCCACTGAAAACAATAATGTATAAAAGCATCATGGCAAGAAGAGGAGAAAAGTGGAGGTTGGCAGAAACTCCACAAAGGTGATGGCAACCTGTGCGGCATTGTGCAACTTTCATTGTCCACTGCTCAATTAAGAGGCCACAGCCCACCACCATTCAAGATGGACTAGCTTGTTTATACAATAAGTTCAGAGATGTTATTACATGGGTGGTCCTTGAACCCAGGTCTTCTGAGTTTGAGTAGGGACACTACCACTGCACCGCAAGAGCCCCCAGTTAGCTAGTTCACATGGACAGAGTCAACATGACACATCTGACAATGTGTAAAATGCCTGCTGATACAATAGCTGAATAATAATAGAAATTTGCCTGCTTGTCAATCAGTGCTCATCTCCAACGTGATGAGCCAGGCTTGTTTAAAGTCACCGCATGGAAACCTGAGCCCTCACATGAATTACATAGTGCTGTCTGCTTTGCTATCTGTATTTGGATTACAGAGATATTCAAAATGGGCAACAGAATTAATTAATGGGTTCAAAATTATCAAAGTTGAAACTTTATTGCTGGAACAGCACAGCAGGTCAGGCAGCATCCAGGGAACAGGAGATTCGACGTTTCGGGCACAGGCCCTTCTTCAGGAATGGGCAGAGAGTGTTCAGCAGGAGAAGATAAAAGGTAGGGAGGAGGGACTTGGGGGAGGGGCGTTGGAAATGTGATAGGTGGAAAGAGGTCAAGGTGAGGGTGATAGGTGGGAGTAGGATGGAGGCGGAGAGGTCAAGAAGAAGACTGCAGGTCAGGAAGGCGGTGCCGGGCTTCCTGACCTGCAGTCTTCTTCTTGTCCTCTCCGCCTCCACCCTACTCCGACCTATCACCCTCACCTTGACCTCTTTCCACCTATCACATTTCCAACTCCCCTCCTCCAAGTCCCTCCTCCCTACCTTTTATCTTCTCCTGCTGAACACTCTCTGCTCATTCCTGAAGAAGGGCCTGTGCCCGAAACGTCGAATCTCCTGTTCCCTGGGTGCTGCCTGACCTGCTGTGCTGTTCCAGCAATAAAGTTTCAACTTTGATCTCCAGCATCTGCAGACCTCACTTTCTCCTTAAAAATCACATAACACCAGGTTGTAGTCCAACAGGTTTAATTGGAAGCATTAGCTTTTGGAGCATTGCTCCTTCATCCACAACCACCTGATGAAGCTAGTGCTTCCAATTAAACCGGTTGGACTATAACCTGGTGTTATGTGATTTTTAACTTTGTATATCCCATTTAAGATGGAGATCAGTTATTTTATCACAGATGGTCAGTTGTTTTTTCACAGAGGGTGGTGAACATTTGGAATCTTCTTCCTGAGAGAGTAATTGAGACAGGATACTTTTAATGCAGAGGTAGACAGATTTTTGATCAACAAGCAAGTCAATGGTTATTGATGTGTAGGTGAGAATTTGGAGTTGAGGTCACATTCAGATTGCACATGAACTTATTAAAAGACAAGTTTGAGAGACCAAAAGGCCTACTTCTGTTGTAATTCATATAGAGTCATAGAGTTATACAGATTGAAAGCAGACTCTTCAGCCTAACTCTGGCCTATATCCCTCCAAACCTTTCCCAAATGTTGCAGTTGTACCCACCTCTATCACCTCCCCTGGCACTACCTTCTGGGTGAAAAAGATGCCCCTTGGGTCCCTTCTAAATCATTCCACTCTCACATTAAATCCATACCCCCTAGTTTTAAAATCCCCCACCCTGGGAAAATGACCCCAGCTATTCACCCCATCTATGTCCCTCACTGTTCCATGAACCTCACCCTCAGCCCCCATGTTCCGGGGGAAAAAAGCCCCAGCCTAGCCAGTCTCCCTCCACAACCAAAACCCTCCAATCCCAGTCACATCCCTGCATGCCCATCAATCTAAAGTAGCTTTAACAAGAAGCAGAATAGAACATTTGAGATTCTGTATTGTGAGGCAAAATATGCCAATCCAAGATGGTAGCTATGGACAACATTTACATAACAGCTATATAAGACATTTATTGTTCACTCATCAGACTTTGGGTTGGACAGAAATAGAAATTGTTGGAGAAACTCAGCAGGTCTGGCAGCATTTGTGGAGAGAAAGCAGAGTCAATGTTTTCTGAATTGCAACTGACCAATGTCATCTGCAAATGGTAGGGCAAAATAATCCACGTCCCTTGGAGGTTTTCTTGGCATCTTAGACACCTAACACAGTGTGCCATATAGAAAGAAAGAACATGCATTTCCTATATATGCTGTATTTCACAGACACGGATGCCCAGAGAGCATTAGAATCAATTAAGAACATTTTAAGTACTGTAGTCATGTATGGAACTTAGCAGCCAATCTGTGCACAGCAGGTTCCAAAAAAATGGATCAAATAAATAATCATCATGGCATTAAAATAATTTTAAAAATTTGATTTTCTTTTTCCTTTTCACTGGACATTATGACTAATTATCTATGAGAATATTGGGGATGGTAATAATGAGAATTATGAGTTGGGTAACCAGGAGGATGTTCAATTCCCAATTGACATGAGAAGGCAGGATATTACAAAGATGGACATGTTAAATCACCAATGGTGGGAACTTGGGAATAGGGCTTTTGTGGGGAAGAGATCATGCGATGAAAGGCTCCAGGAATACAGCAACCCCACCAAACTTGCATAGTCCTGCAATGGCAGTTCCACAGTTACCTTACAACCTGGGCATTGATAGCATATATTTTGATACTGCAAACCCCCAATAATATTCCAAATGATTCCCACCCCAGGGATTTAGCTTAGAAAGGTAATGTCTCAAATTCAAAATTCTCATCCATATTTTCAAATTTCTAGATGTCTTATCACCTTCCAAACTCCATAACTTCCACCAGTCCTTTAACTGTAAAGATGTCTGCACAACTCCAAACCTGGCCACTTATGCAGCACCAATTTTAATTGCTTCACCATTGTGATTGGACCTTCAGCTCTATAAACTCTAAGAAAGTACTTCCCAAATGTATTTCCATTGTGGCCCCATGACAGGTGGAAGGGGAGGAGGAGAAATTTATGAAAGCAGGGGGAAGAGGGGAGGAGTGATCAGCCATTGCTGTCTCAGAGCGTGCAACTTCAAAATCTTGGCTTCCAACAAACATTTTGGGGGAGGTCACGAGTTACACCCTGTAATTCCTTCCCTCTATATCTCTCCCTCCTCTTTTCTAGGGATAGACAGTAAATGCTAACCAGGCAGCAATTCCCATGTCCCACAAATGAGTAAGATGCTGCTCCAAACCTAAAAGAAAATGCTGGAGAATCACAGCAGGTCTGGCAGCATCTCTGGAGAGAGAAAACTCATTAACCTTTCAAGTCCAATATGAATTTTCTTTTTCTTCAACCAAGTTCTGGATAACTCGTCTGGATCAATGTGAAATGTTGTTTGGTAACACTGCTATGAAGCACTTTGGTTCATTTTACATTGTTCAAGGATCTATATTAGCACAAATGTTTGGGTTTTTTTGTGATTGGAATGGCAATATTTAATCTCACCAAAATATCATCCCAAAGAGAAGAAGCCAGTCCAAGTTGTAAAAAATGCTAAGATTCTGTCATTGTAACTTCAGGTTGTGAATCAAAGATACAATTCAACCACACAATTAGTGTCTTATGGCAGCCAGTTTCTTCATTCTTCAGTAAAACCTACAACTGTGGCAAATCTCAAATACCTTAAAATTGAGAAAAACATGAATTATTTCAAGACACTAAATAATATAAAATTAATAAGTCGCTTCTGGTGATTATGGACAGCAAATCATCAAATTTCCACAAAGGTCCATCTTTGTAAATAGAAATATTATCAGAAGAGCTATTTTGTTGTCATTTCCATGCCAATGCTTCACTGTGACCTCATATTTTTTTAAAATGCAGTCATGGGACCTGTTATGTGAGATGGGCCTGGCTGGCTGGGCCAGCATTTATTCCTAAACCTAGTTGCCCTTGAGAAGGTGGTAGTGAGCTGCCTTCTTGAACTGCTGCAGTCCGTGTGCATCTCATCTTCAGCTTTTGATTGTAGAGATGACTGAAGACGCTGTTGCTAATTTATGCACTAGCTGTCTGTTCATGAATGGCAATGTCTGCAACTTGCAAGAGAAAACCCTCACTTTATTTTCCTCCTGTACAAGCAAACCCTTTGCCATTCACAGGAGGGCAGATTGTGTGTGCCAATGACAGGCATGACAAACATTCTGAAAGATGCAGGAAAAAGACATACTGAAGGAGGGCTCGTGAAGGAAATTTTCAAAGAGATTGAACAGAGCTATGGTACAGCTACTAAGAATAATGAGGCTCAAGTACAGAGTGCTATGGAAACCCTAAATTGGAAGGACAGCATGCCCTTGGCCAAAATTCAGATCACAGCATGTTTTATAAGATAGAGTGAAGCTCAATCCTAATCTGCTGAAATGTTTTTAGATTCTTGTGGTTTATAGGAGATAGACTGAAGCAGTTGAAGACTTGAAGTTGAAAGATAGAGCTCACTACCACATATTGCAGCATATTACTGAAGTCATATTCGAGAATTGGACTAACTGGTCGATGCAAAAGACATCAAAATGTCTGGAACTATGTGGACAACCACTTCAGCAGTGCTTGTATAATGAATTGCTCATAAGAATGATATTTGCCTTAGAATTTCCATTTCTTTTGTAAGAATGCAAACACTGATGGTGCCTGTGATGTAAAGGTTCCTGGAGCTGTTGTGCTACTTTGTGAGAGTGTTATGCAACACTGCATTCAGATTAAGGGAGTATACTGTAATTTAAAAAATGGTGCTAGACCATTCTGGGGTAGCGTGAGGGAGTATTTCCTCACACAAAAAGGGCTTTCAAAGTCTGGAATTCCCATCATAAAAAATATTGCTGTCACTGGAGGTCAACTATCAGTTTTGTACATTTGAGCAGACAATTGTCCCTCGAGCCTACCCTGTCATTCAATAAGATCATGGCTGATCCAATTCTAATGTCAAATCCACATTCCTGTCTACTCTACGGTAAACTTTCATCCCTTTGCTTAAAAATAATCTATTAATGTCTACTCTAAAAATATTCAAAGATTCTGCTTCCACCAAATTTTCAGGAAGAGTTAAACTCTTACGAACTGCTATAGGAAAGATGTTGCGAAACCTAAAAGGTGCAGAAAAGATTAACAAGGATGTTGCCAGGGTTGGAGGGTTCGAGCATAGGGAGAGACTGAGAAGGCTGGGGCTATTTTTCCTGGAGTGTCAGAGGCTGAGGGGGGAACCTTATAGAGGATTATAAAATCGTAAGGGGCATGAATAGGGTGAATAGGGTAAGGTCTTTTCCCCAGGTTGGGGGGAGTCCAAAACTAGAGGGCATAAGGTGAGAGGGGAAAGATTTGAAAGGCAATGCTCTCACGCAGATGGTGGTGTGTGTAAGGAATGAGCTGCTAGAGGAAGTTCTGGATTAGTACATGAATAGGAAGGGTTTTGAGGGAGATGGACCAAATGCTGGCAAATGGGACTAAATCGCTTTAGGATATCTGATTGGCATGGATGACGTTGACTGAAGGGTTTGGTTCCATGCTGTACAGCTCTAGGACCTATGACCTTCTGTGAGAAAATACCTCACCTCATCTCAGCTTTAACTGGGGTAAACGGTGATTTTTAATCAGTCACCTCTTGTTTTAGATTCTTTCATAACAGGAAACATCTTCTTCATATCCAACCTGTCAAGCCCCCTCAGGATTTTATGTTTCACTCAAGTCACCTCTTATTCTTCTCAACTCCAGCAGATACAAACCTAACATGTCCAAACTTTCTTCATAAAACAACCTGCTTATTCCTGGTAATAGTCTAATAAACCATAAATAAGAAGACCAATACTATGCACAGTACTGCAGATGCACTCTCACTCGTGCCCTGTGTAACCTATTCCCTTTGTATTCAATTCCTCTCGCAATAAACAATAACATTCTATTACCTTTCATAATTAGGTGCTCTACCTGCACACAAATCTTATATGATTCATGCATAAGGACATTCAAATCCCTCTGTGTCTAAGAGCTCTGCAATCTCTCACCTTTGAGATAATTTGCTTACTTTTACTCTTCCTGCCAAAATGGACATTTTCATACTTCCCATATTCTGCCCCATTTGCCACATGTTTACCCATTCACTTAAACCATCTCTATCAGTTCAAAGCTGATTTATGTAATTTTTTTGTAAGAGTTAGTGTTCGGGTATTTAACGGTTATGAAACAGAGTGGAATTCTACTCTTTGGAAGCCTGTTTCAACGCTCTTTGATGAGGTCATTGAGGTCATTAAAAAGAAGTCAGAAAACAAGGTTCACCTTTTCGGTACCCAAATCCCACGGTTTGATACTGGCGCTTTTCTGCTAAGTTTGGCATGTTCTGTATGCTAAATATGCAATACAAATATAAGAAAGTTCTGTGTGATACAATCTCTGTGCGGCACATTTCAGACAAAAGGCTAGACATTTAGTACTTAAAAAGTTTAGAAATAATAATTTGAGAATATTGACATAATTAGAGAATGGTTCAGTATTATTAATACCAATCCCATTTGTCCATGAAATTTGCACATGTTACATGTAGTTAAAGGTTCAGGAATATTTGTCAGAATTTTTTTAAAGTGCAATTAGTAAATGCATTGTATAAACTGTATGAACAGAGTCACTTAGAAGCAGGAGAAAGACATTCAGAACCTCAAGCTGATCTGCCATTTGTTATATCACGTCTCTTGCACATCTGGGCTGCCCCTCATTAACTTGGTCTGATGTGCAGGTACTGGTGTTGGACAAGGTCAAAAATCACATGACACCAGGTTGTCGTCCTGTTGGACTATAACCTGGTATCATATGATTTTTAACTTGGTCTGAGTTGCAAGCAGTGTGGAGAGGAGAGTGCAGTCAAGGTAATTAAAGACAATGTCTTGATGGTAGGGCAAGGTGACGGCAGAGAGTTGCTTAGGAGGCTGGAGTCAAAGAAATAATGATGAAGGTGTGACAAAGAGATTGCAGAGACAACAGAAACAAAGCCATGGAGGGATCTGAAGACAAGGGCTTGAGGTTGGATGCAATGGAAGCAGTGAATCAGTGTAGATCAATTAAGTTCGGCGTGACGGTGGACGCAGGAGTCAGTGTAGAAGAAGATGCAGCAGCTGCATAAGTGGGAGAGAAATAATGGAAGGTATATTTTAACGAATTAGTCAAATAGATATACACTTGTAGAGCCAAATACTGTAAAAGTTATTCAGCAACTTCAACATGCATCTTTTATGTCTATTGTAAAAGTGAGCAGATAATAGAGGGATATGGGAGAATAATGAGTATCTTTCAGTAAATTATAAGGTGGTAAACCAATAAACTGACAAAATGCTGCCATAAGACAGAAAGGTGAAGTGAATCAATTTACAATCATGATTACAACTCATCAATGTTTCTTTAAATTCACTATAAAACAATAATTGCTCAGATATACAGTTATGAGTTATAAATTTTGCTTCAAACCATTGTTGCAATGTCACATTTTGCTTGGAGATGATAAGTAGTATATTGTGAACACAGGATCAATGGTGCTATAAATATTACAGCTTAGGGTTCAATGCATTAAAGATTCAAATGTAGGCATAGTATTAGTTACATAGGTGTATACATAACAGGCTGTGCCTGGTTATTCATACAACATGGAGCAGAGCAAATGCACCTTTTCCAAAATTGCAGCAGAAACCCATCATTTCTATATTGAAAGCAAATATAAACATGGAAACATTCAAAAGAGGGTGTGTTAGGGGCAAGAAGTGGTAACACTGTGGTATTTTAGTTGAACGAAGGGTTTTATGGTAGTCCTGACATTATTCTGCTGGATGGATGCACTCTGGCCAGGTGATGTGGCAGAGAGTAGCAGAGAGATTTAGCAAAGCTGAAGGAGTTTTGTACTGTATCTTGGTAAGACTGTATAGCTCAGAATATGATGCATTTTAAAAAGTATAGATTTAATAGTTTCTCCATTGCTCCATTAGTGTATTTCCACCCTACTGATTAGCAGAGTAAAACAAATAAAGAGTACCATAAGTTTGTTCACCCATGTGTTGAAGCGACTAATCTTGGCCATTCATGGGGAGAGCCTTAGGCTTTAAATAAAAACCGTTGCAGCGACCTTCTGGGGATTAACAGACGTTCCCGTGTGTAAATGCACAGATTATTTTCAACCTTCTCACCACTGCACCTTTGTAAACCACTGCAGCACGTTGTTCATTGATGTGAATCAATCTAAATGCAAGTTCATAGCCCAACCCTTGGAAATTAGGATGGAAGTAAATACAGGGAGACATTACTGCACTTCATGAAATAATTGCGAGGAGGTTGATACATTGCTGAATCATACTTACGTAGAACATTGCACTGTTATTTTAGCACCAAAAATGCTAGAAATTGCAAGAATCCAAGGACTTAAGAGTCAGAATACCAGACACATTTGGCTCTTACTACAGCAATCGGGTTAGTCCTTGCTGTACCAAAATCCCAAAACCTCAGATTTGTGTCCCTAGTCCTTATAACATCAGCTAAAGCTAAACAGCTTTTCTTTGTCTCTTAGCTAAATCTGTCATAATCTTGTCCACTTCTATTAAATATCTCCTCAATCTGCTTTGCCCCAAGGAGAACAATCTCCAACACTACTTAGAAGCTAAAATTCATCATCTCTGAAGTGGTTCTGGTAAATCTCCTCTGCACTCTATCAAAGATACTCATGTCTTTCTTAAATGTTGGTGAGCCGAACTGGTTTCAATTCCCTAGCCATTGCTAAATCACAGCTTTATAAAGGTACAGCACACTTACCTGTCTTTATACTGAGTTAAGCCAAAAGTGAAAACTTTCAGTAAGGCTCATTCCCCAAACATTCTTCTGGAAAATCAATCCTAGGCTTTCAGCGCTCACACTCCTGTTGAAATGCGCTATGACAGCAAATCCGATTTGTGAAATGCAATGAGTGAGAGTGGCTTTATTCCTACTGCTGGAATAGGTAAACTATAGGGCGGTGAGCCTGAAAGTTGGATTTTAGAGTTGTCAAAGATGAATTTCAAAAGTAATAGAAAAGTGGGATCATGCGGATTGATTTTCTGAGTTGAAATATAGTGTGCTTAAAAACACTACCAAGTCTGATCTAATCAAAGTGTGAGGGAAGCCAACAATGTGGCCACATCAAAGATCCTCAGCACACCACCTCAGATTTACATTTTACTGTCAGTTTGCCACATTTAAAGGGCCTTCTCACATATTTGCAAAATGCAAATTTGCAAGCAGGATAAAGTCAACCCTTACTGAACACTGATGTACTGTAAACCACAGAGTGATTCATAAATGGTGAATTATAAATATAAGTTGGGACGGGGTATAAAGGTGAAAATGAAAGTGATTTCAATTCAAAGACATTGGTGCAGGTCAGAGGGCTTTGAATTAGGATTTGAAACAATAAGCTGCCTTGGTTAAGAAAATAACTGAGTCAGAAAGTGGTGAAATTTCAGCATCCTATTGGGGCCCAAGCTTGGTTATCCCATCCCACTTCCACCATTCGGACTATTATCAGAACAATTTTCTTTTATCCTTGATTCATAGCCAACCTTTATTTCAATTACCCCCTTAATTTCTCTCCAAGTTTTGAGATTATGCTTCTGTTATCTAAAGGTCTACCTTCTCAAAATTACCTTCTACATAACCTCACCATATCATCTCCACTTTCATTCATCTGTAGCCCTATTCCCAACGTTTTCATCTTCAAGATTCTCATGAGTACAAATCGAATATTACTGTCACCCTCATTAGGCTCCATTCTCTCTCCACGGCACTACCCCACTTTAACTTTGCAATTTCTTTCTGTTGTATCATCCCTGTCTGTACTTCTAATCCTCCAGTGCTGGATGTTTGTTGAGCCTCAACTTCCTTCAGTATGAAATTAGCCTTAATGTCTCCTCTCTCGAATTCTCTTCCATGTCTCTCCAGCTTGCCACCTCTCTCAGCCTTAAATACCATCCAAGAAGTTTTGAATGTGTGAATGTGTTTTGAATGGGATAGCAGACATAAATTCAATTCAAATTGTCAATATTAAATGAACTGTAGTTTAAATATTGGTGTCAGTATATCATTGTTTAGCATAACTATCAGTAACCACCCAGGTCCCTTTAACTTGTTATGATCCAGTTAATTTTCTAACATTCTGACACTTGGTTGGTTATTAAGGACTGTTTGGTTAAATGTAGCTGATAGACTTTATATTGAGCCTGATTTATATGTATCTTGGTAATACATTTGCCAGTACTATTTGGGTCTATGTGAAATATATCCTAAAAATCTGGTTCATTAATTTTCACAGGACTGAATCTTCCAGACCTGTTTTTTGAAGGGTGGAAGTCCAGGATTCTCTAAAGGTTGACTTGCAGGTTGAGGCCGTGGTTAAGAAAACAAATGTAATGTTGTCAGTTATCTTAAGAGGGTTAGAATGTAAAAACAGTGATGTGCTTCTGAGACTTTATAAGCCTCTAGTTAGGCCCCACTTAGCCTTAAGTTAGGCCCCACTATGTCCATTTCTGGGCCCCACACCTCAGGAAGGACATACTGGCCTGGGACATGTCCAACAGAGATTCACATGGATGACCTCTGGAATAGTAGGCCTAACATACGATGATAATCTGAGGATTCTGGGATTGTACTCATTAGAGTTTAGAAGGTTGAGGGGAAATCTAAGAGAAACTTACAAGCTAATGCATGACTTAGAAAGGTGGACGCTGGGAATTTGGTTCCTTTAGGTGGGGATACTAGGACGTGTAGGCACAGTCTTAGAATTAGAGGGGGTCAATTTAGAACAGAAATGAGGAGACATTTCTTCAGCCAGACAGTGGTGGGCCTGTGGAATTCATTGCCACGGAGCACAGTGGAGGCCAGGACGTTAAATGTCTTCAAGGCAGAGATTGTGGTTGGAGGGTTCCTAGGAGGAAGATGAGGCGCTCCCCCTCCCACTCCACATGCAGGTCCTTGGACTCCTCCATCGCCAGACGTGCTCCCACGAGGAGATTGAACAATTCATCCACTTTACCAACACCTTCCACCCCGACCTCAAATTTACCTGGACTGTCTCAGATTCCTCCCTCCCCTTCCTAGACCTCTCCATTTCTATCTCGGACGACCGAATCAACATGGACATTTACTATAAACCGACCGACTCCCACAGCTACCTAGACTAGACCTCCTCCCACCCTGTCCCCTGTAAAAACACCATCCCATACTCCCAATTCCTTCGTCTCCGCCGCATCTGCTCCCAGGAGGACCAGTTCCAATACCGAACAACCCAGATGGCCTCCTTC
>NC_057748.1:18144203-18168046 GCF_004010195.1 Chiloscyllium plagiosum | reverse complement strand
GTTTCGGGCATGAGCCCTTCTTCAGGAATGAGGAAAGTGTGCCAAGCGGGCTAAGATAAAAGGTAGGGAGGAGGGACTTGGGGGAGGGGTGTTGGAAATGCAATAGGTGGAAGGAGGTTAAGGTGAGGGTGATAGGCCGGAGTGGGGGTGCAATCTTCTTCCTGACCTCTCCGCCCCTATCCCCACTCCGGCCTATCACTCTCACCTTAACCTCCTTCCACCTATCGCATTTCCAACGCCCCTCCCCCAAGTCCCTCCTCCCTACCTTTTATCTTAGCCCGCTTGGCACACTTTCCTCATTCCGAAAGAAGGGCTCATGCCCGAAACGTCGATTCTCCTGCTCCTTGGATGCTGCCTGACCTGCTGCACTTTTCCAGCAACACATTTTCAACATATGTTTAATTAACAGAGTTGAATCTTTCATAATTCTGATACACCAGTTCAGTTCCGTTTCAGTTTTAGTAACTTGAAGATTTTTATCCAAACTCTTCTCGATTGGAAGATTCACAAACTGCAACACCTTGGCTATGGTTCCCAATTCTACTGAACTAAAAGCTCTATCCCCTGATAGGAGAAACTATTCTCCATTTTGATATGAAAATCTAGTTCTTTGAAATTAATTCCTTGAACCTTCTGTTCTAAAGTCAAAACTAAACTGTTGTAAACTCAGCAATATAAAAATTACCTTCATTTACACTACAGGGGTTCTCCCAGGCACTTGAGTGTAGCCACATGCTTTATTTGAATGTATTAACTTGGGTGACTGTTTCAAATGACTTTCTGATCTATTTAAAAACATTGTCTTCACAGAACTGACCTATATCCATTTTTCTCTGTTTTCAAATCCTAAAATATGTGTTATACACCTTTCATGTGGTCTCAAAGTGTGAAATGCACACAGCTGAGGAAAGCCAAACAGTAACTGAAAAATCCTGTTATTCAGACACTCAATTGCAGGGTTTTGCACTGAAGTGTGGCACTTAGTTCAGAATGAAGGTGAATAAGTTCACACTACTCCTAACCCCAACATCCAACCACACCCTGTCATTCATTAACAAGAGGAGTATCTAGGAATCACCTACAGAAGTGATGTTGGTGGAGTTAATCTATACTCAGCTGAAAATGTGTTGCTGGAAAAGCGCAGCAGGTCAGGCAGCATCCAAGGAGCAGGAGAATCGACGTTTCGGGAATAAATTTTCTTCCTGAAGAAGGGCTTTTGCCCGAAACGTCGATTCTCCTGTTCCTTGGATGCTGCCTGACCTGCTGCGCTTTTCCAGCAACACATTTTCAGCTCTGATCTCCAGCATCTGCAGACCTCACTTTCACCTTATTCTATACTCAGCCATGCAAGAACTCTCAAAGGCCGGTCTATCTGAAAGTTAAGAACATGAGGAGGAAACTGTTCTGCAGGTTGTATATTCCAAGATTGTAGCTCTACCGTTCAACATGATGATGGTTGATCACATTTCAGGCTCAACTTCCATTTCTGCCCATTCTGCACAATCCTTCAACCCATTACTAATTAAAGATCTGTCTCCTCCTTAAATTTACTCAGTGTCCCAGCATCCAATGCACTCTGGGATAAGTGAATTCCACAGCTTCATGACCTTATAAGAGAAGTAATTTCTCTTCATCTCTGTTTTAAATCTGTTCCCCCTTAACCTAAAACCATGACCTCTCTTTCTAAGTTGGCCTAGATAAGGAAACATCCTCTCTACATCTACTTTGTCAATTCCAATAGCATTCTACATTTCTTCTAAACTCCAGAGAGTATAGGCTTAAACTGTTCAATCTCTCTTCATGAGAGAAACCCCTCATCTCTCTGGAATCAATCTTGTGAACCTCCTCAGAACTGTCTCTGGTACAGGTGTACAAAAACTACACCCGTCCTCAGGTAAGGGGTCCAAAATTGTACACAATATTCCAGGTGGAGTCTCAGAAATGCTTTGTATAATTGCAACAATACTTCACTATTTTTATATTCCAAAACAATAATTGCTAAAATTCCATTTGCCTTCTTTATCTCCTGCTGTACCTGCATACTAGTTTTCTGTAATGGCTACAAGGGTCATGTTGTGCTAATTACTGTGTGCACAGAAAGAATGCAAAGATTGGGGCTGTAATATCCTCTACGTGGTAGCATTAGGAAAGAGAGAAACACGACTCAGACCCTTACCCTATAAACCCACATTCACTATAGATAGTTTGCACACTATGGGGAAATGTAGTACACCCAATCTGCCTAACCTGAAGATCTTTGGATTGTGGGAGGAAACTGCAGCACCCAGTGGAAACCCACGTAGCGACGAGGAGAATGTGCAAACTCCATGTAGAGAGTTGCCGGAGGCTGGAATCGAACCCAGGTACCTGGCACTGTGAGGCAGCAGTGCTAACCATTCAACCATGGTGCCACCCTGTCCAAACAATCTTGTTTAACCTCCTGCTTTCTGGAGGTTATGTTTTTTTCTGATTACACTAGAGAATTAGAACTTCAGTGCTCTTTAAACTGCTGCACATGAAGTGCAAGAGTGTCCAGTATGATCATCACTCCTCAGGGTAGTCCACATGAAAAACAAACATTCAGAAGCCTTAGCAGGTTGAAGGAGACCAAAGGACTGTCATACAAAGTGCTTTGTTTGTGTTAAGTATCATTAAATCCAGAAGGGTGACACCTGTGCACTTAACATGACTTCAGTGTTCTTTAATTTTACTTTTCCAACCTCTGCATCGTGATGCTACCTCAGCTGAGACAGAGATGAACTTCAAAAAAGTGCTGTCTGTTTTCTGCCTTACATCAGCTGACTTTATTGGCCGTCCTCTGATTGTTTGAGGCCCACAGCACTCTGGTTTGCTGCCAGACTCCTGCACAGTACAGCATGAAACATTCTGGCTCTGACAAGATGGAGGTATTTGGGACCCAGGCAGAGGGATATAGTGTGGCAGGGCACCTCTGCAGTTTCCTGAGATGACAATCTTTGGCCCTTGGCTGCCCTGTCACCTAGGCCAAATGAATATACACATAGCTCGAGCAAAGAAGTGAAAGGCCCTGCATATATCTAGCAAATACAAGCCATAACATCAGATAAAACATGGGCAGACTCCTGTGCCCTTCGGTCCATTGTAGAGATGATTGCTGGAACCTCTGCCACTTAATTTGACTTATTAGTATCACATGTTCCTAGGTACAGTGAAAAGTTTTGTTTTGCGTGCAATACAGGCAGATCATACCATATAGAGTGCATTAGGGTAATAGAACAGAGTGAGCAATACAATGTTATGGCTGCAGAGAAGGTGCACAAAGAAGGAGATCAACATTAAATTTAACATTTGAGAGGTCCATTTAGAAGTCTATTAATAGCGGGGAAGCAGCTGTTTTCTAATCTGTTTGTACGTGTGTTTAAGCTTTTGTACCTTCTGCCCGACAAAAGAGGTTGGAGAGATTATAACCGGGGTGGGAGGTGTCTTTGATGATGTTGACTGCCTTTCTGAGGCAGCGGAAAAGGTAGATGGAGTCAGTGGATGGAAGGTTGGCTTGAGTGATGCACTGGGCTGTATGCACAACTCTCTGTAGTTTCTTATGATCCTGGGCAGAGCAGTTGCCGTACCTCTCTGTCAGCTTACTGTTGCCTAGATCCACAGGGTCCTCACCTGGACTGAGGTGAGCAGAAGCCTGTTCTCCAGCAGTCCTCGGAGTGTCAGAAGCCTCAGCTATTACTTTCAACTATAGCTATGGGTCTATGTTAGTGCTGCATTCAGAGTGTGACCCCGAACCTACTCTAAAGCCAACATGGTGAATGGCTCTGAGCTGGTGAGGGCAGGGAGGAAGACTTTGGTGGTTCTCCTTTGAGGCTTGGGACAGTTTCTCCTCAGTGATGTGCTGTGAAGGGCTGGTGGAGCTGAACCTGGGAGCTGAGGTTGCTCTTCTTTTGTCCTGGCTTGGCACTGGAGTCTGAAGGCTGCACAGAAAAACATAAAGATTTATTAGGGTTATGAGCCACTACCCAACCCAAAGTTTCCTTAAGATTTTTGGAGCTTGACACCTAGTCGGATTAGCCACGAGGAGGCTTTCTCACCATAAAGAAATTGAGCAAATCCAGCAAAGGCTTGGCCATGGCAATCCTAGATTGGAGTAATACACTTACCAAAGGCATGGAAAATAATCTAATCCAACAACAAATGTTAGGTCTCATCTAAAAGTCAACAGAAGCTCAAAAGGTAACAGCAGTGAGTGGCAGAATCAAAGCGAAATGGGAGAAAGCCAGATTTCACCTTGAGTAAACTGCCAGATCATTGCTAGAACTGGCCCCTGGAGAGTTAGTCAGAGTGCAAACATCTTCAGCTTTCAACAAGAGTCAGCCTATGGCAGCTTGGAACATATGTAAGGTGGTTGTTACTGCAATTACACATGATGACCATGAATGCCCAGCAATACTGTCACAACTGCACACTAGACAACGTCAAATTAAAGAAGCTGCTCTTTCATAGCAGACAGCTGATTCGGAATACATAATATTACCAACTGCTCAGAATGCAGGAAAAACTATTAATTCCACAGGTCCATCACTCTCCAACAAAGGGAATGAATCAGCAACAGTTAGCATAGCATCAGTACCCACTATGTGAACGATACTCCCTGGAGATGGAACATCAGTCTGTGAATGGCCAGATACGAGATGAACATCCATTAGCAATGCACGTATGCACCTCCAGAAGACCTCTACACTTTAAAAATTATGTACGATGGTGGAGCCCAGCCAATCCATACAAATGATGAGGCTGAAACATTCACAACAAGAAGTGCTGCTTGATAGCACAGTTGATGATACCTTCCATCGCTTTGCTGATGACCAAGTGTAGATTGATGGGGCATTAATTGATCAGGCTGGATTTATCCTGCTTTGTGTGTGCAGGACATCTCTATGCAATTTTCCACATTGTCAATGTTGTAGCTGTACAGGAACAGCTTGGCTAGGGAATGGCAGGCTCTGAAGAACAAGTCTTTTAGCTCCACTGCTGGAATGTTGTCAGGCTGCTGTCCAGTGCCTTCAGCCATTTCTTGATATTATGTGGAATATCTGGCATCTGTGATGCTGAGGCTGTCTGGAGGAGGCCTAGATGGATCTTAGATTTTACACTAATGTGCAAGCCTCCTCCATCATTGAGGATGGGGATATTTGCACAGCTTTGTCCTCCAGTGAGATGGCTAATTGTTCACCACCATTCACGACTGGATGTGGCAGGACTGCAGAATCTAGGTACACTTTGTTGGTTGTGAATCACTTTGCCTTGTCTACAATGTGCTAGTTATGTTGTTTGGGATGTGGATAATCTAACTTGTAGTTTAATGATTGAGGCAGAGATCACCTCATATAGATGCAAATGTCTTTATACCTGAGACTTGGCTCACATGATTTGCAGGGCTGTTTTTTATCACTTGGGTATGTTGGAGAGGGATTTCAGCATCATTTCCCTGCAGTGGCCCCTTCCCACCGTTTACATGGCTGTAGAGGGCAGGAACATGGAAGGATCAGAGGGAGCAAGAAGCTAGTCATGAGACTGGCAAACATTATCATGGCCAGGCTGGATGCACCAGCTGAATCAATTCCCCCCAAAAAAATGCTGTGATTCATGCCCATGTTATAAAACCATTTGATCAACTCCATTGATCCTAAGTCTACAGATTATGAGGAGAAAGTGGAGAAGCTCAATGCTTACAATCTGGAATCTGGAACCAAATAAAGGAGTTTAAATATTAAATGGTCTTGTTTAGGTAAATAGAAAAATACTTCACAATAAGCTAACAGGAATAGATTAGAAGACACAAATCAGAATAAATGAAAAGCAAACTTAAGAAGCACATTTAAAAGAAATAGCAGGAAGAATTACTTGTTTCAAGGTGATAAAATGTTTGGTTTATTGATAATTGGTGGCTCAAAACTATGACACATTTCAGAAACTTTACGCATTCCAAAAAAGAATGTATTAGATTTAAAGGTGCAAGTGAAAAATATAACACTAGCTGCATCGAAACTGGGAAGAAAAACTGAACTTCAAACAAATTCTGGTATAATTTCTTATCTTGTGGATAATTTGTACTTCTCATTCAGTCTGAATGGTTATATAACCATCAAAAAAGATTGAACAGTCTGAGGCTGTTTCTTCTAGAAAGGAGAAGACTGATGGGCGAACCAATAGGAGGCTTTAAAATTATGGAAGGATTTGATAGAACTGAAAAAGACAGAACGTTTTTATTTCCTGGGAGAGTCCAAAACTGTGGATCATAAAAGTAGGGCAGATGATTACTAAAAAATCCAATGATTAATTCAGGTCATTACCCAGAATATGGAACCTGTCACCACATAGACTCATTTTTCATTAATTGACAGGATGTGGGTGCCACTGGCTATGTCAGTAGTTATTGCCTATTTCCATATTGCCTTTGAGAAGGTGTTGGTGAGCCACCTTCTTGAAATACTTCAGATCATGGGATATAGGTACACCCACAATGTTGTTAGGAAGGAAACTCCAGGATTTTGAAGCAAATACCATAGATACATTTAAGGGAAGCTAGATGAGCAAATAAGGGAGAATATGATCGGGTCACATGAAGTAGGGTTGGAGGTATTTTGTGTAATATGTTTTAATGGCGTCTACTGTTGCGAAGGGTGAAAGTGAGCACTGCCAATGCTCGAGGTCAGAGACGAAGAGTGTGGTGTTGGAAAGATTTCTGATGAAGAGCTTATGCTCAAAACATCGATTTTCCTGCTTCTTGGATGCTGCCTCACTGTTGTGTTTTTCTAGCACCATACTCTCCGACTCGTGTTCAAATTTGTTTAGAATAATCGTGAATTGAAAAGCAGTGTGGGGTCCCTTTAAATGATAAAGAGGTTGTTAAGCTTAAAGTTAAACAGAGAAGGGGTCTGTGAGCAGGTGGGGAATGGTAAAATTGAAACAGGTAACAATTGGCTTCATTACTGGATACCTTAGGTTTGTTTTGATGATGAGTTTGAATTAACTTAAATCAAACATTCAGAAATTCAAAGCCAATTGAATTTAAAAACTGATGGCGTTGACAAACTGAAACCAATCATATTACAAGAATTTGTTGTGTCAGCGGTGGTATTTAAGAAAGTGTTTTTTGAAAATCAGGAGAGAGCCAACTGTCATCTGAAGGGAGAGCCAAACCCAAGCTGCAGCAAAAGCAAGTTTGCAATCTGAGAGACAAACCTGGCTTTCAAAAAAAACTGTTAAGCTCTTTAAAAAGACCCATCCGAAGCTACCACGGTATTTCCAGCTCAAAATCCTCACAGAAAAATCATCAGAAGAAAGGTGTTTGTGACATGAGATCAGCAGAAAGAAGATTGGAGATAAAGTGGAGAAGATAGAGACTGTGTGAACTTGGAGAGATTAAGTTTTAATTTACTGCTTATTAATTGGGGTTATATAAATGGGACTTGCCTTTATTTGAACAGCATTCATTCCAATAGAATTTAGTTCAGTTAGGAAATAGTTAGTACTCAGGGGGTAACTGTCCGGTTTGTTAGTAATTCTGTTAATTTGTTCACTGTTGGACTTAGATATATAACAGATTGGGTGTAAGAGGTAAGTTATACCACTTTTCACACTTCTTTTACCAGATTATGAGGTGAGGCGATCTTTTCTAGATGTTTTGGTTTTAATTATCAGAGGGGTGTCGACTTCCACTTAGTAATACTACTTCTAAACAAGGTAGAGCAGAGGTTGTATAACTACGGTAAGCCACAGATGTACTATGTACAAATGCATTTCTCAAAATATTCACCTTTTTGTTAAAAAAAAAGTGCAGTATCATTTGCAGTTACAAGGTACGTAATATACATGGGCAATAATAAAAATTATCATTCTCAAACAAAAACTGATTGGCAATTCTAACCTGTCAACTTTCACTAATCTTTACATGTGCATTGCATACATTATCTTTAAAGCATGCAGGTCTTCTAATGGTGCACATGTGCATTGTTATTGGCAGTTCATTTGATATATTTAAATATATGTTGGGCAAGAGAGAGGCAAAAGTGGACATTACACTGAAGAGACAGTAGTGGGGGACAAATGAACTGAATAATTACTTCGCGCCAGTCTTCATGATGTGAGACATGAATAATATCCCAAAGATTCAAGAGAGTGAGGGGCCGAGCTGAGTATGGTGGTCCTCTCCAAGGAGAAGGTGCTGTAAAAATTGAATGGTCTGAAGGTGAATAAATCACCTGGACCGGAGGATTGGAAAATCACTAACGTGACACCCCTGTTTAAAAAGGGAGTAAGGCAAAAAAACGGAAAGTTACATACCAATTAGCCTAACCTTGGTCGTGGGTAAGATCCTGGAATCTACTGTGAAAGATGAGATTTCTGAATACTTGAAAATGCATGGTAAAACAGGGCAAAGTTATCAAGGGGAGGTCATACCTGACAAATCTGCTAGAATTCTTTGAGGAAGTAATGAGTATGTTAGACCAAGGAGAACCAATGGATGTTATCTATCTGGACTTCAAGGAGGCCTTTGACAAAGTGCCACACAGAAGGCTGCTGAGTAAGATAAGGGCCCATGGTGTTAGAGGCAAGGTGCTAGCATGGATAGAAGCTTGGCTGTCTGGCAGAAAGCAGACAGTTGGGATGAAAGGGTCTTTCTCAGGATGGTAGCTGGTGACAAGTGATGTTCTACAAAGCTCAGTCTTGGGACCACAACTTGTCACTTTACACATTAATGATCTAGACGAAGGAACTGAGGGCATTCTGGCTAGGTTTTCAGATTAGATTAGATTACTTACAGTGTGGAAACAGGCCCTTCGGCCCAACAAGTCCACACTGACCTTCTGAAGCGCAACCCACCCAGACCCACACCCTTACATTTATCTCTTCACCTAACACTACGGGCAATTTAGCATGGCCAATCCACCCTGACCTGCACATTTTTGGACTGTGGGAGGAAACCGGAGCACCCGAAGGAAACCCACGCAGACACAGGGAGAATGTGCAAACTCCACACAGTCAGTCGCCTGAGGCAGGAATTGAACCCGGTCTCTGGCGCTGTGAGGCAACAGTGCTAACCACTGTGCCACCATGCCGCCCTCGAATGTTACAAAGATAAGTAGAGGGACAGATAGCAGTGAGGAGGCAGGGAGGCTGCAGAATGATTTGTACAGGTTAGGAGTTGGGCAAAGAAGTGGCAGATGGAGTACAACGGGGTAAGTGTGAAGTCGTGCTCTTTGATATGAAGAATAAAGGCATGGACTCTTCTCTAAACAGGGAGAAAATTCATAAGTCTGAAGTGCAAAGAGACCAGAATTCTCTCAAAGTAAACTTGCAGATTGAGTCACTAGTTAAGAAGGTAAATGCAATGATGGCATTTATTTTGAGACGACTTGAATATAAAAGCAAAGATGTACTTCTGAGGCTCTATAAGGCTCTGGTCAGAAGGTCACCACTCAGCTCCAATTTCCAGGGACAAAAGTCCCAGCCTACTCAGTCTCTCTCTCTATAACTCAAGCCCTCCAGCCTGGCAACATCCTTGTAAATCTTTTCTGCACCCTCTCAAGTTTAAGGACATCCCTCTGAGAAAATGGTGATTGGAATTGTACACAGTATTCCAAAAGTGGCCTCATCAATGTCCTGTACAGCCACATGACATTCCAACTCTGATATGCAGCATTCTGACCAATGAGGGCAAGGGTGCCAAAAGCATTCTTCACCACTGTCTCCACTTCCAAGAAACTATGCACCTGCACCACTAGGTCTCTTTGCAACAGGTCCTATCATTAACTGTATAAGTCCTGTCCTGGTTTACCTGATCAAAATATAACACCTCACATTTGTCTAAATTAAAACTCCATCTGCCACTCCTTGGCTCATTGGCTCACCTAACCAAGGTCTTATCGCACTCTGAGATAATTTTCTTCTCTGTCCACTACACCACCTATTTCTGATTTCAGTCGATTTTTCAAAGTAGTTTGGGTGCAACATCATATCTTTTTGAAACAGATTATTTTCCATGCCTTAAGTGACTCTAGGATTGCCATGGTCAAGTCTGTGCTGCATTTGCTTGATTTATTTTTGATTCATTAAGTGATTTTCATTGTCACCCAAGACTTTTAATTTGATTAGGATTCACGTGGAGATGATGTATGGTGTTGAATTCCCTAATTATTTTTGAACTGCTTGACATTTTCACTTGTACTGAGGTGCATTATTGCTCATTACAATGTCCAGAATGTAATAATGCCTGAAGTACACTTTCAGTCATTCTGTAACATCACCGTAATCATTGATGTCAGCTAGTGTGCCTACCTTTAGTTAGAATAGAAGCCGATAGTGACAAAAAAAAATTAGTATTTGTGAGATTGAGGAGATCTTCACCAAACTTCATCCATATTCTCTGTGGGACATCATGAAACGTGAGCAGCTCTTCAGCTTGCTTATCTTGCATGTGATCTGGTCCTTCATTTAGGCAGTTCAGCACTCCTCATGTCTTCCTCACATTAGACTCGATTCATTGATGGTTTACATGGATGCATCCATTTTCTCATGTCCTTCAGGAAAATTATTTTATACAAGATGTGATTTTGGGCTATCACAACATTCTGTCTGACCAATACTCGTTTATAGCAAGTGTCTTTGATGGTTTCAGTCCAACATTTCATCACCACTTCCTGAATCACTTGGAGTATTGCATTTTGTACTATTTGCTTGATTTGAGCAAGGCACTGTCTTTCAGATTCCATGTCTTTGCTGGGTTAATGGCTTCCAGAGGAAGTTGAGTGTTGATTCATATGGAATGTGGAAGATTTCACACACTATCTTGACAGCTTCAACATTTTTCACAGACAGTACTGCTCTCGACAATATGTCTGCTATGTTAATTTGCTTCCCTTGTTTTTACATCATGTCTAAATGATATCACTATAAATGAAGTCCATGTTCAAATGCAACAAGATCTGGATAATATCCATGCTTGGGCTGACAAGTGGCAAGTAATATTCACGCTACACAAATGGTCAGGCAATGAATATCATCAATAGGAGACAATCTAACCACTACCCATTGACATCCAATGGTGTTACCATGACTGAATCAACTCCTTGGGGATTATCAATGACCTGAAACTCAACTGGAGTCACCACATAAACACACTGACTACAAGAACAGGTCAGAGGCTAGGAATACTGCAGCAAGTAACTCAACTCCTGTCTTCCCAAAGCCTGTCCACCATCGACAAAGCACAAGTTGGGAGTGTGATGGAATACTCCCCACTTGTCTGGATGAGTGCAGCTCCAACAATACTCAAGAAGCTTGACATCATCCAGGACAAAACCGCCCATTTGATTGGCACTACATTCACAAACATCCATTACCTCTACCACCAACACTCAGTAGTAGTGGTGTATACTATCTTCAAGGTGCACTGCAGAAATTCACCAAAGATCGTCAGACAGCACCTTCTAAACCCACAACCACTTCCATCTAGAAGAACAAGGGCAACAGATACATGGGAACACCACCACCTTCAAGTTCCCCTCCAAGCTACTCACTATCCTTCACTGTCACGGAGTCAAAATCCTGGAATTCCCTCCCCTGTGTCATTGTGGGTCAACCCACAGCAGATGAACTGTAGCTAGACTCTAAGAAGGCAGCTCACCACCATGTTCTCAAGGCTAACTAGGGATGGACAATAAATGCTGGCTAATCAGTGAAGTCCACATCCCACAATATTAATTTTGAAAAGGTACATTCTTGGCAGAAACTTCTGACAAGTTTCTGATAAAAATAATTTGAGCAAGATGCTTTGAAGTGGCTTGAAGTCTCTGCTGTCACTTTGTCTCTCCCAAACAGGTACCGAATAAAATGCTCAAAAGTAAAGGCAATAGCCAGTCTCCCTTTCTTGATCTCATTGTATCATCATTTTGTTTGCATTAGCTCCCTGCATGCAAATGTAACTCATTGCCCCTGCTGTATGAGCACTGCTCCAAGACTTGCTTCACTAGCATCACAAATGCCAGGTGCCTCCTTCATTGATATTACATGACTGGCAGTTACCATCACTCATTATTTGAGTCTCATGAAAGCTGCTTTGTTTTCTGCTGCCCAACACTGCTGCAAATCCTTTGCAGTGAGCTTGAATAGAGGTTGACAATTTTTTTTTGCTACATTGTTTACAAAGCCAACAAAGTTGTGCAACATGTTCACATCTGTTGATTGATGCATCTCTGCTCCAACTCTCACCTTGTCAGGGTGCAGGTGAAGTCCCTTTGCTGTCGGTACATGACCAACGTATGCAACTGCAGGCATTTTTAATTGAATCTTTTTCCAGTTCAGGTTCATCTAGTGATCTCTCCCTAGGATCCAATACTTGACTATGATGGCTTCTTCTATCATACCTCCACATCCATAAATGAACAAATAGTCCACAATAACGTCAACTCTGGGAATTCACTGACTATCTTGCACTGTCTGTGTTGATACCTTTGCGGAGCACTGATTATACCTCATGGCATACTCAACCATTTGTAACTCCTGAATGACATCCAGAACGTGGTTAGAAAATTGCTGCTTTCATCCAGCTTCATTTGTCAGTAACCATCCTTCATAGTGGGGCTACTAAAGGCTTTTACCTTGGCAGGTTGTTAAGAAATGTCTTCAATGGTTAGCATGCAGTAATGAGATCTCTTCAAAGCTTTGGATTGATGCATACTCTCAGTTTTCCAAGCTTTTTCCCACTATGTTGCTAATCTGATACGTAAAAGTTGTTACTTTCTTGATTCCTGCCTTTTTTTCCAGCTCCTCAATCATGTCTTTCAGGCTGGAATTGAGGGCAACAGGAAATCTCCTTGACAGACACCCAGTTGGTCTCATGCTGTTATCCCCTTTATTCACCAGGAAGACATTTAACTTTGTAATCATATAGGAGATGTTCATCAGTCAACGATTTTTAGGTCTATGGAACAGTATTCTGGCATGTGTAAGGTCACCAGCCCAAGCTTTTCAACTTGCTTCAGCAGAGCTAAGTGAATTTTGCTTAATGTCTACTCACTGGAACTGCAGACATTCATTCTTCCCAGTGTTTTGATCCCTCAGCTTCTTTTATCCTCTAGGGATGATGATGGTTCCATTACATAGCTTCAATCTTACCTTGAGGGGCTTCTGTTGTGGGCGGCACGGTGGCACAGTGGTTAGCACTGCTGCCTCGCAGCGCCAGAGACCCGGGTTCAATTCCCGATTCAGGCGACTGACTGTGTGGAGTTTGCACGTTCTCCCCGTGTCTGCGTGGGTTTCCTCCGGGTGCTCCGGTTTCCTCCCACAGTCCAAAGATGTGCAGGTTAGGTGAATTGGCCATACTAAATTGCCCCTAGTGTTAGGTAAGGGGTAAATGTAGGGGTATGGGTGGGTTTCGCTTCGGCGGGTCGGTGTGGACTTGTTGGGCCGAAGGGCCTGTTTCCACACTGTAATCTAATCTAATCTAATCTGTTTTGGGTCACTGTCTGGACTCACTTTGTACAGGTGCGTGAAGTGTTTATCTGATACTTCCCATTCACTTGATGACCTCCTCTCTGTCGTCAAAATTCCAACAGTTGCAACTCATTTATTACCTTTAGACCTGACAATCTTGTGTAGTATATAGTGATTTGTCAGAATCATCATCTAACGTTTCTCCACAGCCAGCTTTCTAGGCTTGCTTTGCATTTTTATAGCCAAATACAAGTACAAAGTAACTCAATTTCTTTTAGTCAGAGCATTGCTTTCCCCAAGTTCGATATGCCTTCTTTTATGTAAATGTATATTCAATACAATGGCCTTTTGCTGGAATTTTTCCAAATAAAGGTTAAAAAAATTAAAGAACTGTGGATTCTGAAAATCAGAAACATAAACAGAAAACCTCAGCTGGTCTGGCAGCATCTGTGGAGAGAAATCAGAGTTAATGTTTCGAGTTCAGTGACCCTTCTTTAGAACTGTTGTTGAAGGTCAAGGTTAAGTCACTGTTATCTTATCAGATAATAGGTCTGCTCTCCCATTACAGAGTTTAACCTGTGGGTCACCACTTCTCAGGGAAGAGGAAGAGATTGAGAGGGTGAATCCTAATTTCTTCATGGTAACATTAGCTGGCGGGGGAAGTTGAACCCACAATGTTGGTGTCACTCTGCATCACAAACTAGTTATCCAGCCAACTTACCTCCATTTTCCTGAAACCATTTCTTAGTAAAGTGCTCAAACTGTCCTCAAAGCCTTCAATATGTATCCAGACTGGCTTTTCTGCTCCTGCTAGGATGTAATAAAATTTGCAGTAATCTTTCTTCAGCAAGGATAATAGAATTGGAGAAAGTGAGGACTGCAGATGCTGGAGATCAGAGTCAAAAAGTGTGGCACTGGAAAAGCTCAGCCGGTCAGGCAGCATCTGAGGAGCAGGAGAGTTGACATTTTGAGTATAAGCTCTTTATCAGGAATGTGCTGAATAATAGAATTGTCCACTTATCCATTCAGGCTATTCAATTCTGTAGCTTCCTTATAGTTTTGCCACTAAGGAATCCCAGTTGTGTCTCACATCACATTTCATTTCCATAGCATTAGAGACTGGAAAATGCACTGCCACTCTGACTCATCAAACACTTCAAAATTGCAGACTTCTACATAGAACATAGAAGAATACAGCGCAGTACAGGCCCTTCGGCCCTCGATGTTGCACCGATCCAAGCCCACCTAATCTACACTAGCCCCCTAACCTACACTAGCCCACTATCCTCCATATGCCTATCCAATGCCCGCTTAAATGCCCATAATGAGGGAGAGTCCACCACTGCTACTGGCAGGGCATTCCATGAACTTCTGTTCTAATTCGTCCTTGTGTTGTTTTTTTTTTACAGTAGCTGGCTCTCTTATAGCTTTGAAAATCAACAAATTTCAGCTGAACACTTTCAATATTGTGTTCATGTCATGCGTTTTAATGTTCCAGCGGAGGTCACAAGATAGCAGGCTACAATTGTACAATGTAAAAATGCATTTCTCCAAATAGAAGGAGGATACTTGATTCCCACTTTCCTTTATTCCCTGAGAGACCAGCGATGGAGAACCCACAATCCACCAGGGTAGAGGATTCCAAGATTCACAATCCTCTGAACGAAGTAATTTCTCCTCACCTCAGTTCTAAATGATCGGTTCCTTATCCCAAGACAATGTCCACATGTTTTAGATTTCCCAACCTGCAGAAACAATTCTCAGTGTCTACCTTGTCAAACCCCTTCAGCATCTTGTATGCTTCTAATTCTTCTAAACTTCAATGACGTGGACCTATTTAATTGGACAACCCCCTCATTCCAGGGAGCAATCTTCACTGACCTTTGCTGCAAGTACATCTTTCCTTAAACTGGATGACCAAAACTATATGTTGTTTCCAAGATGTTCTCTCAACAAACACCTGGGCAATTATAGCAAAGCTCCTTTATTCCTGTACTTGAATTAAAAAAAAAGTCACTGTTAGATGTGGGTGGGCCAACATATATTTCCCATCCCTCATTGCCCTAAGATTGACAGAACTAAGTGGCTTGCTTGGCCATTGTAGAGGGCTGGTGAGAGTCAATCACATTGTTGTGGTCTGGAGTCATATGTAGACCAGGAATCTGGTTTTAAGTCTTTGGATGATGCACTGGGGTAAACTTTTGAAGTAATTGGGAAATTAGTGAGGAGGCTACATCATGCTCAATGGGTTACACTCATTACACATCGAGCAACTCAAAACTAGGCATCCAGAGAATGCGCAGCGGCAGCTGAATTAAATTCAACAGCAATCTCTAACCTTCATCATCTGAAATATTCCCCACTCTAGCATTATCATCAAGCCAGGGCATCAACATGGTTTGATTAACAGTGCATTGCAACATGCCAGGAGCTGCAAAAGGCAGTTAAAAACAGATGATGGGACATCTCAGGACTATTTGCATACTGAGAGAAAGTGAGGGCTGCAGATGCTGGAGATCAGAGCTGAAAATGTGTTGCTGGAAAAGCGCAGCAGGTCAGGAGTCCAAGGACCTTCCCCTGCAACTGCAAGAAATGCAAAACTTGCGCCCACACCTCCCCCCTTACTTCCCTCCAAGGCCCCAAGGGACACTTCCATATCCGCCACAAATTCACCTGCACCTCCACCCACATCATCTATTGCATCCGCTGCACCCGATGTGGCCTCCTCTATACTGGGGAGACAGGCTGCCTACTTGCGGAACGTTTCAGAGAACACCTCTGGGACACCCGGACCAACCAACCCAACCACTCCGTAGCCCAACACTTTAACTCCTCCTCCCACTCCACCAAGGATATGCAGGTCCTTGGACTCCTCCATCGCCAGACCATGGCAACATGACGGTTGGAGGAAGAGCACCTCATCTTCTGCCTGGGAACCCTCCAACCACAGGGGATGAACTCAGACTTCTCCAGTTTCCTCATTTCCCCTCCCCCCACCTTGTCTCAGTCAAATCCCTCAAACTCAGCACCGCCTTCCTAACCTGCAATCATCTTCCTGACCCCTCCTCCCCCACCCCACTCCGGCCTATCACCCTCACCTTGACCTCCCTCCACCTATCGCATTTCCAAAGCCCCTCCCCCAAGGTCCCTCCTCCCTACCTTTTATCTTAGCCTGCTGGACACACTTTCCTCATTCCTGAAGAAGGGCTTATGCCCGAAACGTCGATTCTCCTGTTCCTTGGATGCTGCCTGACCTGCTGCGCTTTTCCAGCAACACATTTTCAGCTATTTGCATACTGAGCAAGCGAAGCAGTATGTGAAGGACATAGCTTAGCAGCCTCATGGCCAACAGATCTAAGCAAAGTTTGCAGTCTTCCCACATCTTGTTGGACATGTAATTGGCTAATTAAATAACTGGCAGAAGGAACTCCACAAATATCCTCAGCCTCAATGATGGGGAAGCTGAGTAGCTAGATATATTTGGCAAGGCAGAAGCAGTAGTGACAATCTACAGTCTGGCCTTCTGGCAGGTCGCTGTAATTAGCTCACTCGGCCATTTCAGATGGAAGTTAAGAGTTTACCAATTTGCCATGCATCTGGAGTCACATGTAGGCCAGACCAGGTAAGGGCAGCAGGTTTCCTTCCTTAAAAGATATCAATGAGATAGATAGGCTTTTTTAAACAATTGGCAATGATTTCATTGTTATCATTACTAGGACTCACTCTTTAATTCCAGATTTATCAACTAATTGCGTTGAAATTTCACAGGCTGGCGTGGTGGAATTTGAACCTACGCTCTTACAACATCAACCTGAGCCTCCAACAACATTACCACTATGCCACTCCCCCTCTGAAATTCCTGCAAATTCTCCACAAACCGCGTGCCATCCTGACTGGAAATATGTTGCCGTTGTTCAGCTGTTGCCCTCTCAGGTGTACTATGGGTGTACCAACACCACATAGTACTGCAGCAGTTCAAGCCTGTGGCTCATCACCACATTCTGAAACCTGATTAGGGATGAGCAATAAGTGCTGGCCCAGCCAGCAATCCTTACATTGCAGGAACCAACACAGAAAAAGTGGTTGTCATGGTGGTTGTGACCTTCAGTCAGGTGAGGTTGAAGAGTTTACTATCACTGTAACATCTGACAAAAGGAGCAAGTTGCAGCAATGTTGCAAAAATGATCAATTATACATCCCTGGTTTAAAAGGAAGGATGTCTGTGATGGAACCATTGCATAGTACAGCTATTGCATACTGTCTTGTGGAGATGAATGATATTTGTGAATTTGGGACAGTTTACTTGAGGAAGGTGTGCGGTGTGAGTCATGTGAGTTCAGAGACTTAGCTGACCAATTATGGAGCAAATACGGAGCTCAGTGGTTAGCACTTCAGTCTCACAGCACCAGGGACCCATGTTCGATTCATCCATGGGCAACTATCTGGGTGGAGTTTGCACATTCTCCCCATCTTGGCATGGGATTCCTCCGACTGTCCAAAGATGTTCGAGAGTGTGATGATGGGAATTCAGAGGTATTTTGTTCCTTTTAGAGTGAAGGGTAAGGCTGGTAAGATTAAGGAACATGGATGAATAAAGATACTCAGGTTCTAGTCAAGAGAAAAAGAGAATCTTATTTTAGATATAAACAACTTGGTTCAATTGAATCTCTTAATCAATATAAAGAGTGTATGTGCATTCTTAGGAGAGAAATCAGGAAGGCAAAAAGGGGATATGAGATAGCATTGGCAGATAAGGTTAAGGATAATCCAAAGAAATTTTACGAATACATTAAGAGCAAGATGTAACTAGAGAGTGGGTAGAGCTTCTTAAAGATGAAGGAGATCATCTTAGTGTTGAACCCCAGGAGGTGGGAGTGATACCAAGTGAATATACATAAATGATTTGGAGGAAGGGATTGATGGTCTGATTAGCAAATTTGCAGATGACACTAAGATTGGTGGAGAAGCAGATAATGAAGGGGACTGTCAGAGAATGCAGGAGAATGTAGATAGATTGGAGAGTTGGGCAGAAAAATGACGGGATGAAGTTCAATCTAGACAAATGCGAGATGATGCGTTTTGGAAGATCCAATTCAAGAGCAAACTATAAGGTAAATGGAATAGCCCTGGGAAAAATTGATGTACAGAGAGATCTGGCTGTTCCATTGTACCCTAATTGTGGCCATGCAGGTCAATAGAGTGGTCAAGAAGGCATGCGGTATGCTTTCATTCATCAGACAGAATATTGAGTACAAGAGTTGGCAGGTCATGTTACAGTTGTGTAAGCCTTTGGTTAGGCCACATTTGGAATACTGTGCTCAGTTCTTGTTGCCACAATACCAAAAGAATGTGGATGCTTTGGAGAGAGTGCAGAGGAGGTTTACCAGGATTTGCCTGGAATGGAGGCCATTAGCTATGAAGACGGGTTGAGTAGGTTCCGATTATTTTCATTTGAAAGATGAGGTTGAGGGGGGACCTGATTGAGGTCTACAAAATCATGAGAAGTTTAGACAGGGTGGATAGCAAGGAGCTTTTTCCCCAGAGTGGGGGACTCAATTACGAGGGGTCACAAGTTCAAGGTGAGAGTGGAAAGGTTTAAGGGAGGTATGCATGGAAAATTCCTTACGCAAAGGGTCGTGGGTGCCTGGAATGCATTGCCAGCGGAGGCGGTAGAGATGGGCATGATAGTGTCATTTAAGATGTATCGAGTGCCGAAGGGCCTGTTCTGCGCTGAGACAGATACTTGAATGAGCAGAGGGTTACAGATCTTTAGAAAATAGGCGACAGGTTTAGAGAGAGGACCTGGATCGGCCAGGCTAGGAGGGTCAAAAGGCCCGTTCCTGTGCTGTAATTTTTTTTCCTCTTTTCATTTTGCATCAGCTTTTACTGTGGAGAAAGAAATGGAGTCTAGAGAATGCAGAGAATTAAACTTTAATGTTTTAACTTTGATGGGTTCAGAAAAGATTTACAAGGATGTTGTCAGGGTTGGAGGATTTGAGCTATAGGAAGAGGTTGAATTGGCGAGGGCTGTTTTTCCTGGAGTGTCGGAGGCTGATGGGTGACCTTATATAGAAGTTTATAAAATCATTAGGGGCATGGATAGGGTAAATAGACAAGGAGTTTTCCATGGGGTGAGGGAGACCAGGACTAGAGGGCATTGGTTTAGGGTGAGAGCAGAAAGATATAAAAGAGACCTAAGGGGCAACTTTTCCACGCTAAAAGTGGTACATGGGTGGAATGGGCTGCCAGAGGAAGTGATGGAACTGGTACAATTACAACATTTAAAAGGCATATGGATGGGTATATGAAAAGGAAGGGTTTGGAGGGATATGGGCTGGATGCTGGCAGGTGGGACTCGATTGGGTTGGGATATCTGGTTGGCATGGATGAGTTGGACCGAAGGGTCTGTTTCAGTGCTACACATCTCTATGACTCTCAGAGGAAGTTTGGGAGATGGATAATTCTCCGGGACCTGATCTGATGTGTCCCAGAAAGTTATGAGAAGTAAGAGAGGAAACTACGAGACCTCTTGCAGAAATATTTTGCATCATCTATAACTATAGGTGAGGTGCTTATGTTGTACTTTTGTTTCAGAAAGGTTGTAAGGAGAAACCAGGGAACTATAGACTTGTGAGTGTGTCTTCAGTTGTGGGTAAATTGTTGAAGGTGATTATAAAAGATACGATTTATGGACATTTGGAGAGGCAAAGGTTGATTAAGGATAGTCAATATGGTTTTGTGCAAGGAAAATCATGTCTCACAGACTTGATTGAGTTTTTTTGAGGAAGCTGCCAAAAAGATTAATGATGGCAGAGCAGCAGACATTGTTTATTTGGATTTTAATAAAGCCTTTGACAAGGTTCCATATGGTAGTCTAATTAGTAAAGTTAGGTCACATGGGATTCAGGGTGAGCTTGCCAATTGGATACACAATTGGATTAATGGCAGGAGACAGCGGGTAATGGTGGAGGGTTGCTTTTTGGACTGGAGGCCTATGACCAGCGGTGTTCCACAGGGATCAGTTCTGGGTCCTCTTCTGTTTGTTATTTATATAAATAATTTGGATGAGAATATAGAAGGCATGGTTAGTAAATTTATGGAAGACACCAAAATTGGTGGCATTGTGGACAGTAAAGAAGGCTTTCTAAGATCACAAAAGGATCTTGATCAAATGGGTCAATGGGCTGAAAAATGTCAGATGGAGTTCAATCTGGATAAATGTGCAGTATTGCATTTTGGTACAACAAACAAGAATAGGGCTTATAAAATTAATGGTAGGGCCTTGGGTAGTGTTCTTGAACAGAGGGACCGAGTGGTGCAGGTCTATAATTCCTTGAAGTTTGCATGACGTATAGACAGGCTGGTGAAAAAGGCGTTTGGCATGCTTGCCTTCATTGCTCAGTCCTTTGAGTATAGGAGTTTGGGACGTCATCTTCAGGTTGTACAGGACATTAGATTAGATTACTTATAGTGTGGAAACAGGCCCTTCGGCCCAACAAGTCCACACCGCCATGTCGAAGCACAACCCACCCATACCCCTACATTTTACCTCTTACCTAACACTACGGGCAATTTAGCATGGCCAATTCACCTGACCTGCACATCTTACCAGGATGTTGCTGGGTATGGAAGGTTTGAATTATAAAGAAAGGCTGGATTGGCTGGGACGTTTTTCATTGGAGCATAGGAAGTCCAGAGCGAACTAATAGAAGTTTATAAAATAATGAGAGGTATAGATAGTGTTAATGGTAGTTGTCTTTTCCCTAGGATGGGGGGATTTCAAGACTGGGGGCTTTTAAGGTGAGAGGAGAGAGATTTAAAAAAAACATAAAAGGCATTTTCTTTGTACAGAAGGTGTTTTGCATGTGGAATGAACTTCCTGAAAAAGTGGTGGCTGCGGGTACAATTACAAAATTTAAAAGACATTTGGATAGATACATGAATAGGAAAGGTTTGGAGGGAAATGGGACAGGAGCAGGCAGATGGGACTAGTTTAGTTCAGGATTATGTTCGGCATGGATTGGTTGGACCAAAGGGTCTGTTTCCATGCTATATGACTCTATGACTCTGTGTGCAGGTTAGGTGGATTGGCTTTGCTAAATTGCCCATTGTGTCTAGGTTTGTGCAGGCGAGGTAGGTTAGCCATGGGAAATTCAGGGTGACAGAGATAGGGTAGGGAGGTGGGTCTGGACGGGATGCTCTTTGGAGGGATGGTGTGGACTCGATGGGCTAAATGGTCTGCTTCCAAACTGTAGGGATTCTGTTGTATGTTACTGGACTAGTAATCCCAAGGTCCTGGCTAATAGTGTGGGAATTAGGTCAAATCTTACCATAGAGCCGGTGGAATTTAAATACAACTAATAAATCTACAACATAAAGTTAATGTCAGTAATAGTGACCACAAAACCACTGACTGTCATAAAAAACAACCTGGTTCACTAATACGACTTCATGGACGTAAATCTGCCATCTGACCCAGTGCATGTTACTCCAGACCCATGGTGATGGTTAATGGCCCTCTGAACTGGCAAGGAGAGAAAATCATTTCAAGTGCAAAGTAAGGACAGAAATTTAAAAACAACTCGATCTAATTCTCTGCAGCCTGCACCCTGAATTGGCACCAAGTCCGTCTGCTGCTGACCTGGCCATCAATGTCTCCATTTCATAATTCTCCTCCTCCTGTTCTCAAATCCAGTCTCACCCCTCCACATCTCATTAAACTTCTCCAGCTCTATGCCCATCTAAGACCCTGCACTGCACTAACTTAGGCATCTTTTGCAACACTGATTTCAAACTGCCCCACCACAAAAATCCTCCAATCAGCTGAGCAAACTCTGAACTCTGGAATTCTCTGCCCTAAAACCTCTTAATTTCTCTTTTCATCACCTTCCTTCTTTAAGGTTTACCAAAAAATCTACCGCACTGATTATTTTTTCTACTGCCCCTTTGGTTTTTGTCTGATTTCGCTTTCGAGAAGCATCTTGGAAGATTTCACTATATTAGGTATTATATAAATGCTATTTGCTGTCGTTTCACCCCATTGCAAACACTTTGAAAAACAACATGAGATTTTTGAACAAAGCTCCACAGGAAACAACTCATTAGCTTGAGGCTCCAGTGCTTTAAAGACCAGTACGACCACAGAGCATCAGTCACACTGTACATCACAGGAATAGGTTCTTCGGCCTACGATGTTGTGCCAAATATGACGTCAAATTAAACTAATCCCACTGTCTGCCAGTGGTCCATATCTTTCCATTCCTTGCATTTTCATGCACTTATCTAAAAGTCCCTTAAAAGACCCCTATCGTATCTGCCTCCACCACCACCCAGGCAGTGTGTACCAGATTCCTACTATTCTCTGTGTAAAAGACATGCGCCTCACATCTCCTTTGAACTTCCCCCTCTCATCTTAAATGCCCGTGTTGATTCGGTCGCTCGAGATAGAAATGGAAAGGTCGAGGAAGGGAGGGAGGAGTCTGAGACGGTCCAGGTGAATTTGAGGTCGGGGTGGAAGGTGTTGGTAAAGTGGATGAACTGTTCAATCTCCTCGTGGGAGCACGTCTGGCGATGGAGGAGTCCAAGGACCTGCATGTCCTCGGTGGAGTGGGAGGGGAGCGCCTCTTCTTCCGCCTAGGAATCCTCCAACCACAAAGGATGAACTCAGATTTCTCCAGTTTCCTTATTTCCCCTCCCCACCTTTGTCTCAGTCCCAACCCTCGAACTCAGCACCACCTTCCGAACCTGCAATCTTCTTCCTGACCTCTCCGCCCCATCACCCACTCCGGCCTATCACCCTCACCTTATCACTCTCACCTTAACCTCTTTCCACCTATCGCATTTCCCCGCCCCTCCAACCGCCACCAGGACAGAACCCCACTGGTCCCCACCTACCACCCCACCAACCTCCCTATACAGCGTATCATCCGTCGTCATTTCCGCCACCTCCATCCGCTGTGATAAGGCCCACTGGTCCCACATCTTCCATATCTTTAAATCAGGGCAGTATAAACATCCGAAGGTCGGTCTTAACTCTGCAGAGCCAGCTGTGAGTATTTGAAACTTTTTCATATCTTGACCACAAACAGACATGAATTGCACATTAGATTTGCCAAAAGCGAATTTTGTTCAAGATCACATAGAATCATAGAGTCATAGAGATACACAGCATGGAAACAGACACTTCGGTCCAACCTGTCCATGCCGACCCAGATATCCCAACCCAATCTAGTCACGCCTGCCAGCACCCGGCCCATTTCCCTCCAAACCCTTTCCATTCATTTGCCCATCAAAATGCCTCTTAAATGTTGCAATTGTACCGGCCTCCACCACATCCTCTGGCAGCTCATTCCATACACGTACCA
>NC_057748.1:18120982-18144195 GCF_004010195.1 Chiloscyllium plagiosum | reverse complement strand
TCTTCCTGACCTCTCCGCCCCACCCCCACTCCGGCCTATCACCCTCACCTTGACCTCCTTCCATCTATCGCATTTCCAACGCCCCTCCCCCAAGTCCCTCCTCCCTACCTTTTATCTTAGCCTGCTGGACACACTTTCCTCATTCCTGAAGAAGGGCTTATGCCCGAAACGTCGATTCTCCTGTTCCTTGGATGCTGCCTGACCTGCTGCGCTTTTCCAGCAACACATTTTCAGACTGAGTCTTGCCCTGACCAATAAAGGCAAGCATGCCATACACCTTCCTTACCACCCTATCTACATGTGTGGCCAATTGCAGGGAGCTATGGGCTTGAACTCCAAGAATCCCAATCAGAGTGAAAGAGAAATACAATTTCTATTTTATTTGCAAATTTACAAAAAATACAGACTTTTGTTCAAATTCTACCTACCTGTCTTGATTCCCATTGCTTCCAGCTTAGGTAGAAGCACTTCATGAGGAATTTTTAAAAAACTTTTGCAAAAATTTAAAATAGTGAGCTCAGCTAAATGGTGAGGAGGTTTGTTAGGTATCATTTTTGTTCTAATCAATGGTGCTTTTATAAATCAATTAATGTTATTTGGTACTCCTACTGTCCATTCCTTTCAAGGGCTTACATGATTCCTCTGATTCCTCTGATATTGGTATTGAACAGTTAGGCCTCTTGTTACTTGGGGAAGTTTTGTAGTGCAGTACATTTTAAAAAGGAGATAAGGACAACTTAACTGCACAGAGAGTGGTTAGTGTGTAGAATGAACTCCCAGAGGAAGTGATGGATGCAGGTACAGTTACAATGTTTAAACGACATTTCGATAAGTACGTGAAGAGGAAGGTTTGGAGGGAGATGGGCCAACCACAGGCAGGTGCGACTAGTTTAAGTTGGGAATGTGGTCGGTGTGCATTAGTTAGACCAAAGGGTCTGTTTTCATGCTGTATGACTCTTTGATTGTGTCTCTGCCATTGAGGCAGAAGTTTTGGGTTCAACCCCAGGTCCTGTTAGCCAAGGAAGGTGCATTCATAACGTGGTCAAACGGGTTGAGTATCAATCTATGAATCCTCCCAAAATATGCCAATAGTTGGTGATATGAATAGGAGAGATTCCTAATCAGGACTTTCTACCATAATTGTCCATCGCTCCAGATCACGACATGCTTGTAAGAAAGCGATGTTGCCAAAGCAACACAGACTCTGAGTGAACTATAACAGACCACCGCTAATTCCTTGGGACTGATTTTGCTTCTTCATTTATTCAGTTCCAGTCATGCAAAATCTTACAAGTAACCAATAACCATTGTAATGAAAGCCAGTGATCTACAGACGTTCTTGCAACAATCTGGAATGTATTCTACCCACTCGTCTCAAATCTATAAAATTCTTAATTACAAAGCTTTCCACTATTTTTGACATTTGACAAGAATTGGACAGAAAGTTAAGACTCTCCTATTTGGTGAGTTGTTCTAGATGGGATGATCATTTCTGTCTTTAAGGTGACCACTTTTTTTTTTATCCTGTAGAAATATAACTTTCTCTCTAACTATTCTATCACTATTAGTCAAGAGTACAGCAGAGCTGGAACATACTGCTGAAGATTTTACCTTGCACTCATCAGTACACATGCAAGAATGCCAAATTTCAAAAGGAACAATAACTTATATGGTTTTGAAAAAAGACATTGATTCATTTGTTAGTCAACTCTGTTAACTTAAGGTATTGCAATGGAGAATGTAGCAGAGATCTACTGTCCACTTATGTTTAATTCACAATGCTTGCTCATGTCTCCTTTTCTCCTGCAGAGAATAGGTCCCAGCATATGAATATATGTAGCTTATATCAAACTTCTGAGGCAGTCTGCAGTCCAACTGATAATCCTAAATTGATTGTTATTGTTATTCTTAGCACACTCAGGACAGTTTAGCAAGAATCATCCAATCACAGAATCAGATTTAACATTAGATACTTGAAAAACTTTAATAGCATGGCTTTTTTCCAAACGGCAATACTATTGCTTGTAATAAATTTGAAAAAAACGTTAATATTTTTGGTATCTATCTATAAGCTTAATTTGAACTTCAGTTGGCAAGCAGCTTTCACAAATGCTATTTAATGTGGTCCTCAGTACCATTCAGACACACCTCTGGTTAGTTACTGCATGCATGGTCAGTAATGCCAGGGACAACCATATTGTTATAGACCAGACCAGACTCCCTCAAAATATTTTAAGTGGGTAGCCTAAACCCTAATATTCTCTTAATTCAAACGTAGATGTGAAGTGCCATGCTCCAGATGTGATGGGACCAGTCAAACTACTTGTTGTTAAAACAAAACACAATTTATTTTAACATTATAATTAAAATACAAACAAAAGAAAGAGGAATTTAGAATAACTTAACCATTGGAAAACTTAAGCAAATAATAGATACAGTACTTATTACTAATTAACTGTTCCAATACAGTTACATCCCATAAACACACCCCTTGGCAAAAAGGTAGTTTCAGACACAGATTCTTACATGCAGTTCTCCAATCCAGGAGGAAAAATCATCAAGAGAAAATTCAGAGAAAGTAGCAACTAGAGACATTCACTGAAGCTTCCAACTCTTTTGAGGCCCCAAAGGCTTCTGCTTAAAACTGAAACTAAATACTAAAGAAAGCTAGAAAGTCTGGTCTGTGAGAGCTGGCCACGTCCAGGCTGTTTCTACTGTTCCAACTTAAAAATAAACCCAAGGCCTCACAAGTTGTTTACTTTTCCAAAGACAGCTCAGCACCTCTGCCTTACAATCTTTCTTAAAAAAACGGACAAAACAATCTCTTAAAATGACAACATTCTTTGAATGAATACTATTTTGGAAAGAGTGCAGTTTTGGAATATGTACGTGTTTGGTGTGTGAATCTGTGTGTTCACTTTTGAAGTATGCACGTTAATAATGTGGTAGCAACTTTACAGGACTGGCTTACTCACAATTGGTGATCCTGGGATTCATATCAGATTGACACTGGCAAATCCCAAACCTGGGAGGAGGAGTGACAAAGAAGGCAGTAATGACCAGTACAGCAAGCTGGAAGAGGGCACAGAGGGCAGTACCAAACTTGAGTCTGCAGGAAGAGAATGTATGCAGGATTTCACAAAGTAACAACATGACAGGCCACATTTCAAAAGCAAAACAATCACTTACCTATTCAACCCGTTAGAATCAAATATGGAAAGATTGCGCCAGCTTTAGATATTTATGTCCCTGCCACTTTCCAAACTGCTTCTGATGATACCTGCAACATGAGCTGGCTTCCTGTGCACACGGTAATCTGGCAAATTCCCAATGCTCTGTTTGCTTGGCATTATCAGCTCATTACCTTCCTTACAGACGATGACAAGCAGTGGGAAACATCCCTGGGATTTACTTGCATCATTTCATTCCAATGGTTGCAGGATGATATATACATTGACTGAATGATTCCATCATGAACCAGCCCAAAAGTGATTACTGACAGGAAACCAAGAGGGAAATCAGGAGGGCAAAAAGAGGACATGAGATAGCTTTGGCAAATAGAGTTAAGGAGAATCCAAACAGTTTTTACAAATATATTAAGGACAAAAGGGTAACTAGGGAGAGAATAGGGCCCCTCAAAGATCAACAAGGCAGCCTTTGTGTGGAGCCACAGGAGATGGGGGAGATACTAAACGAGTATTTTGCATCAGTGTTCACTGTGGAAAAGGACATGGAAGATATAGAATGTGGAGAAATAGATGGTGACATCTTGAAAAATGTCCATATTACAGAGGAGGAAGTGCTGAATGTCTGAAATGCATGAGGTGGTTAAATCCCCAGGACCTGATCAGGTGTACCCTAGAACTCTGTGGGAAGATAAGGAAGTGATTGCTGGGCCTCTTGCTGAGATAATTGTATCATCGGTAATCACAGATGTGTTGCAGGAAGACTGGAGGTTGGCTAACGTGGTGCCACTATTTAAGGACAAGCCAGGGAACTATAGACCAGTGAGCCTGATGTCGGTGGTGGGCAAATTGTTGGAGGGAATCCTGAGGGACAGGATGTACATATATTTGGAAAGGCAAGGACTGATTAGGGATGGTCAACATGGCTTTGTGTGTGGGAAATCATGTCTCACAAACTTGATTGAGTTTTTTGAAGAAGTAACAAAGAGTATCGATGAGGGCAGAGCGGTAGACGTAACCTATATAGACTTCAGTAAGGCGTTCAACAAGGTCCCCCATGGGAGATTGGTTAGCAAGGTTAGGTCACATGGAATACAGGGAGAACTAGCCATTTGGATACAGAACTGGCTCAAAGGTAGAAGACAGAGGGTGGTGGTGGAGGGTTATTTTTCAGATTGGAGGCCTGTGATCAGTGGAGTGCCACAAGGATCAGTGCGGGTTCAACTACTTTTTGTCATTTATATAAATGATTTGGATGTGAGCATAAGAGGTATAATTAGTAAGGTGCAGATGACACCAAAATTGGAGGAGTAGTGGGCAGTGAAGAGGGTTACCTCAGATTACAATGGGATCTTGATCAGATGGGCCAATGGGCTGAGGAGTGGCAGATTTCTGGAGTTTAATTCAGATAAATGCGAGGTGCTGCATTTTGGGAAAGCAAATCATAGCAGGACTTATACACTTAATGGTAAAGTTCTAGGGAGTGTTGCTGAACAAAGAGACCTTGGAGTGCAGGTTCATAGCTCCTTGAAAGTAGTCACAGGTAGATAGGATAGTGAAGAAGGCGTTTGGTATGCTTTCCTTTATTGGTCAGAGTATTGAGTACAGGAGTTGAGAGTTCATGTTGCAGCTGTACAGGACATTGGTTAGGCCACTTTTGGAATATTGCAGCAATTCTGGTCTCCTTCCTATCAGAAGGATGTTGTGAAACTTGAAAGGGTTCAGAAAAGATTTGCAAGGAAGTTGCCAGGGTTGGAGGATTTGAGCTATTGGGAGAGGTTCAATAGGCTAGGGCTGTTTTCCCAGGAGAGTCGGAGGCTGAGGGGTGATCTTATAGAGGTTTACAAAATCATGAGGAGCATGGATAGGAAAAATAGTCAAGGTCTTTTCCCTGGGGTGGGCGAGTCCACAACTAGAGGGTGTAGGTTTAGAGTGAGAGGGGCAAGATATAAAAGAGATCTAAGGGGCAACTTTTTCATGCAGAGGGTGGTACGTGTCTGGAATAAGCTGCCAGAGGATGTGGTGGAGGCTAGTACAATTGCAACATTTAAAAGGCATCTGGATGGGTGTATGAGTAGGAAGGGTTTGGAGGGATATTTGCCAGGTGGGACTTGATTGGGTTGGGATATCTGGTTGGCATGGACCAGTTGGACTGAAGGGTCTGTTTCCTTGCTGTACATCTCTAGGACTCTATGACTATGTTATCTTGTCAGCTGGTTTGCAATATGTCCATGCCATCAAAGGGGCAAAAGGTATTCCCTCTCTGACTGCCTCATGTTACGACCATAACAGGAGGACGCACTGGAAGTCAAATCCCTCCACTCCTCAAACTGTACCAGAAGTGTAATTATCTGATTCAGTCACCAAAATAGACAATTTGTTTCACTTTATTACAGTCATCCAGAGACTTGTACAAGGTTTTTCTTTCAGTGAACTCAAAACTACCTTGCTCGTCAGAAACAAGCTTTGTTTTAAACATGTGGCAAGCTGGCTATCGACACTAGTATTTTACAGAATTACACACGCAAATAGGTAAACAAACAGGACCAGACCCACCTCTCTGCAGAGCAACTGTGAGTGGAAATCTAGGGAAAACCCTGCGATCAAAAGGTGAAGAGTAGAAGGAGGCAGCTTGCTTACAGAGCCTTTGGTTTCTTGTTGATGAAATCACATTGCTATTGGCCACAAAGCGATCAAAGGTCTTCAGCTCAGGTAATAGGTCAGTCAGACATTGGTCTCATGATTGAGATAACAGTTTGGCTTTCAGATTGAGGACATAAGAGATGCGTGTGCCTGGCGCTTTTTCAATTTTCAGTTAATAGCTCATAGAGAAATGTAGCCAACATGCTTTCTTTAAGTGTTATCGATAGAGTGAGAGAGGTAGAGAAATTCTTTGCAATTCAGGAATGGTTCAAATCTTCTATGTTTTACAATACAGAATTCCTCAAAGACATTTTATGGGTTTAAAAAAAAATTAGTCATGGGATGGGGGTGTCACCAGCTAGGCCAGCATTTATTGCCCATCCCAAATTGCCCAGAGGCCAGCTAAGAGTCAACAGCATCACTGTGGGTCTGGAGTCACATGAGGCCAGACCAAGTAAGGACAGCAGTTTTCTTCTCTAAAGGGCATTAGTGAATCAGGTGGGTTTTTCCGACAATGGATTCATGGTCATCATTAGATTCTTAATTCCAAATTTTTATTGTATTCAAATTCCACCATCTGTCACAGCAGGATTTGAACCCAAGCACCCAGAGAATTACCTGGGTCTCTAGATTAATCGTCCAGTGATCATAGCACCATGCCATCGCCATCCCTTTGAAACCATGGTTGTGGCAATTTTTGGCAGATTACACTTGTTTATTCATTAAAAACTTCAGATTATTTTTGTACTTATTTTCCATTATGGAATGCCCAAATATTGCTGCTCCTAAAGCTCAAAGGTATCCTGACCTAACTTTCTTTGGTCCAAACTGGATGATCTCAGACTTGGACTCCATGTGCCACAGTTTTCACCCACTCAGTTAATCACCACAATGGCTCTTTGTATCTTCTTTTGTCCCATCTCCACTATTTACTGTGCCACTTAATTTATAACGTAACCTAGAAACATGGTTTAAGACTGCTTTTCTATGTCATTTATAAAAGTAGTGAAATGCAGTGGCAGCAGTTCAGATCCCAGGCCGAGGGAAATCACCAATTATTAATTTGTTGATTTGTGTACACAACCATTATCCCAACTCCCTAGCTTTTGTCACCAAACCAATTCCCTACCCTTGCCAACAGGCTACCTCGAGTTCCACCCACTTCCATTTTTGTTTGCAGACTCGAGTGGATTCTTATCTAATACCTTCAGAAAGTCCACATAAATGACAGCCACAGAACATTCTACAATCTATCAAGTTCTCATTCTTCTCAAAAAGTGCTAGTTAAATACGGCTTACCTTTAACAATTTCTCTGATCAAATCGCCTTTGTCGAATTGCTCAGCCGCTCTATCAGAAACCATTAGATTTTGGAGATTCTCGGTATTTAATCCTGATAGATGAATTTCAAAGCAGATAAATGTAAGGTAATTCATTTTGGTAAAAGAAACACAGAGACAATTCAGGCTCAATGGTACAACTTTGAGGGGAGTACAGGAATACAGGGACCTCAGGGTTCATGTGCGTAATCCTCTGAAGGTGGTTGGGCAATTTGAAACAATTGTTAAGAAAGCTTATAGGATCCTTGGATTTATAAATAGAGACATAGTGTATAAAAGCAAGGAAGTGATACTATTCCTCTGAAAATCATTGTCAGATGACAATTAGATTATTGGCCACCTTATTTAAGGAAGCATGTTAAAACCCTGGAAAGAGTGCAAAGGAGATTTACTAGAATGATGCCAGGAATGAGGGAATTTAGATAAAGGAAAGATAAATGAAATTGGCTTATTCTCCCTGAAGCAGGGAAGATTAAGGTGAACCTATAGTGGTGTTCAAAATTATGAACAATTTTGACAGGATAAAGAAAGATATTCTGTTTCCACTAGTTTGCATGTCAGTTACTAGGAGTCACAAAAGACCTTTAAAAAATTCAAGATTGTCAGCAAGAAAGCTAAGAATCAGGTGAGGAGAAACTCGTTTACTCAGAGAAATGTTAGGATTTGGGAGAGTGTTGGAGGTGGATTCCACTGGTGTTTTCAAAAGAAAGCTGGATGTATATTTGAAAGTGATGAATTTAGATGGGTATGGAGACATGGCTGGAGAATGGGACAAGCTGTAATAGCTCTTTTAGCTGGTACAGTTGGTACTGCAAAATTCTATGATTCTATGAATCCACTATATTCCTCATTCATATTTTCAAATCTCATAATAAATCAAGTAGATTTCCCCCACTTGATTTTTTTTTCAGTTTTCCTGTATCTCTGGGCTTTATTCTTACATTGCATTCTCTCACTTTTAATTACAAGTTTAAAAAGTGTTTTACCTCCAAAAACAGCAGTAAGTATAGTTAGAATCTTGTTTTTAGACCTTCCCTTCTCCCTATGAAACCCAATATCAATTCAATCATATTATACTTGCTGTTAGCTTGGTGTTCCCTTCATGAACAATCTAACACTATGATCTGGACTTTGGATCCCTTTTCTTATCGCGGACTATGTGTACTTTCATTATGATTTCTGCATGAACCCTCTCCCCTCCTTTTTTATTGATTTAAAGTTATAATCACAACTCAAATTATCGTTTCAACTTGGACCCCTACAGGTCAGCTCCTCCCTGCTCCAAACAAATACCAACACTCCCTGAAAGGGGATCTCTCTTTGCTGCACAGGTTTCCAGCCATGTCATTCCTCTGTCTTCTAAGTTAGCTTCCAACACCTAATACTACCTTAACAGGACCTGCACTTTCCTCTGTCCGGACATGGATCCCATTCTTTTTCTATCGCCTTTGAGATATTCCATACCTTGGCACTAGGTAGGCAAACGACCCTTTGGGATTCTCTGTCAGACTGCAAAACACAATATCTATCCTCCTAATGATTAAACTCCCCCTCACCATATTGCCTTGGTCAGTGTTGTGGCTCTATGTCTGATAGTCTTTCTCTTCAACTTCCCAGAAAGACAAATTGTACTTTGGTCTTTTGCTAAAATCATATAGATCCTTAGTAAGAGCACTTCTGGAGGACAGTGCAGTTATAGTTTCCAATCCTAAGGGAGAATATACTTGTCTTAAAGGTTCACTAGACTGGCTCCAAGGATGAGAGCACTGTCCTATGATGACAGGCCATATAAAGTGGGTAAATATTCTCTGGAGCTGAAAATGTGTTGCTGGAAAAGCGCAGCAGGTCAGGCAGCATCCAAGGAACAGGAGAAGCGACGTTTCGGGCATGAGCCCTTCTTCAGGAATGAGGCCTCATTCCTGAAGAAGGGCTCATACCGGAAACATCGATTCTCCTGCTCCTTGGATGCTGCCTGACCTGCTGCGCTTTTCCGGCAACACATTTTCAGCTCTGATCTCCAGCATCTGCAGTCCTCACTTTCTCCTAAAATATTCTCTGGAGTTGAGAAGAATAAGAGGTGATCTCAATGAATCATATAAAATTCTGAGGGGCCTTAACAGGGTAGACACTAAAAAAACCAGTATCCCTTAGTCAGGGTACCTCAAACATGTAGAGTCTCAGGGTAAGGGGATAAATTATTTAGAATCATAGAATCCCAAAAGTGTGGAAACAGGTCATTCAGTCCATTAAATCCACATCGACCCTCCGAAGAGCATCTCATCCAGACCCCACCCTGCTACCCAATCCCTGTAACTCTGCATTTCCCATGATTAATCCACCTAACCTGCATATCTTTGGACTGTGGGAGGAAACTGGAGCACCTGGAGGAAACCTGCAGACATGGGGAGAAAGTGCAAACTCCACACAAACAGTTGTCCAATGGTGGAATCGAACCCAGGTTCCTGATGCTGGTAGGCAGCAGTGCTAATCACTGAAGCACTGTGCATCACACCTAAACTTATACCCCTCCCCTATCCCTGTAACCCTGCATTTCCCATGGCTAATCCACCTAACCTGCACATCTCTGAACACTATGCACAATTTAGCTTGGCCAATCCACCTAACCTATTTAAGACGGAGATGAGGGAAAACTTCTTCACTCAAAAGGCTTAGGAATTGTCTATTTGAGTGGATTCTGGATACTCATCTTTGAACATTTTCAAGGATGATATCGACAGATTTTTAATCTTTTAGGGAATCAGGTGATCAGGGGAGTGAACAGAAAGTGGAGTTAAGGCAGATGTTGAGTCAGAAGTGTACTGAATGACAGTGTATCAGGCTTGAGGGGCCATATGATCTACACTGCTTATATTTCCTCGCATTAATGTTGCAACATGGGGGTTGAAAGTGGTTGGGAGGCAAGAGTGGAGATAGATGGGAAACAAGCTGACAGGTTTTGGCATAGTGTCTGCTCGAGACTGGAGGTATCCCAGGGGCTCAGCTTTTCACCAGCAATGATCAGGTGAAGGAATTGAGAGCTGTTCATCCAAATTTACAGATGATGCTAAATAACGAGGAGGCAAAGTCAGCTCCGTGGATTGGATCAGGAAGTAACAAAGCAAATTAGTCGGGGAAAACTGCAGCAATGGCGTTCAGACCAAAGAAAGACAAATTGGAATGTTTTCTCAATGGTAAGGATTTACGTTTCCACACATTCAAATCAACAAAGCTGGTGGACAGGTGGAAAAGGTAAGCAAAAATTCAAATAGTACATTGGCCTTTACCTCAAAAAGACTGGGTCACAAAAGAATGAAAGCTATTTGTCAATTTTAAAGAGTTTTTACAGCATCCCATACAGAATGCTGCATTCAGCAACATTATATTAACCTTAGAGAAAGGTCTTAGTGAAGAAAAAGAAGGAAGCATATGTCAGGTGTAGAGATCAAGTGAACCCTTAGAAGAGTATAAATACAGTAGGAGTATACTTAAGGAGATCAGGAGGGCAAAAAGGGGACATGAAATAGCTTTGGCAAACAGGATTAAGGAGAATCCAAAGGGATTCTACAAATACATTAAGGACAAAAGGGTAACTAGGAGAGAATAGGGTCTCTCAAAGTTCAGCAAGGCAGCCTATGTGTGGAACAGCAGGAGATGGGGGAGATAGTAAAACGAGTATTTTGCATCAGTGTTTACTGTGGAAAAGGACATGGAAGATATAGAATGTGGAGAAATAGATGGGGATATCTTGAAAAATTCCATATTACAGAGGAGGAAGTGCTGGACGTCTGAAATGCATGAAGGTGGATAAATCCCCAGGACCTGATCAGGTGTACCCCAGAACTCTATGGGAAGCTAGGGAAGTGATTGCTGGGCCTCTTGCTGAAACATTTGCATCATCGATAGTCAAAGGTGAGATGCCGGAAGACTGGAGGTTGGCAAACTTGATGTCACTATTTAAGAAGGGTGGTAAGGACAAGCCAGGGAGCTATAAATGTCCCATTTGCCAGCCCATGGCCCATATCTCTCGAAACCCTCCCTATTCATATACCCACCCAGATGCCTTTTAAATGTTGTAATTGTACCAGCCTCCACCCTCTGCATGAAAAGGTTATGCCTCAGGTCCCTTTTAAATTTTTCCCCTCTCATCCAAAACCTATGCCCTTTAGTTCTGGACTTCCCGGCCCCAAGGAAAAGACCTTGTCTATTTACCCTATCCATGCTCCTCATGATTTTACAAACCTCTATAAGGTCACCCCTCAGCCTCCAATGTTCCAGGGAAAACAGCCCCAGCCTGTTCAGCCTCTCCCTGTAGCTCAAACCCTCCAACTCTGGCAACATCCTTGTAAATCTTTTCTAAACCCTTTCAAGTTTCACAACATCCTCCCTATAGCAGGGAGACCAGAATTGCACACAATATTCCAAAAGTGGCTTAACCAATGTCCTGTATAGCTGCAACATCACCAAAATAATCTCACCAAAATTGTCCTGTACAGGGCAAAGGTGGAACCTGAGAAAAAGTTGCAGTAAAAATTTGCGTGTGTGCTAATTGGAGACTCACCCCCGCAAAATGCAGCAGCAGTCTTGTTGGTATCCAATCTGGGTGCCCCAGAGAGGGCGGTGTTGGATGGTGTTGGGAGTGGACGAGGGGTGTTGAACGGGGTTGGGGTGCGGGCGGGAGAGGGGTCAGAGGCTAGTGTGCAGTATGCTGCTGCCCCATCTCCTGAAAGGGGAGCGGACTTTACAGAAAACTCCGAGCCTCAGAGGAAAGGCATTGAATCAATTAACTGAATAATCAATTATCCGAACAAAGTTGTGACTGCCCGTCTCATTCGGATAATTGAGGTTCCTCTGTGTAGGGTGACTTGGAGTTTATGGACAAGTGAATGGTGACAGTTGTCATTAGTAGGGTCTGGCAAGAATGCCTGAAACCAAATGGAAAGAGGGGACAGTTGACGGTTATATGTTAATTCAGGGATAACTGGGTGAGAATGAGAGTGGGTGTATGTCTGAGCGGAACAAGTAATCAGTGTGATGGAGTTTTGTGATGCTTTGACTCTGTCTAACCAATCTTTACGCTCTGTTGTTTAACAACTGTTATTCATTAATCCATGTGACAATTAACATTCTCCTGGATTAAGGTCTGCCGATGTCTCTTCTCATGCTGATTGGTGGTTACCTTGTTTTTCTCTCTCTTTTCTTCAATGGGTTTAATATTTGTAACCCTCCAATTCTTTGGTTTTCCTTCAATATTGAAGATAATAGGGAGGTTGTGGCCAAAATCTAGATTAGAAAGTTAGGTTGAAGAGTTGTTCCATCACAGATTAACCTTACTCCCATCATCTTATTGAACTATGGTCAATTGTTCGATAATTACCGTTTGTACTCATGTAAAAGTCAAACTTTTTAGACTATTTTTAAAGGTTCAACTAAAATATCGAGTAATACAACGGGTACAAGTTTTGAGGGGCTGAGATTCATGTTGCAGTTCGAAATACCAAATTATTAGCAGAAGTCGATTTGATCGCACAACTGATCCCAGGTAAAGAAGAAAAACACAATGAATTGTTGTGTCGCCATAGTCTTACCAGACCATAGGGGCTGCTCTCTTATTAGAGAGAAGCAACTGGTGGTGATTTAACCTGAGGCCCACCGGACCTCAGGCAAGGGAAGAGGTTGAAAAGGAGAGTCCTTCATGGCAACCTCAGATCGGTGATAGGAATTAAACCCACGCTGTTGGCATCACACTGCTCTGCAAACCAATCATCCAGCCAACTAAGTTAAACCAATTCCCACAATGAATTACCGTAAAGGTAATTATCAGATAAAAGCAAGAGAAACAAGAATGAATTACTGGTAGGAAATTTTATTTATACATACCAGTACGAGAATTTAACATGTCAAAGATTCATTGAAATCTTGCAAAATCACACTGTTCAACATCGTCTTGGCCTGGTATAATGGCACACTTAAAATGAAACATTTATTAAATTCTGAATGTGTAAGCATCTTGAACCTTCCCGCCAAATTCTTTTTGTTTCCATCCCATTTACTCACGTATTCTATGAACCTCACCAACATAAACAAATTTGTAAAGAATTAAAGATATATGTAGCTAATATATGTCACTTTTATTCAGATGTAATGGCACAGTTAAAATAATTAATTTTTTAACGATATTAACTTTTGGATGTACAGTGAACGAAGTGCGATAAGTACCGATAGACTTAGTACGAGTCTGAATGAATGAATGAATGAATCAAAACGTGCTGTTGGAAACCAAATGGGCTAAGTAGAGTTGTGAATGAATGAATGAATAAAGACGCAATATAATAAACAAAGAGCGATGAGTAGAGTTATCGGTATGACTGAATGAATGCGATTTTGTTTAAGTGGGTTAATGGGGACATACAAGAGGCTTGCAAGAGGTTCCCTTTGCAAGAGGTTTATAATGCAACATAGTAGGGCTGACTTTAACACGAGATATATGGAAAATACAAGATTTTTTGGCCAAAAATAAGGTGTCAACTTTTACATGAGATTGACTTTTACACGAGTGTATACGGTAAATTTTCACTACAGATTTCCAATATTGGTAACTTTCTAAAAAAAAATCTGTTGAAATAATAAGTTCTTCTGAATTTTATTGATTCCTCAGGGTTCTCTGACACTCCTCAATGTGCACTTCCACTCTTCCCAGTGTTATAACCTGCTCTTCACTAGGAGGATGACATTAAATGGATTAGGGGATTCAAGGAATATGTGGCAACAGAATATAGGACTTGTGAGGTCATGTTGTGACTACATAGGACACTGGCTAGGCCTGTTTCAGAGTACTACGTTCAATTCTGGTCTCCCTGCTATAGGAAAGATGTTGTGAAACTTGAAAGGATTCAGAAAATATTCACAAGGATGTTGTCAGGGTTGGAGAGGTTGAGCGATAGGGAGAGGCTGAATAGGCTGGGGCTATTTCCCTGGAGTGTTAAGAGGATGAGGGGTCTTTATAGAGGTTTATAAAATCATGAGGGGCATGGATAGAGTGAATAGCCAAAGTCTTTTCCGCAGAGTGGGGGAATCCAAAACTAGAGGACATAGGTTTAAGGTGATTAGATTAGATTCCCTACAGTGCGGAAACAGGCCCTTCGGCCCAACAAGTCCACACTGACCCTCCGAAGAGTAAACCACCCAGACCCATTCCCCTACTAATGCACCTAACACTACGGGCAATTTAGCATGGCCAATTCACCCGACCCTGCACATCTTTGGACTGTCGGAGGAAACCTGAGCACCCGGAGGAAACCCACGTAGACACAGGGAGAATGTGCAAACTCCACGCAGACAGTCGCTAACCACTGAGCCACCATGCCGCTCCATGAGAGGGAAAAGGTTTAAAAGGGCCTAAGGGGCAACATTTTCACACAGAGAGTGGTGCTTGTATGGAATGAGCTGCCAGAGTTGGTGGTGGAGACTTGTACAAATAAAACATTTAAAAGGCATCTGGATGGGTATATGAATAGGAAGGGGTTAGAGGGATATGGGCCAAATTCCGCAAATGGGACTAGATTAATGTATCATATCTGGTCATCATGGACGAGTTGGACCAAAGTGTCTACTTCCATGCTATATATCTCCATGACTCTATAACGTGGTCTGGAGTTACAGCTAGTGATAGTAGAGGCTCCACATGTCTTTCTGCCACATGACTAACCAGGAATTCTCCCCCCCTTACAATTTGCCAATGGCAAGTGTTGGAAGGATTTTCAGGTTTTAAACCTAAATAAGTTTGGCTGCATTAGGAACAAACGTTCCTTAACCTCGAACCTTGGGTTCAAAGGTTGAGAAAGTACCCGCTGTGCCACAAACAGCTCAAGTCAATTCTGTCTTCACCTGATGTCCATACACAGACCTCCCACAAGGGGTCACTGGACAATGATCTGAAGTAGAAACGTAGCTCGCTTGTTCCTCGAATAAGCAAAGGACACAAATACGTATCACGACAGCCCAGTCCAAGGAAACTTAACTCAGCACAGGTAAGGGACTGAACCTTGGACCTTTCCTAGACTGCATGAGTCAGCCACTTGCTGAATAAGCTGCCTGAGGCATTGAGAAAGCTAATTTGTTTTCCTTCAGATGAGAACCATAAAGCAAACAGTGTTCACAGCAAGACCAGAGAGACAGAAAACACCAACAAAACCAAAGAGTATGCCAATTTGGTGGGAGAACACATACAAAGAGGAAGCAACCAAGGAGAAACAGGGATGTAAACGCAGACAACAAGAGGGAAGAAGATGATGAGTACACAGAAGGGCAGAGAGTGCGTGGAATGTGAAAGAGAAGAAACAGAGAAGTGAGCAAATGAGTAAAAGAGAAACAAGTGGAAGAGACGAATGAAAGGAGTGGGAGAACAAGGTCCGCAACTAATTTTCCCCGATGACACTCACCATTGCTGATTCATGTCTGAGAAGCGACCACTTCACTCAGGTCTGGGAGTCTGCGAGAATCCATGGAACTAAATCCTTTATACAGGTCACCATCTTCAGGAGAAAGAAAGAAGGGCGTACAATGAAAGCGCTTCTCCTTGTCACTGTCACCAATGAAACTAATAAGAGCTGGGTATAACAGGAACTCCCAAACTCTTCTGGTCAGCATTCATCAAACAAATGATGGGTTTTTCAAGAAATGTGCTTTAATGGCTTGGACTTCACACAAAGTAACTTAGAGCGGAAATGCGTCACAGGACGATGGCAAAAAGTCTTTCTCCAAATAGAATTAGAACTAGGTTTGTTGTTATATCTTTCACAAATACAATGAAAAGTTTACAGTTTGCCATTGGAATGCACTGGAATGATTTTCAGCTTTAAACCTAAACAGGCTTGGCTGCATTAGAAACAAACATTCCTTAACTCAGAGCCTCAGGCTCAGAGATAGAGATATTACCCACTGTGCAACAAACAACTCAAGTCAATTCTATCTTCACCTGACATCCATACACAGACCTCCCACAAGGGGTCACTGGACAATCGGCACCATCTGAGGTGCAAAGGTACCTAGGAAGAGATCCTTGGGAATAAATTAGAAGAATAAAGAAGTAGAAAGTTCAGAATTACAGTCTTTCCTAGCAGAGCAGATGAGTCCCTGTTGGCCTCAAGCCTGTGCTGGCTTCACCTCGAGGCCGGGGGTCAGCACTGGCTTCACCTCGAGGCCAGGAGTCATCACTGGCTTCACCTCAAAGCTGGGGGTCAGTGTTGGCTTCACCTCAAGGCTGGGTGTCAGCGCTGGCTTCACCTCGAAGCTGGGGGTCAGCGCTAGTTTCACCCAGAGGCTGCGGGTCAGCACTGGCTTCACCTCGAGGCCGGGGGTCAGCACTGGCTTCACCTCGAGGCCGGGGGTCAGCGCTGGCTTCACCCAGAGGCTGCGGGTCAGCACTGGCTTCACCTCAAGGCCGGGGGTCAGCACTGGCTTCACCTCGAGGCCGGGGGTCAGCACTGGCTTCACCTCGAGGCCGGGGGTCAGCACTGGCTTCACCTCGAGGCCAGGGGTCAGCGCTGGCTTCACCTCGAGGCCAGGAGTCAGCGCTGGCTTCACCTCAAAGCTGGGGGTCAGCGCTAGCTTCACCTCAAAGCTGGGGGTCAGTGTTGGCTTCACCTCAAGGCCGGGTGTCAGCGCTGGCTTCACCTCGAAGCTGGGGGTCAGCGCTGGTTTCACCTCGAAGCTGGGGGTCAGCGCTGGTTTCACCCAGAGGCTGCGAGTCAGCACTGACTTCACCTCAAGCCGGGGGTCGGCACTGGCTTTACCTGAAGGCCAGGGGTCAGTGCTGGCTTCACCTCGAGGCCGGGGGTCAGCACTGGCTTCACCTCGAGGCCGGGGATCAGCGCTGGCTTCACCTCAAGGCCGGGTGTCAGCGCTGGCCTCACCCAGAGGCTGCGGGTCAGCACTGGCTTCACCTCAAGGCCGGGGGACAGTGCTGGCTTCACCTCAAAGCTGGGGGGTCAGTGCTGGCTTCACCTCAAGGCCGGGGGTCAGTGCTGGCTTCACCTCAAAGCTGGGGGGTCAGTGCTGGCTTCACCTCAAGGCCGAGTGTCAGCATGGTTCACCTCGAGGCCTGGGGTCAGCACTGGCTTCACCCAGAGGGTGCAGGTCAGTGCTAGCTTTACCTTGAGGCTGCGGGTCAGTGCTGGCTTCACCTTGAGGCCGGGGGTCAGCGCTGGCTTCACCCAGAGGCGGAGAGTCAGCGTTGGCTTCACCTCGAGGCCATGAGTCAGTGCTGGCTTCACCTCGAGGCCGGTTGTCAGCTCTGGCTTCACCTCCAGGCCATGATTCAGTGCTGGCTTCGTCTCAAGCCCGGAGGTCAGTGCTGGCTTCAGCAGGATTCCGTGATGGATTCACCTTGGACATCACTAATGCAGCCCGAGGATTGGAGCTAAGAAGAAATTTTTTAAAAACATAGAAGGGAAAGAAAGGGAAAGAAATGGACAGAATGGATGAGTTCCAGCTGAAGAGTCCTACTTTACCACCATCCTGGATTTTGAAATAGCCTACGTTTTATAAAACAAAATGCATGTACTATCTACAATATACATCAGAAGAAAAACTATTAAAACAATGTGTTAATTCGAGTCAGTTCCACTTTCATCAGTCTCTGCATGTGTATTGCAGACGAAGTCTTTAAATTGTGCAGGTCTCCTAATGGAACGGGTGCATAATGTTATTCACTGTTCCTCTGGCATCTGTTCATTTCTGGGTCATGTCCTTTTTCTGGGGAGTGATGCTCTCATAGTAAATGTTTTGCTCATAGCTAATGCTGTTATTCCATGGAAACAGTGGACCTCTGAGGCAGATTCCTGATGAAGGGCTTATGCCTGAAATGTTGATTCTCCTGTTCCTCAGATGTTGACTGACTGGCTGTGCTTTTCCAGCACCACACTCTCGACTCTGATCTCCAGCATCTGCAGTTCTCACTTTCTCCCTCTGAGACAGGTAGTCATTCTGAGCATTGCATTGGCACCAAGGTCATTGAGATCTGCTGTAGATAGTGAAGGAACAACTTCTCCAATCGTATGTAGACATGTGCAGCTGCAATGGTGTATTTGCCGTTCACATTTACCACATACGATTGGGATAAGAAATGTTGTTGTGAACATTGAGTATTAGCACTCTGCTGTCCAATGCTCAGTTCTGGCAGTGATGTGGCAATTTCATCATTTGGGCGGCACAGTGGCTCAGTGGTTAGTACTGCTGCCTCACAGCACCAGAGACCTGGGTTCAGTTCCCGCCTCAGGCAACTGTCTGTGTGGAGTTTGTACATTCTCCCCGTGTCTGTGTGGGTTTCCTCCCACAATCCAAAGATGTGCAGGTTAGGGAATTGGTCATGCTAAATTGCCCGTAATGTTAGGTGAAGGGGTAAATGTAGGGGAATGGGTGGGTTGCTCTTTGGAGGGTCAGTTTGAACTTGTTGGGCCGAAGGGCCTATTTCCACACTGTAAGTAATCTAATCTTAAAGTGAAATTTTAGTTTCTGTAATTTCACCTTTGTTTTTTTCCTCTTGCCTGTTACCACTTCAGATTTTTTTTTTTTAGCTAATGGAAGAGTGGTTTGAATGTGAAGTGACATTAGTCTTTGTATTGGATTACTTTCCATGCATTCAGTAAGTTTATTTCTCCACTCAAGGTATGCCCTGTATAAATGTGTGTTGGATTTGCTCAATTTCTTTATGATACTTTTGGTGATTTTCTCTGCCACCTCAGCTTTTCCCTTTGACTGGATATTATGAAGAGATGATGCATGGTGTTGAACCTCCTAATCCTTTCTGAAGTGGCTGAATTCTTCAGTCATCTCATTGCAATGTTTGGAATGCTTTAGGAGGGAAAGTGTGCTATCAGATGCACAACAATCTCATTGACATCGGCAAGTTTAATTCTCAGTGGTCAGAATAGTAGTCGATAGTGTTACAGGATGTGTCTTTAAGAAGGATTTGTTCTGCCATGTTTCTTTTGAAAGCAAGTATTGTCAACTTGGAGAACCGTCTGATCTGAGCCCAGCTAGCTTTGTTATTTTTTTAAATGGTTGAACAATAGAGGCAGCATGGAGGGGTGGGTCAAATTCCCACAGAACCAGAATTTTTGTTTAACTTTCTGCAGTTGCTGAGGGGTTGAAGTTGGATATGGAAGTTGTTATTCCTCTCTCTGTTTCAGCTAAAAGCTTGGGTTCTCTTCCTACTGTTTGTCTCACAGGTGATTCTATCTGTTTTACTGAGTTTGCTTTTGCCAAGGGTTTTTTTTAATGGGATGTTACTACATTGGAATACTTGCTGTTTGGTAGTTAAATAATCTACTATTTTAAGAATTTCAGTCAAGTTAAGTTATTCTAATTCTTTCTTTTGTTTGTATTTTAACTACAGTGTAAGAATAAAGTGTGTTTTGCTTCAAGCCTGATAGTTGTGACCAATCGAAGTGAACCCAGAACACGCCTTACACTTGTTTAAAAAATAACAAAGTTGAGATCCAGGCTATCTTTTTCATCTACTTGAAGGGGTTTGGTCTGGTTCATAACAACAGTGAAAAGTTATCAGTTCCTGTGAGAATAGAGGTCTATTTCAAGTGACGGTTTCTGGAGATGCAGAAATTCACTAAAGCCCCTTAGACATCACCTTCCAAACCCACAACCACTTTCCTCTGAGAAGGACAAGGGCAGCAGATACATGAAAATCTCACCACCTGCAAGATCCTTCCTTAGCCACTTACCATCCTGACTTGGAAATACATTGCCAGTGATCCAGTATAGCTGGGTCAACATCATGAAATTCTCTCTCGAATGGTTTTGTGGGTCTACCGACAGCACATGCATTGCAGCGGTTGAAGGAGGCAGCTCACTAGCACATTCTCAATGGTAACTAGGAATAGGCAATAAATGCTGGCCTAGACAGCAAAGCCCATGTCCCACGAATGAATAAATAAAAATCTCCATTCTCGGCAGGACCAGTGCAGTAACTTCAGGTCATTTTCCAAATACCTAATCATTTGCATCATTATGTGCTTCATGGCAAAGTGATTATTTCTCATATGAGAGTGAGATAGGTGATTGGACCACAGTTGAACCTAACTCTATCCTGCATCAAGGATAACTATTTATCCTTTCCTTTCAAGGAAGTACAGAGCCCAGCTATAATTCCCCAGTTACTGAAATCATCTCACTGAGCACAAACCCACCTCCAGGTTCAATGCCCTGCACATTTTTAAACACACTTGCCTTGCTGTTGCTACCTGCAGCACCTTGGGCCAGGAGATCTGTCATGCTAATGTGATTTGTGCCATTCTCGCACATCTACTGTGACACACTCTGCAACATCTGCCATTAAAGTACACCTAGGTTAACACCACTTTCTGCAGTCCCTTCACTTTAACCTCTATGAGAGATTTCTACAGCTTTGCAGTTCTGCTCAAATGGAATGAAAATACTCACTTACTTTTGTGGCTGTCACTTTTAAGAATTCCTTTTGTATTTGCAAGCACCTCTTCACTTGTCTTAGGGTCTGCAGAGGGAAATTTAAGAATAGCGTCTTAGCACCCATGTTTCAAAAATGCCTCTATTTTCTTCCAGAGATTTACTTCTTGTCTAGTTTTCTGAGACATGTAAGAAAGAGGTTGGAACACAACATCTTTTAAGTCATAATTATTCACCCACTTGCACTTACAATATGGTCAATCTCCTCTGAGGTCTTCGCGAGAAATGCACTCCCTGACATAATCTGGAGACAGAAAAGCTGGTTGCCAAGTTTCTCTTCATAAAAGTAAGCTTGTGATGGTGAAACATTTTTAAGAGGACATAAGAGACACTGTAGAAATACAAATTGCTTTTTGTTCCCTTTAACGTACTTTCGTTAAATCACGCATGGGACACCATAATGTGTTTTTAGTCCCTATGATTACAGATAAACAGGGCTGCTTTTTGAGAAGGTTCCTCGAGTGGCATAAGTTGCAGTTAGTTGCTTATTATGGAACTCTGAAACAGTGATCACTAAGTCCAAGATTCAATTGCCACATTGTGCTGAGTCAATCACCTTGGTCACAGCACTGCAAAAGGGTGTCATTAAGAGTCAGCTGGAGGAAACATTCAAAATAAAAATATAAACTGTGAAAGGCCAGTTAACATTTTAAAAGGGGAAGGCCAAGCCAAAACTTGAGTGTAGGCCTTCTGTCAAACAACAGCAACATTCAGCCGGATTTCTCTTCCTGATTATTATCCTAGTAGGAAATTCCACACCTGAGGAAGACCAACTATGTTTCACCGCAATGCATTCCAAAATCAGATTGTTGGCAATCCTTTGATTTACATAGGCGTCTCCTTCGGGTCAGAACTACCTACCGCGAGCCTTCATGTGACTGATCTGAACAGGCCAATTCCTGACCACAGATCATTGAACACGAGGTAGTTGGACCTCGTGCAGAATTTGCTTTCTTTTCTGCTGCTGCTCTGTCTCATCATGAAGATGCTGAGTGTCAAAATGTGAGAAAGCTTGAAAGACACGTTATCACATTTTGAACAAGTGATCGATCACAAGATCCACTCAGTTAATGGTTCATTCTGTCCTTCTTCAATTACAGCTTCAGAGTGCCTTTGCAACATTTTCCTAACCTCCGCTGGATCACTGACCTTTTGAGTGATGACAGAATAGAATCTTATTGGGGAGGTGGCTTTCTACTGTTGATTTTGTAGGGTCCTCCTGTTTAACACAGAATATAACAAAAACATTACTTATGAAATTTCTCTCGCACTCTCATATGTCACTGATCCACAATCCAGGTCTCACTACAGTAGGAGAGTCTGGTGACAACTTCACTACATACCAGGATGTGTGTTGACCTTTACTGATAAACACTAGCTGTTGTAGTTTGTAGGAGGTTGAGCTAATGCAGCTGATCTGGCATTGGATTCCTCTCAATGGTGGCCTATTGAGAGAGCTGGCTACTTGAGGCATGGGAAGTATTCTAATCTCCACTTCAATGTACACGACAGGTGGAGTATTTGGCTGACCAGGCATGGGTTGATAGGAGTTTTGTTTTGGCAACATTCAAGACAGGCTGGGTCTCTCATATACAGATTTGAAGAAAGCAAGAGAGGTTTGCATTTCAGGACAGAGTGGGCAACAACACTGGAATCTTCAAGAAATTGTAGATCATAATTATCTACAGTGGTCAGTTTCAGTTTGGCATCAAAGTGAATAATGTTGAAGAGACCTCCATTTGGATGGTATTTAATACCCTCAACAGAGGCTAAAATGTCAATTTTTAAAAAACCTATTCAGGAGATGTGGGCATTACTGGCGTAGCCATCTTTTATTGTCCATCCCTAATTGCCTATGAGAAGGTGGCGGTGAACTGCCTTCTTGAACCACTACAGTGCATATGCTTCAGGCAGACCTACACCACCATTCGGGATGTTGACCCAATGACACTGAAAAAAACAGTAATACATGGTATAGCTACATTCACGATGCCATTAGAGAGCGAGTTCCAAGATTTTGTATCCACAATACTGAAGGAATCCAAGTCAGGATGATTTAAAGGTGCTAGTGTTGAACTGGGGTGGACAAAGTTAAAAATCACACAACACGAGGTTATAGTTCAACAAGTTTATTTGGAAGCACTAGCTTTCCAGGCACTGCCCCTTCATCAGGTGGTTGTGGAGCAGGACCATAAGACACAGAATTTATCGCAAAAGGATTACAATGATATATCATTACAGCTCCATGACAAACAAACTTAGATTAAGTCTTTCTTCTTTTACAGTGCTAGTTCCAGTTCTTTAAATATGTAAATCCTAGAACTCGTTTTAAGTTATATTCTAAAGATAGCTTCAGCTTTTCTAACAATAGGTACCATCTCAACTCAGACAATGCATGAAAAGGGTATGGTTAAAGTCAGACTGTGTCCCACTGCTGAGTCAGACTGGTTCTCTCTCTAAAATGGGTCTTACATGGATTTATGTAGTTTTGGAGCAAAATAAAACGTAATTCTGCAAATATAAATTCACCCCATGTGCTAGAGAGCGAG
>NC_057748.1:18090153-18120482 GCF_004010195.1 Chiloscyllium plagiosum | reverse complement strand
TGTGGGAGAGAGTGAGAGTGGGTGAGAGTGAGAGTGAGAATAAGCCAGAGAGACGGTGAGTGTGTGGATGTGAGTCCGGAGGGTGCATCATGGGTACGAGAGACAGCTTGTGTTTGAGAGGGTCTACGTGAGTGTGTAGGTGTGTGTGTGTGTGTAAGAGAGAGTGAGAGTGTATAGTGCAGTAGCATCACCTGTTGTGTGACATGAACCAAAGGTCCTGGTTGAGGCCAGCCCCATGTAAATTTACCATTGTAAATCTCTTCTGAACCCCTTCTAGCTTACTATCTTTCCTGTAACAGGGTGACTAGAACTGGACACAGAAGTCCAGAAGAGGCCTCACCAACACCCCGTACCTCAACATAATGTCCCAACTCAAAAGGTCTGAACAATGAACACAGGCGTGGTAAAAGCTTTTTAACCAACCTGTCTATACATATTGCAAACTTCAAAAACTTATGTACCTGAATCCCTAGGTCTCAAGTTTTCCTAATCCATCTTCACTGGTGATTGCTTTAAGTTTCTCTTCCTTTGCACCCAATTTTGAGATGCTTGCTGTATCTTTTATTATGATGGATACAGGATACTTGTTCAGAATAATCTGGTGTCCCATAAATTCCTAGACTTATCCTCTAAGAAACCTATGTCCACTTTAGCAAGTTATTTCCATTACATACAAGCAAAGAAGCTTTCACTGTCTGAATTTATATTCCTTGATCATTTTCACTCAGCCTCCAGTTTCTCCTTTTTGTTAAGTCATCCATAGCTGGTTTCTAAGCTTCTCAATCCCGAGCTACCATTAACTGAAATGTAACATTGTACATCTTCATTGTCTTCATCCAGCTGATCGCTTATACGAAATTACCAGTTTCTGTTATAGCAATTAGTGGTACTAAAGAATTTATGTAATGTCTTTTGTCCCCTTTCATCCACTTTTCAACGAATGAAACATTTTTGATATGCAGTCACTGTTGTAATTAAACACAGCAGCTAGTTTGCACACAAGCTCCTACAAATAGCTGTGATCATGACCAAATATTTTGTTATTGAGTGATAAATATTATTGATGAGGATACAATGGAGAATTCCCCTGGTCCTCTTATTCAAGAGCAAAATAGCCATGGAGTCGTTTACACCCACTCTCAGGGCCAGTGTTTTAACATTTCAGCCAAAAGACAGTACCTCTGACAGTGCAGCACTCCTATGGTTTAGTACACCACTGAAGTGTCAGCACAGAGGACATGCTCATGTCTGATATGGGTTCTGAACACACCAAATCCTGATATTAAGGAGAGAATGAAACCTAATACACAGCTAGCAGGAAAATTCCACTGCCACTGCAGAAATTAAGTTAACACAGCCCAGAATAGGAATCAAACTCAGATCTTTCTGCATTCCGGCTGGGTTAAATATTGATCCTCACTACACTTCAAAGCTCACTTCCATAGTGGAATCAAAATAAATTACAACAGTCTGCGCTGTTCCAAGGATAGGAGCTTCATCTGTTGTAAACAGATTAGCAAAGTTGAAATTTGGGGAAGAAAAGGTTGAAAGGAGATTTTATAGATGTTTAAAATCATAAGGGGTCTGAACACTGGATAGGGAAAAGCTGTTACCATTAGTTGGAAGGATCAAGTAGACAGCAGAGAATTTATTTCACGCAGTCAATGGTTAAAGCCTGGTATATGCTTAGGGAGTAGTGGGAGCAGATTCAATTAAGACATCAATCCAGGTAGAACTAGATCAGTACCGAGACAGGAAAAATGTCTAGGGTTGCAGGGAGAAGGTGGGAGAGTGACACTAGTTGAATTACTTAGCATCAAGGTAGCCCTGCAGTGTGGAAGCAGGCTATGCAGCCCATCAGATCTGCACCAATCCTCTAAAGAGCATCCTGCCCAGACACAACCTCACCCCTAATCCCCATAACCCTGTATTTCTCATGGCTTACCTACCTAGCCTTCACATCCCTGGACATCATGGGCAATTTAGCTTGACCAATCCACCTAACCTGCGCATCTTTGGACTGTGGGAGGAAACTGGAGCACCTGGAGGAAACCCACACAGACACAGGGAGAATGTGTGAAATCCTCGGAGCAGGTGCAGACAATGAAGAGCTGAATGGCCTTTTTCTGTCCAGTAAGAATTTTGAAATTCTCAGTGCAGAGGGATGAGGATTGAGAGATTAATTCAGAACAGAAGGAAACAATTGACATCATACAAAATATGGTTTATTGACATAATCAATGTTCATTACAAGGATTAACCCCTTACAATTTAGCAAATATAAATATTAACAAAGTCTCAGTGAACAGATTATGTTTCAGATTGACCATCCAATTAATTAAAAAGCGCAGCAATCCCCAAACTAGGAAATGCAAGTTACTAATCTCTGCTCATTATTAGCACCAGTTCTTCTGTAGAGAGTAAGTAATTTATTTCTCATCTTGTTGCTTATCCAACACAGTTGTTTTGTGGCACAAAACATGTTCATTGCTGGAAAGAGAGAGGGCTATGTTGCTGAAGGTTTTCATTGTGCACCCATAAGGACAGATGCAAGAATGCCAAAAACTCAACAAGACAATGATTATGATTGTTTGACAAATTAGCTCTGATTGGCTGAGATGTTGCCATGATTCTAGCCATTGCTGTGATCATTTCAAATTTGGCATTCTTGTACTTGTCCTGATGAGTGAGACACAAAGAACATCTTTTCAGCAATGTTCAAGGTTGCTTTTATTAGGTAACTTCTTTGTTGTCAAGTTCCTGGAACTAATATTGGAACAGTGCACTTTCCTGCAAATTAGTAGACATGGAGGGATTCAGGAGAAAGTAACAAATCTTCATTATGCAGTTTGCTGGACTGACTGCTTTAAAAGCTGGAAAATTCAAAATAAAAATGCTGGAAAGGAACAGCAAGTCAGTTTGGCATCTAAAGGCAGGGCTTAGGCCATGTCCCTCATAACATTCTACTTCAAGACAGCTGGTGAAGGGCTAGTGATTTTCTCCTTTACACACTGATGAATTGAATATGTCTGATATTTTCCTGTCAGTAACAGGCCAAGGCTGAAAATGTACTCTACGGAGTATAAAAGAAAGGAGGATTTAATTGTTCCAAAAGATTTAAATAAGTAGAAACAGCTTCCACTGTGCAAAGATCAGGAACTAGTGGACACAGATTTAAATTGCATGATCCTTTAAGCTGCCCAGTAACAGACTGCTGTAGGCAGACAAGCAAAAAACTGACATCACCAGTGGGCCAGGAGTAAGTCATTCATGGATTCATTTAAAGAAAATGAAAGAAAGCAAGCAAAGGGTAGGAAAAGGAAGAGTTAAAAAAAAAAGTCAAAAACTGCAGATGCTGGAAATCAGAAACAAAAACAGAAATTGCTGGGGAAACTCAGCAGGTCTGGCAGCTTCTGTGGACACAGTGACAAAGTTAATGTTGTCAGTCCAGTGATCCTTCAGAACACACTGCTATTAATATCCAGCAAACCCTGCACGACATTTTACACATGAACAGCTGTAATAAAGAGGCTGCAATGCCCACCACAGTTCAGCTGCTATTACTCACCAACTCAGGGTTTTGATATACCAGAGGCCACCTGCAAAGCCATACATAATTGAAGTATAGTTGGAACTCAGCCAGTAAATAGTAAGAAGTATGAAACATCAAATAAAGTAACTTGTCCCGCGTGTGCTTCAGTTCAACCCAATAGAAAAGGCAGTTAAGACTCAGAAGTAAATCTGCATCTCCACTGTTAGCATATGCATTGAAGGTGAAGCCAGAAAGTTGCAGAGAATGGGGATGGGAAAGGGAGAACAAAAATTACCAACAAATTGATCTACTTGCATTCTACTGAATTTATAGACCAGTTATTTTCACAATCTCTTACTGTATATCCTCTATTATTAAAAATTACATTTTATTATTGGGTTTGGTAGAGGATCATTAACTTTGAAGGCCCTTTAAGTTACTGAGCACAAGTAAAAAATAACTTTGTAATAATGCATATCAATCTCAAACAAGATATTATAAAAATAGACAAATATACATACTTGCATTACATCACAAAATACTTCACAATTTATACACATTTGAAGAACATGAATTAAAAATTTAGTTCCCATGATACATACTAAAGTCCAAATTTCTTGCTAGTGAACTGAAAAGGATTTCTTGACATACCTGCACTAATGTAGCCACAAGCCTGTACATCATGATTAGAGATACAAAGAGCAAGCAGGGGAGGGGCTCAGTGTCCACACTGCAACTGCAGAATGTGCAATAACTTCTTTCACATACTCACTTTATTTCATTTCTGACAACTGACTTCAACCACATTTATCTATGTATTAAAACATGTACGAGCAATTCATTCTTCAAGTTTTTAAATTTCATCTAGCTTTAGTTTTAACCTAGATTTGTTGAGAATCTAGACATCAAAACCCTTCAACAGCAATACCACCAATCACACTCTGGTATTCCCTAGAAACCATCTGAATCCTTGACTTAACAGCATCTAATTAATCCCAGCTATCAAGTCAATCTTCTTGATTCTACAGTTTGCAATCGTAGGTCTCTTGTGGTGTGGTGGCACTATCCTCACCTCTGGATCAGAAGGTCTGGAGACAAGATCCACTTGCTCCAGAGAGGTGTGTGAACAAGTTAAATTAAAAAATATCTATTCTGCAATTATTCCTAGGCAATGCCCATTTCCCATATAATCCATCTGAACCCGGTGATTCTACATGGGTTCAGAGTGAGGAAAGCTCTCTCTTAAAAAAAAATCACAAAGCCTATACTCAAACAGAACAGCAGACACTAGAAGGCAGTGCGTTGACAAAGAAAAACTTACTTCAACTAAACATGATCATACTCGCAGGTTTATAAAATTACTTGGAGGTACACAAAAGGGAATTCTTCTTGAAAGCTGCACTAGCTCTACAGATCAAAAATTAAAGTTTACCTTGCTTAAAAGTGGAAAACAAATGCCAGGACCAAAACTGAATCTGAAGACTTTGTTAATAAAATTAGAAATCTCAGATAGAAATAAAATGAATCCATTTCCAACTTTGCCTTCCTGCTTGTGTTATAGGAGTAATTACACAGCACAATAAAATAATGAAATTGAGTACATCTGTAACAAAGGTCCAACGTCTATGAGTTGGACTCAGCTTTTTTGCTTAAGAGATAGAGGGACAGAGAGGCAGCAGGAGACTGTATGAGAGGAAGGCAGAGTGAGAGAGGACAACAGCAAGCAATAACAAAGAGAGACGGAGTGGCAAAGAGAAGGGTGAAGAGAGGTACCAGGTGGGAAGAAAGCTTGAAAATTACAAATGAAAACAAAGCGCTGAAAAGGATTAGTAAGTCAGTCAGCATCTAAGACAGAATGCTTGACAACATCTCATTTAGACTTAGTGAAAGGATAGTGATGCAATTTTTTGTTCAGACACTGATGAATTGTATTGAATGGCTGATATTTTTGCCCTATCAGCTGTGGACTAAGGCAGCAATTATTCTTGTTGCGGCATAGAAAAGGAGAATTTAATTGCGGGGAAGTGAGGTGGTGAAGGAATTTGAAAAGGACTAAAATAAGTAGAAAAAAAGTTTCCACTGACACAAAAGTACAAGGGCAGTTCACCATCACCTCAAGGGAAGTTAAGGGTGGGCAAATGCTTGCTCAGTTAGTGAGGCCTATATACCACAAACAGCTAACATTAAAAACAGTTTGCATTTATTTATCCACCATCTGAAGGATTCCCACCTTCAATGATAAAGCAGCACTCTCAGTACTGCAAAAAGAACATGAGCTGAAATGTTTGATCCCAAATCTCTAGAGTGGAACTTGAATTTCTCATGAGGGAGAGTGCTCAAATGAATTAGTTTGCAAAGGATTAGAAAATCAGCAGGAATAAAATGCTTGAAACAGAAACAAACTCCTATTTCTGCACAAATTCTTAAATGCTCCAGTGCAGCTTTACCATTGATACTGGTTTCTCTTCTGGAGTTGTTTTCTTCTTGTCGTCATTAGATTTCACCCAATTATTAAATGGTAAGAATGGAGCTTTCACTAAGGATTCAGCAGGTTAATACAATAGATAGATCTAGCAGATTTCAGTCTCAAACTTCAGTCTGGACCAAAGCAATATTGAGGAAATTACAATTAACTTCAGTTTCTTGGTCAGAAATGAGGAAAATATCCCAGAATTACAACCCTTTAAGGTGTCTGTGGAAATATGACTCAGTATCACCCAGCCACTGTCTCTTCCACCCTCCCTGGATAGGGTGAATGTAGAGAGGATGTTTCATCATCTCTTTCAAAACAAGGGTCGCTCATTTAAGGCTGAGATCAGGAGGCAGTTCTTCCCCATAAAGGTCATTGAACGTTTGGAATTCTCTTCTTCAAAAGGCAGTGAAAGCAGCAATCTTGAATATTTTTAAGCTGGGATAGATGGATTCTTGATAAGCAAGGCAGTCAAAGACTATCAGGTTAGGCTGGAATGAGGAGTAATCAAGTCAGCCATGCTGTTATTGAATGGTGCAGCAGGATCAAACGCTTGAATGGCCTGCTCTGGTCCTTGTTCATACGTTTACACGTACACACTGCAGTCAAACTGTGTGGCTCCTACGCTTGATCAGCCCGTTAGCTGGATTCCAACATTCGCACGAGCAACAACTAAATGGCCAAGCTTCTGGAGAGCAGCAAATTACCACTACAGACAAGCAAGGAGACACTGTATTTAAGACAACAGGTGGGTTACTGAGCAAAGGGTAGAACAAAGAAAGATGAGAAGGTAAAGCAAAGTCCCATTGTGACGTGGTTTCATGCAGATCACGATATGAGGTTTGACAACCTGCATCAAGCTAACTCATTCTCAATGGGATAACGACAGCATCTCCAAATGTTTGTTATCATGCACTGGTAAAGAACAATTGAGAATAAGCACAATTCTTGCCACTGACCACCAGCAGTGGCATCGGTAGAATCTAATGACCAGGTAGAGGAGGCTGAGCTACAGTGTCTTCCTTCACCACCACAAAATTAAATCACTGATCTGTGCTCAAGTTCCCTCACAAAGAATGGTAAATGGGTGAGATAAAAGGACTTAAGGGTAAAGGTATAAACACCTTCAGGGACAGGAGGAAATCTATCAGTTTAAATGCTATACACTTCAGGCTGTCAAATCGGAGCACTGAATACCATACTAATGTTTTACAGAAATCTGACACTCCTGTACAGACTGTACTTTCTAAAACACACATTGGCCTTTTTCAGCCACAATATTTTTACCGCCTTAGTACTGCAGAACTCTCCTGGCTGATTAATAAATCATAACCTTTTTTGGCAGGCTGGAATTAGGAACAAAAGAATCCTAGTGTAAAATGCTTCTGGTGGCAGGATCCAGTCCTAGCCAGTTTAAACCAGTCAGATCCACTCAATCCAGCTCGAGGTCGAGGGCTCCCGGTTGCAGTTCTCCTTCTCAGACACCAGTCCAAAAAGACAATCACTTACAGGGTCGAAGATTAGCCGGTTCACATGGGCGCACTGCAATGTCAGAAGTGATGTCGGGCTCACTCAGTCCACTGGTTCCTGCTTAATGTTTTCTACAGGAATCAGTAGGTTGCTGGGGTCCAGTGGCGTTGATGAATCGACTGTCTCCTCCTTCACCTGTACTGCAATGACTGAGACAGAATTCAAAAGGAGAAAAATCCATTTAATTGAGGGGCACTATCATTTCAATGTTAATTAAAATGAAATTGCTAAGGAGGATGATCCTAGACCACCCACACTGGCTTGATTTGGAATATTTGCAGGTAAATCACCTGACAGCTTTGCCTCAGAATGTAGTTTTGTTTACTGTGATAGGAGGAGCTGAAACAGCTATTGAAAGATCTGGAAGAAATAGGAGCAATATAAAAAGAGAACTGTCCATCAGACAAATTTGCTGGCCAAAACTAACTGTTGTTCTGAAAGATCCTATCCTCTCATTCTTCCGTGGTCTTGTTCCATGCTACCTCCGTAACCCTGAAGCTTTCCAAAAGCCCATAATTCACAAGAATCTGGAGCAGGAGCGGGCCACTTAGCCCCTCGAATCTGCCCTGTTTTCAATAAAGTTATTGTTGATTTGTCAGTTTTCAATAATTGATTCACCAATATTTTCCCATCTGTTACATAGATATGTAGGTCTAGATAGTGGATGGGAAACATTGTTCCTGTTTGTAGAAGGTCCAAAAATGAGAACATGACTTGTAAATTAGAACATATCAAGTGAGAAAAACACTCACACAATGAATGGTTCAGGTCTGGAATGCATTCCCTGGAAATGTGGTGGACAGGTTCAAATGAGGCAGTCAAGAGGACACTGGATGATTATTTAGATACATGTGAAAGTTTATGCTGAAAAGGGAGGAGAAGGGCATCAAGTTATAACACTCACTTGGAAAGCTAGTGCAGAGATGATGGACCTAACTGGCAGTCTTTTGCACTGTAACACTTGATTCTTCCATGAACATATTCAATGTTTACTCATAAGACAACTGCTTCATCCCAGGAATCAGCTTAGTGAACCCTCTCAGAGCTGTTTCTAATGCAAGTAGATTCGTCCTTAAATAAGGAAACCGAAACTGCATTTTACTCCAACATGATTTTCTCTGATTTTTATTCATGTAGCAGAACCTCAATAATTCCATATTTACATGCCCCCTGCAATGCAAGTAAACTTCCCCCTCCCCCCCCCCCCCAACCTTCCTAACCATTTGTTGTACCTTAATGCTGACTTTTTTGTGACTAATGAACAATGCCTCCAAGTGTAGCCTCTTGCACACCCCAGTTTCCTCCAACCTTCTGGGTCCCAAGTTCTGGAAATCCCTCTAACCTTCTCCACCCTCCCTTAAAAACTTCTACTCTGACCAAGCATTTGGTCACTTGCTCCAGCTTGGTGTCAATTTTTGATTGATTGTTGTCATTGTTGACCTCAAGTTGTCAACTATAGTGCTAAACTGTAGAGACTAATCTAGGGGCAAGAAATGCAAAAGGACAAAATATCCAGCTTCCAGAGCAGCATATCCCTCGTTCATTAAGAACGCATAACACGGACCTATACTGAAAGGACAACCAACAGATCGATGAGCAGCTTTGGACTGAAATACAAATTAAGAACTTAGGAGGAGAAAGTGGTACAGTGGTAATGTCACTGGTCTAGTAGTTCACAATCCCAGGTCAATGTTCTGGTGACATGGGTTAAAATCCTATCACAACAGATAATACAATTTATTCTTAGTTAAGAAGTGTGATGGAAGGTGACTGATAAATAAATATAGCAAACTTTGTTTTAAGTTGGCACTTGATAAACTAGCAAAAATGATATACCTCTGATATCGCAATCTACTGTGATGTTAAGTACTTATGCTGTAAATAAAATATAAGTGATCTGTATACCCCCTCCAGTATACTTCTATTACTTAGTGTATTTTTACATCAATTTTAGGTGTTTTTATGTTTTTACACAGGCTTGAGGGATGTTGATGTCTTGAAGCTTTGCTTAGTCAGGGTTCACTATGGTTATGCATACCTCTTGACTATTCTGAATATTTGATCAACCGACACATTCCTGCTCCCATAAGTACCAGTTCATGAAACGTTTGCTGTATCATTTTTAGAGTTCGAAATTTTAATGATGTTATTTGGAGTTGGTTAATTTTCGAAAGGGTTAAGAAAACAATAACTACATTAGAGTGTCTTTAGGGAACTTGTGACCTAATGTGCCAGAGAGCAGGGACATAGTTTGTATTGTTTGGATTTACAACAGGGAGTGTAAATATTGAAGGCTGTTAGCTTGCTTTTGAGTTCAGGACAATCTAGGATTGATCTTAGCTTAGGAAAATCAGACATTAAAGAGTTTTGGTAAAAGGAGACCTTACCAATATCAGAAGTAAATACAGTTTCTCTAAAACAGGAAGAGAGAACAGTTTAGGGAATGCTCAGCTACCTCAGTGGAAAAGATTGAGTTTGTGCAACTTCAGTGCAAGAGAGTTGTGTTAGAGGTCTGAATGATATTAAAAAGTTCAGAAAGTCAAAACTCTCAGTTTTGTGAACATTCGTACAAGACTGTACAGATTTCAGGAAAGATCTAGGGAGAATCAGCGAAGTTAAACTTAAAGATTTAATAGAATCACTATAAATTGATTGCGTTTTTAAGGATTTTTTTCACTGCATTCAATTTTCTTTTGTCTTCTGTAATAAACCTTTATTTAGTTTTTAAAAGAAGCTCCATATTTGCATGTCTCTAGGTTTCAGTGAATGATCACCATGATAAGAGTTTTTTTTAAAAATCCATCAGCTAGATTTCATTCTGTGATCTGGCTTGTCTATTAGAATCAGAATCCTGAAGAAGGGCTAATGCCCGAAACGTCGATTCTCCTGTTCCCTAGATGCTGCCTGACCTGCTGCGCTTTTCCAGCAACACATTTCCATCTCATTATTAGAATCAGAGTCAAAATGTGTAGGAAAAACACAGGTCAGTCAGCATCTGAGGAGCTGTATCAACAGTGGAGATCATAACACAAGGATTACTGGGGGAAAAAAAGCATGGAGTGGAGTCCATAATCAGATCAGCTCTGATCTTCCTGAATGATGTAGCAGCTAAAGGGACCAAATGGCCAAATCCTGCTCTTATTTTGTACATACCTCTCCACCTCCAAAATGCAAGACAAACACAAGAAAAAGTACATTTTTAGACAAATCTAAGTGGTCTAAGCAACAATAGGCTAAATTCTGGTGTGGTTTCCAACATAAAATTACCGGAAAAACTATATTAACTTCAAAGCAACAAGTGAACAAGGCTTTTGTTTTATTAATTTTATTTCTCAGTCTAAAAGAAGCTTCTCATTAGGGGTGCCAATAATTTTTTTCTTTTTATTTAGCTGTGGAAGACACAGACAAGCACAGATACACTTTACAGCTCAAGTTTCCTTGAGGATAAAAGCCACCCAGATACCATGAGGTCCGACGCAGGCCGGAGTAGGTATGGGATATTTGTGCTTTGGTTGAATTTCCATAACAATCTGGTACTTTCATTGTTACATTTCTGTTTTGAGCCCTTTAATAAGCTTAATTTTATAACTTGTCAAGGTGGATTTGAAGAGGTAAAAACAATGACTGCAGATGCTGGAAACCAGAGTCTGGGTCAGTGGTGCTGGAAGAGCACAGCAATTCAGGCAGCATCCGAGGACAGGCAAAATCGACGTTTCGGGCAAAAGCCCTTCATCGGATGCTGCCTGAATTGCTGTGCTCTTCCAGCACCACTGACCCAAGGTGGATTTGAACTCAATTTCTGTTTGTGCTGGTAAAACTTCACAAGAACGATTCTGGAAATGAGAAACTTGGTTACATAGCTGAATTGGAGTGTTAGGGACTGTTCTCCTTCGCAACAGAAGCCGTGGCAACAGGAGGCAAAGCTTTCTTTCCCGGAGAGAGATTGGAATCTATGTATGCGTGTGTATGTGCATATGTTGGAGACAGATTCAATAAAGACATGCAGGATGAAATTGGATTGTTATCCAAAGAGGGCTGTACAAGGCTATGGGGAGATTGCAAGGAAGTGGGACAGGGTGAACTGCTTCTTCAGAGAGCCGTTGGAGACATGACAGACAGAATGACCACCATCTGTGCTGTAGCCATCCTATGGTTCCAAGTACCACGATCACCACAATTTATCTAGCAAACTGATAAACAGTCACAGCAAAGAAATAAAGAACACACCAGTTGCATTGACAAGATATTAAAAAAAAGTGTTAGGGAAATGTTTGATCCAGAATTCTTGGCATGGTACCAGTAATATTCATTTAATCATGGTTAGAGCTTGCTTTCAGGTAACTTTCCCACTTAAAAATTAAGCCATAACATTTTTTGTCTGTGTGGCTGGACAACCACACTATTTCAATGGGAATGTTTGGGTGATGCAGACTGTAACACATCATATAGGAAATGTAGGGACTGCTGGTTTCCTAACAAGTTTCTCAAAATGGCAACTCTCTGAAGACACTTTCAGCATCATACTTTTGTGTGTCAGGATATGATGGAAAATTTTTAAACAGGTATCATAAAAAAAAGCAAACATAAATTCCACCACATCATGGTCCTCAGCTTCTTCTACTGTTTTGATGAAAATCAATATTACGATCAAGGAATAGCACTCATCTTTATTTGAAGCACTCTACACAATCATGGAGGCCAACAGTTTCTGACAATAACCACCATTCCCATTTTTCTGGGCATCAACCTTTTTTCATTATTTTGTCACTGCCATGCACACCACCTCTGGACAGGTCTTTTATTTTTCTTGTTCATATACCACCTTCTGTTTTGCATCATCCCATTTTGGCATTTAATCTTGCCTTCTTTCTGCTCCAGAACCATAAAACTACAGCACAGGAAGATCCATTCAATATATCACATCTATATTCTATCACAGACTGTTCATTTTTAAAAATTTCCTTAACCCTCCCCTATACCCCATTCTCAGCAATTTGCCTGTTAATTCAGTCCAAAATCTAGCCAAGTAGGGTATTGGATGCTAACCACCTGATGAAGGAGTGGCGCTCCGAAAGCTACTGTGATTCCAATTAAACCTGTTGGACTATAACCTGGTACTGTGTGATTTTTAACTTTGTACACCCCAGTCCAACACTGGCATCTCCAAATCATGGATGCTAATCGGTTACTTAAAAGTAAATTTATTTGCTGAATGAAAGTCAAGAACTGGAGGCAGCTTTAACACTCAAGAAGGAACTATTATCCTGCAAGTCTGACACTGGTGGCAGGTAAGTTGTTGGAGGAAATTCTGAAAAGAGAATTTACGTGTATTTGGAGAGGCAAGGACTGATTAGGAATAGTCAACATGGTTTTGTGCAAGGGAAATCATGTCTCACAAACTTGATTGAATTTTTTGAGGAAAAAGATTGAGGGGGGTGCAGAGTGGACAATGTTGTTTAAGTGAATTTCAGTACAGCCTTTGACAAGTTCTGTATGATTGACTAATGAGTAGAGTTAGATCATATGGGATTCTGGGGGAACTTGCCAATTCATAGAATCCCCAATGTGTGGAAACAGGCCGTATTTTGTCTGTACTTTTTAAAAAAAACTATAGTGCACCAACAGAAACAAAAGCTGCAACAAAGGAAGGGGTCTTTGGTCTAATTAGGCAACCGACACTCTATACAAAGAAGCACTTCTTGACACAAAGGGCAGTGGAATCAATTTAATAGTTTAAAATGAAGATGGATAATGCTTAACAAAAGGAGGAAATATGGCAGTGTGGTGAAAATGCCTAGCAACACAGAGGCTACTAGGCTGACGCTTAGGAGATGAGAGTTCAAATCCCTCCACAATACTTGGAATATTCAGGAATGGTGACCACAACAGCCATCATAGATTGTTATAAAAAGAAATCCTTCAGGGAAGCAAAGTCTGTTGTCATTACATGGTCAGGTCTACATGCAACTCCAAACAGACAGCAATGTGGATAGCTCTTACTGTCATTTGAAATAGCATATTAGCTACTCAATTCAAGGGCAAATTAGAAATGGGCAATAATTGCTGGCATTGCTAGCAATACTCACATCCCATAGAAGTAAAAATAAAATTAATGGTTATGGAATTAAGGCAAGAGGTTACCACTCAAACTTACAGTCAAGACCCCCGTGATCATTCTACCTTGTAACAAACTCCACGTGGTATTCTGCTTTTACCTTACAATATGGCGCATATACAAAACAAGAACTAACCTCTCAGATTGGCTCTTCACAGAATTTCACAACAAAATATACATGATACACCTACTCTTTTTAAAAAACAATTACCAGTGAACAAGGGAAGACACCAAAGGTCTACGATCTTAGCAAAGATTTGGTTTTCTTTAAAAACAGAATAAAATTGAAATTCAATGGTTCATCTGTTGAAACAGCCTGCTTGGCTGGAGGATGTGGAGAGGATGTTTCTTGTTGCAGGAGAATCTAGAACTAGGGATCATTGTTTAAAAAGAATGGTTCGTTCAATTAAGACAGACGGAAAACTTTTTCTCAGGAGGTCATTGGTTTTTTGAACTCTATTTCTTAAAAAGCAGAGCCTTTGAATATTTTTATGCAGAAGTAGAGTCAAAGAATCAGTCATACAGCATGGAAACAGACTCTTCAGCCCAACTCACCCATTCCAACCACATTTCCTAAACTGAACAAGTACCATTTGCATGTGTTTGGCCCATATCCCTCTAAGCCCTTCCTATTCGTATATGCATTTTGATGCCTTTAAATATTGTAATTGTACTAGCCTCCACCACTACTTTCGCAACTCATTCCAGACACACACCACCCTCTATATGAAAAGCTATCCCCTCAGGTCCCTTTTAAATCTTTGTCCTCTTACCTTAAGCCTATGTCCTCTAGTTTTGGACTCCCCTACCTTGGGGAAAAAAGACAATGGCAATTCTCCCTAATCTATGCTCATGAGGTCTCCCCTCAACCTCCTAGGCTCTGGGGGAAATGTCCCAGCCTATCCAGCCTCTCCTTATAACTCAAACCTTCCAGTCTTGGTAATATTCTTGTAAAGCGTTTTTGCAGATATTCGATAAGCAAGGGGTTGAAAGGTTATTGATATAGGCGGGAATGTAGAGTAATCAGATCAGCTGATTCAAATGAATGGTAGAACAGGCACAAACAGCCAAATAGCCTTCTCTTGATCCTAGTATGTTCATATGTAAAAACTTGGCTATACCATTATTTCTGGCCATCCTAACTGATAATAAAAATCTTGTGGTAGCCATTGTGCAACAAGAACAAAATAACTCAATTGCTTATCCTGAACTGACTAACCTACATGGTTCCAGCTACTCCTATGTCAAAATACAATAAGGTTCATCTTACTTTCATCATCAGGTAGCTCCTCCTTCGCCAATGTTCCAGGCTTGCACTTGGTTCCACGTTTTGTCACCTTTTGGAGTGGTTTTCTCTCTGCAGAATTAAAGACAACAAACTTGTGATTTCATTCTTTCTCCCACTGTGTCAGTTAAAGTCTTACACAGAGTTGACCACAATATCAAATGAAAGCCTGCAACCCCCTATTCTATCACCAGATTTGGGCATAGGCTCTTCTGTGATTTATCAAGAGCTCTCATTGGCAACCTTGTTACCAGATACAATGCATTTTACTTCAAGTAACCTTCTGCTAAGCATTTAGGCTGATTCACAACCTGCTTATGTTTAGGGTGAAGGATGTTTTCATCCAGAAGGGGTTTGCATAGACAGCTCATTGTCCTAGTTTTCCAAAAGTTCACTGAAGAGAGAGTGAGCTCTCCAAATACATGAAACCTCCATTTTCCAAACCAGTGGATAGCAGAGCACCCACAATGATTTGAAATCAACTCTGCTAGTCTGGACAACGCTGAATAATCAGCTTCTGAAACAGGTACTCGTTGTTTTCCCCCAAATTTAAGATGCCCTCTGAATTCAAGGAGAACACTAAAAAGACTTTAAGGACACTCCATTTCTCACTGAAGGGACAAACTGACATGGGAGGAATTTGCTGCAAACCCATGTCAAATGGCAGCATCTCATCCAAAAAGCCACACAGCTTAAGACCGACCACATAAACTCTTATGAAGAATCAAAATGAAAGACAGTAGAACTCAGAATAAAGTATCAGCAACCCCCATCCACCTTCCTCAGGGGCAACTCTTGCCTATCTGTCCAAATACATGTGGCTCTGGGATTGGTCTGCTGAGAACACACAAATCGTGAAAACTGGGCAGACACCATCTTCGTTTCGAAGTTACTGATGATAAAAGCAGAGGAATCGAATACTACTTAGCATGGATTCACAGAGCATATAATAAATAAACACATTTATGACAAGTGCCAAGGCTCTGGATAGTGGTGTTGTGAAACCAAGGCTTTAAAGGGCTATGGGCCAAGTGTTAGAAAATGGGATTAGAATAGTTAGGTGTTTGTTTTTGATTGGCAGAGACTTGATAGGCTGAAGGACCGTTTATCTATGCTATAGACCTCTACGACTGTTACTATGGTAGAGTGCTACTCTGCCTCACAGACATTTTATCAGCTACCCCTTTATGTGGGCTTCCCTTGTAACATTCACCCTTTTCCAAAACAATAAATAGACAACTTAGAGTTGGGTTTTCCTCTTCAGGTTCTCAGGACAAATACTAGCAAATATGGTGAGAGGACTGTAGGTGTTTCTCACAGCAAAAAGAATTAACCATGGCGGAACAAACCCACATCCTGTCACTTCTATGATTCAACACATTGGGATGCCAACATATTGTATGCACTGGGCCACACACTACAACCACAGACTATCAAGTGGCAACTTCAGGTGGCACTCAGTTAAAACAAGAGAGGATTTCCTGTTGTGTTATTGTGAGTAAAATTAGATAAAATATTGGTTTAGAAGTACAGAAGTATTATTCTGCAAACACCGAGATAGACAAGGCTTTTTTCCCTAGGGTGGGGGAGTCTAGACGAGAGGGCATAGGTTTAAGGAGAGAGGGGAAAGATTTAAAAAAGGATCTGAGCGGCAACATTTTCATGCAGAGGGTGGTGCATGTATGGAAAGAGTTGCCAGAGGAAGTGGTGCAGGCTGGTAAAACATTTAAAAGGCATCTAGATGGGTATACGAATAGGAAGGGTTGAGAGAGATATGGGTCAAATGCTGGCAAATGGCACTAGATTAATTCTAGGTTACCTGGTCAGCATGGATGAGTTGGACTGAAGGGTCTGTTTCCATGTTGGACAGCTCTATGAATCCTTTACCAATTCAGTCTAATTGTTGAGTGAACCCAAATTGAGATCAGAATTTCATTAGAGAATTTTTCAGGTTGATGGGGAAACAGGTCCTCTCAAGTCCATCCCACCGCTCAAAGCAGATCTGAATCTTAGGTACACTTTGGTTCTATAACTCCCAATATTCTTCCTTGTCAAAAGTCTCAGCCTGAAGGAGATGAGCTGTCAGTCAGAAGCACCAAGCATGTTATGACTACTCTGCATCTATAAGAATATCTAACATCTGCACTGATTCTTCTTGCTTTAGCTGTTTCAGCATCACAGATGAAAATCTGCAATCTGCCAACATTTGTATGAACAGCACTAGCTAACCAGACATAACCTGAAATGGTAGCCCTGAGAATGAAGTGTATTAAAATGGAAATAATCGAAAGAAGAGTCTTGAAGATTGAGATTTTCTCCAGCAGCTTGTTCGACTGTGGGGATGCCCTGAGGAAGAAAGATTGTTAATATAATTTGTAGTTTATGTGGATGACTATCTTTGTTTTGTCATTGCCAGAGGCTACCAGGTACTTGTTTCTGTCAATTCCCACCTGTCTATTTCATATTTAATACAACACGAACAATTCATTTTCCCCTTTTGCTGGAATGGCCCCTATTTCAACTCTTTCTTCTCAGGTCAGCTATCAGCCAAGCACTCAAGAAAGCTTTCTTACAGCCAAAGAATCTGAAAATACCCAAACATTGGTGTTTCAAAGTACATGAAACCGATGTTGATAGCTGCCAAAGGTTATGAAGTTAAAAGGTGTTAAACAATAAAACACCTCAATGAGAGAGAGCTCAAATCCATAAAACTCCAGGAGACGCACACAGGTCAACACTCAGATAAACAAAAGATACAACATGCATTTATTTCAAAGAATAGAAGCAGGAATAGGCGATCTGACTTATTAATGGTGCTGAAAGCTCAATAAGATCGTGGCTGATTTGACTGTGGCTTTAAAAGCACTTCCCCACATGTTGACTCCCTTGTGATCAAAAATATATCTAACTTAGCCTTGAACACAGTTAATGAGCCAGTCTCATCTGCTCACTGGGAAAGAGAATTCCAAAGACCAAAATGGCTCCTTCCAAAGAGAATAAATGGCTCCTTGTCTCGGGCTTAAATGGGAGATCAATTTATTTTTAAAACATGCCCTGGCATTGTAGATCCTGCCCCCCCCCAGGAGTCAAATCTGCAGATCACAAAGCAACTGTTGTTTTAGGGGAATTCTTGTTCTGGAAAAGAGGCAGTTATGGTGCTGAAAAACTAAAACAACCCATACAGAAAAGATTAACCAGAATAAAGATTAAGGCGAGTCTTGACAGCAGATCATGTTATAGTAAATAACTTGAGAGAAAATTAAGAGTCTTATATATCACACCTTTTATTCTTCATGGGATACAGATATCAGTAGCAAGGCAAGTTGTTAATCGTGAACTGCCCTTGAACTGAGTGGCTTTCTAGATCATTTCAGAGGGTAGTTAAGAGTTTGGATTAAATTCCCAACAGTGTGGAAACAGGCCATTTGGCCCAACAGGTCCACATCGACCCTCCTAAGAGTAACCGACTTTGGTTGCAAAACAATAATCTTCAGTATATCTCCAGTACTTGGAGATCACAGAAGAAATGAAGAATGCATGTCAATAGCTAAAAATGTGACGTCAAACTCCACCTTCAGACCTTTGCACATGCACAGTGTGAACAGGCAAGTTGTGTCAATAAGAATTTTTGGTCAACTTAATAAAAATTGAAAATCCCAAAAGGTCTGCATGAAGGAAACTTCTAGATGCAATGACCTGGAACTTGTAAATTATCGAGATGCTGTACAGGAATTGTTGCAAGGGTGGGCAGCAAACTCAACTTTAATCAAGATCAGATGATACATCACCTATTTAAAACCAAACTAAAGTGCAAATCTTCTCAATTTATTAACTAAATTAAAGATGGAGAGGATTTAAAACAAATGGATTAGAGGACACCATTTTACAACATTTCAGGAGAACAGTTTAGTATGAATAGGACACGTGTATATCCAAAATCAGAAAGCTTGGATTTTGTTTTTTTAGCATGAACTCTTGTGAATTTTTGAGAAGTGAGGTGTATAGCACAGATACAATTAAGGGGAAGTTCATCAGGGCAGTGTCTTAGCTTAACATAGAAAAGGAGGCAAATCAGCCTCTGATATCTGAACCATTATACTCGTTATTGGCTGATCATTTACCTCAATCCATAGTCTTGTACTATCCCCAAATCCCTTAGTAATCAGTAACAGGAAATTTATCAATGTCAACATTAAATTTTCTTTACACCTGAACCTCTACAACCCTCCGGGGTAGAAGGTTCCAAGGACTCTCCTTCCAAGGGAAAATAGCAATTAGTAAGTTCGCAGATGACACCAAAGTTGGAGGTGCAGTGGACAGTGAAGAAGGTTATCTCAGAGTACAAAGAGATCTTGATCAGATGAACCAATGGGCTGAGGAGTAGTAGATGGAGTTCAACTTAGATAAATGCGAGGTGCTGCATTTTGAAAAAGCAAATCAGAGCAAGACTTATACACTTAATGGTAAGGTCCTGTGAGTGTTGCTGAACAGAGATCTTGGACTGCAGGTTCATAGCTCCTTGAAAGTAGAGTCACAAGTAGATAGGATAGAGGTGTTTGGCTTGCTTTCCTTTATTGGTCAGAGCATTGAGTATAGAAGTTGGGAGGTCATGTTGTGGCTGTACAGGACATTGGTTCGGTCACTTTTGGAACATTGGGTGCAATTCTGGTCTCCTTCCAATTGGAAGGAAGTTGTGAAACTTGAAATGGTTCATAAAAGATTTACAAGGATGTGCCAGGATTGGAGGATTTGGGCTATAGGGAGAGGCTGAATAGGCTGGGGCATGTTTTCCCTGGAGTGTCGGAGGCTGAGGGGGTGACCTTGTAGAAGTTTATAAAATGAGTGGCATGGATAGGATAAATAGACAAGGTCTTTTTCCTGGGGTGGAGGTGTCCAGAACTAGAGGGTATAGGTTAGGGTGAAAGGGAAAAGATATAAAAGGGACCTAAGGGACAACCTTTTCACTCACAGGGTAGTGCGTGTGTGGAATGAGCTGCCAGAAGAGATGGTGGAGATGGGTACAATTACAGCATTTAAAAAGGCATCTGGATGGGTATATGAATAGGAAGGGTTTAGAGGGATATGGGACAAGTGCTGGCAAATGGGGCTAGATTAGGTTAGGATATCTGGTTGACATGGATGAGTTGGACCAGAAGGTCTGATTCTGTGCTGTACATCTTTATGACTCTGTGTGACTGTGACTCTAAAAAGTTTCTTCTCATCTCAATCCCAAATGGTTTGATTTTAATTCTGAGAATATCACCTCAGTTCTAGACCCCCGCAACCAGGGAAACATCTTTTCTATGCCTTTGAGAAGTTAGTAAGTGTTTGAGATTGATTCTCATTCTTTAAACTCCAAAGGATACAGGCCTAGTCTCCTCATAGTACAATCCCTCCATCCCAGGAATCAGTCAGAAGAACTTGCATTGCACACCCTTTCTGACAACTATCACCTTCCTTTGGCAAAGGAAGGACACACAATACTCCAGGTACTGTCTCACCTGCATTTTATACAAGTGAAATAAGACTTCTTGACTTCTGTTCTCAAAAACTCTTGCAATAAAGACAAACTTACACTTTTGCCTTTTGAATCGCTTACTGCTGGCTTTCAGTTCTTATGAGCAACAACACCTCAGTCCGTTTGAGAATCAACACTTTCTAATCTTTCACTATGTAGAAAATTATAAAAACTAAGGAAAAAGGTGGTGGATAACTTTGTTACTTATTCTATTATGTACTACAATAGCAAGAAATGGCCTAGGATCAAATGGATGTAGAATCCATTTGGGGGAAATAAGAATGAGGGAATGCACTACTGGCAGGAGTAGTTTATAGATCTCCGAACACCACCTGTCCTACATGACAGAATAAACCTTGAGATAAAGAGGACATGTAAAGAAGGCAGTAGACTAACCATAAAGGACTAAGAATTCTTCTTCATGGCTATTATCGGCAATTTGTTTTTCCCCAATCTACCTGAAGCTTAAATTACACTCTGGTAAGTTTTCTGGAACAATAATGTTGGATGCAACCAGGGATCTGGCTATTTTGGAGATAAAGCGGGTTTAATTAATAATCTCAGACTAAAAGCTCGCCCACTCCCCCCACCCCAAGAGGGAACCATGACATGACATGGTAGGATTCAGCATTCAATTTGAGAGTGAGAAATGCATGTGGAAAGCAACTGTGCTAAATTTAAATAAGGATAATTACTTAGGGATGACGGCTCAGACCGATAGAGTGGACTGGGATAGGAAGCTTGCAGAAAAAAAACACTTCAGAAATAACAAATGTTTAAAATACTAATTCACAACTTACAGCAAAGATGTATGTCTGTACGGAAGGAAGATTCTAGCAAGGGGATAAACTGACCACGCTTAACCAAGATAGTATCAAATTGACTCAAGACAGAATCAAGTAGAAAGGAACAAACATGCAATGTGGCAAAGATTAGTGGTAAACCAGAAAATTGCATATACTGAAATATGACAACAAAATAAGGGAGAAAATAAATTAACAAAGGCAAACCAGCAAGTAGTATAACAACAGGCAGTAAAAACTTCTTCAAATATAAAAGTGAAGAAGGGCTAAAATGAACATCCTTAGATAACAAGGCAGGGGAAATGATGAGAACCAGGAAATGGCAAAAAAAATGTTGAATTATACTTTCATCAGACTTTATAGCAGAGGACAGTAATAGCATTCCAAGAACACATCTGAGGGAGAAGAGAATAAAATAAACGCAATAACTATCACTATCACTATGGAGAAAGGACCAATGGGGCTAAAGGTTGAAAAATCCACTGAACATGCTGGGTTGCATCCTCGGATTTAAAGTAGCTCCAGAGATATGGATGCAGATGTAATAATCTGTCAAGAGTCCTCAAATTTGGGAACAGCTCCAGAGGATTGGAGATTTGACGGAGAGTCGCTGGACTCAAAACGTTAACTGTTTTCTCCTCACTGATGCTGCCAGACCTGCTGAGTTTCTCTAGCAATTTTTGTTTAAGATTCTGAACGAGCTTGACAGAGTAGACGTGAAGCAGCTTTCCCTTGTGGGGAAATCTAGGATCACAGACAGACAGTCTTAAAGTAAGGGGTCACCCATTTAAGATACAGATGAAGAGGACTATTAGAGTAATCAATTTGTGAAATTCTTTACTGCAGAGTCAGGCTCATTAAGTATTCAAAGCTGAAGTAGAAAGACTTTTAATGAGCAAGGGAATAAAGAGTTATGGGAAAATGAGAGGAAAGAGAAGTTGAGGATGATTAGATCAGCTATGATCCCTGAATTGTGGAGCAGAAACAAATGGCCAAATATCTCATTCCAATGTAGTTTTGTATTATCCGCAAACACAATTGTCAATATCCCCTACATCCAATTTTATAACTAACCTGTTCATAGACGTTATTACACACTGCTGGAGCAAGCGGGACTTGAACGTGGATGTCTCAGTCCAGGGGTAGGGACACTACCACTGCATCACAAGAGGCAAAGTAATTGTATAGAGTCAGAGAGATGTACTGCACGGAAGCAGACCCTGCAGTTCAACCTGTCCACGCCGATAAGATATCCCAACCCAATCTAGTCCCACTGTCAGGATCCGGTTCATATCCCTCCAAACCCTTCCTATTCATATACCCATCCAGATGCCTGTTAAACGTTGCAACTGTACTGGGCTCCACCACTTCCTTTGGCAGCTCATTCCAAGCACATACCACCCTCTGCGTGAAAAAGTTGCCCCTTACATCCTTTTTAAATCTTTCTCCCCTCACCCTAAACCTACGGACTAGAGTTCTGGACTCCCCCACCCAGGGAAGAGACTTTGTCTACTTATCCTATCCATGCCCCTCATGGTTTTATAAACCTCTATAAGATCACCTCTCAGCCTATAGCTCAAATCCTCCAATCCTGGCAACATCCTTGTAAATCTTTTCTGAATCTTTTCAAGTTTCACAACATCTTTCCAATTGGAGGGAGACCAGAATTGCACACAATATTCCAAAAGTAGCCTAACCAATGTGCTGTACAGCCGCAACATGACCTCCCATCTCATGTACTCAATACTCTGACCAATAAAGGAAAGCATACCAAATGCCTTCTTCACTATCCTATCTACCTGCGACTCCACTTTCAAGGAGTTATGAACTTGCACTCCAAGGTTTCTTTGTTCAGCAACACTCTCTAGGACCTTACCATTAAGTGTATAAGTCCTGCTAAGATTTGCTTTCCCAAAATACAGCACCTCGCATTTATCTGAATTAAACTCCATCTGCCACTTCTCAGCCCAGTGGCCCATCTGGTCAAGATCCTGTTATAACCGGAGGTAACCTTCTTCGCTGTCCACTATATCTCCAATTTTGGTGTCATCTGCAAACTTACTAACTATACTTCTCATGTTGACATCCAAATCATTTATATAAAATAATGAAAAGTAATGGACCCAGCACTGATCCTTGTGACACTCCACTGGTCACAGGCCTCCAGTCTGAAAAACAATCCTCCACCACCACCACCCTTTGTTTTCTACCTTTGAGCCAGTTCTGTATCCAAATGGCTAGTTCTCCCTGTATTCCATGAGATCTAACCTTGCTAACCAGTCTCCCATGGGTAACCTTGTCGATCACCTTACTGAAGTCCATGTAGATCACATCTACCGCTCTGCCCTCAATCCTCTGTTACTTCTTCAAAAATCTCAAATCAAGTTTGAGAGACATGATCTCCCACACACAAAGCCATGTTGACGATCCCTAATCAGTCCTTGCCTTTCCAAATACATGTACAACCTGTCCCTCAGAATTCCCTTCAACAACTTGCCCACCACCAACGTCAGGCCCACTGGCCTATAGTTCCCTGGCTTGTCCTTACCACCTTTCTTAAATAGTGGCACCACGTTAGCCAACCTCCAGTCTTTTGGCACCTCACCTGTGACTGCCGATGATACAAATATCTCAACAAGAGGTCCAGCAATCACTTCCCTAGCTTCCCACGGAGTTCTAGGGTATACCTGATCAGGTCCTGGGGATTTATCCACTTTTATGGTTTTCAAGACATCCAGCACTTTCTTTTCTGTAATATGGACATTTTTCAAGATGTCACCATCTACTTCCCTATATTCTATACCTTCCATGTCATTTTTCACAGTAAATACTGAATCAAAATACTTGTTCAGCATCTCTCCCATTTTCTGCGGCTCCACACAAAGGCTGCCTTGCTGATCTTTGCGGGGACCTATTCTCTCCCTAGTTACCCTTTTGTCCGTGATATATTTGTAAAAGCTCTTTGGATTCTCCTTTACTCTATTTGCCAAAGCCATCTCACGTCCCCTCTTTTTGCCCTCCCAATTTCCTTCTTAAGTATACTCCTACTGCCTTTATACTCTAAGGATTCACTTGATCTATCCTGTCTATACCTGACATACGATTCCTTCTTTTTCCTAAACAAACCCTCAATTTCTTTAGTCATCCAGCATTCCTAATACCTACCAGCCTTTCCTTTCACCCTAACAGGAACGTACTGTCTCTGGACTCTCGTTATCTCATTTTCTGAAGGGTTCCCATTTTCCAACCGTCCCTTTACCTGCAAACGTGTGCCCCCAGTCAGCTTTTGAAAGTTCTTGATGAATGTTCCTGATGAAGGGCTTTTGCCCGAAACGTCGATTTTGCCTGTCCTCGGATGCTGCCTGAATTGCTGTGCTCTTCCAGCACCACTGATCCAGAATCTGGTTTCCAGCATCTGCAGTCATTGTTTTTACCTTTTGAAAGTTCTTGCCTAATACTGTCAAAAATGCCCTTCCTCCAATTTAAAACTTCAACTTTTAGATCTGGTCTTTCCTTTTCCATCACTATTTTAAATCTAATAGAATTATGGTCACTGGCCCCAAAGTGCTCCCCCACTGACGCCTCAGTCACCTGATAACTGAGGTCTCCTTACAAATTTGCTTCTCAATTTCCCTCCGACTATTAGGGGGTCTATAATGCAATTCCAATAAAGTGATCAACCCTTTCTTATTTCTCAGTTCCACTCAAACAACTTCCCTGGATGTATTTCCAGGAATATCCTCCCTCAGAAGAGCCGTAAAGCTATCCCTCATCAAAAACGCCACTCCCCTTCCTCTCTTGCCTCCCTTTCTGTCCTTCCTGTAGGATTTGTATCCTGGAACATTAAGCTGCCAGTCCTGTCCATCAGTGAGCCATGTTTCTGTAATTGCTGTGACATTCCAGTCCCATGTTCATCTGCCTTCCCCGTTAGGCTCCTTGCATTGAAATAAATGCAGTTTAATTTATCAGTCCTACCTTGTTCTCTGCTTTGTCTCTGCCCCCCCCCGGACTGTGACTTGCTTCTGTTTTCAACTATATCAGTCTTAGATCGATCTCTTTCCTCACTATCCCCCTGGGTCCCACCACCCCTCCCCGGGTCCCACCTCCGCACTTTACGAGCTTAAATCCTCCTGAGCAGCTCTAGCAAGTCTCCCTGCCAGTATATTATAATTTGGGTACAATCTGTTCCTCTTGTACAGGTCACTTCTACCCCAAAAGAGATTCCAATGATCCAAAAGTGTGAATCCTTCTCCCATACAGCAGCTCCTCAGCCATGCATTCATCTGCTCTATCCTCCTATTCCTGTCCTCACTAGCTCGTTGCACTGGGAGTAATCCAGATATTACTACTCCAGAGGACCTCCTTTTCAAATTCCTGCCTAACTCTCTAACCTTCTATCAGAATTTCAACCTTTTCCCTTCCAATGTCATTGGTTCCAACGTGTATAATGGCCTCCTGCTGGCCCCTCTCCCCAGTGAGAACATTCTGCATCTTCCAAGACATCCTTGATCCTGGCACTAGGGAAGCAACACCATTCTGATTTTTCACTGCTGGCCACAGAAACATCTGTCTGCACCTCGGAATCAAGAGTCCCCCAACACAATTGATCTCTTGCATTAGAGCCTGTCTCAATACCAGAAACTTGGCTGTTCGTGCTACATTCCCCTGAGAATCGATCACCCCCTACATTTTCCAAAACAGCATACTGGTTTGAAATGGGGAGAGCCGCAGAAGACTCTTGCACTAACTGCCTATCTCTCTTATCTCTCCTAGAGTAACCCATCTATGTGACTGTATCTGCGACTTTTCTCCCTTCCTATAACTGCCATCCAGCACACCCCCTTGCTCTTGTAAATTCCTTTTTGCCTCTGTCTCTCCAACTGATCCATTTGATCTGATAGGATCCGCAACCCATGGCATTTATTACAGTTATAATCCTCAGTAATCCACAAACGCTCCCTAAACTCCATCTGACAAGAAGAACATATCACTTTACTAAAGGCCATTTCTGCGTCTTTCAATCTACAGACCCAGAAGATAACTCTGACTTATTCCTCTACAAAACATTGCTCCAGGTTAAAATCAATCAAAAGTTATGGCTTGTATTTTTAAGTTTAATCAAGAGACATATCTCAACATATAATCAAGAAAGAACCCACTCTACTCACTACTGCAGATTTACTGTAAGGCCACATTTAAAATATTACTTAGCTGTTTCTGTGCTGTGATCTCTCCCAAACAGTTCCTCCCTTTCACTGTTTGTTAATTTTTCCAGACGCACTGATGTCTAGCGATACATGAATTCAAACAGCAAAGGCAGTAGCTGTGCAGGTTCACTGCTGCATCAGTCAGCAGTGTGGGTTTCTTTCTCTCTCCTGCACGGACCTCACCATGAGCTTTCTTTGTCTGCTCCTCTCCCTTTAGACAATGTCTTTTACCTGGGTGGGGGGTGGGGATGGGGCAAAGAGTCCAGAACTAGAAGGCATAAGTTTAGGGTTGATGGGGGTGGGGGGATTTAAAAGGAATCCAAAGGGCAACTTTTTCACAGAGGGTGGCACATGTATGGAATGAGCTGCCAGGGGAAGTAGTGGAGGCTGGTACAATTACAACATTTAAAAGGCATCTGAATGGATACATGAATAGGAAGGGTTTAGAGGAACATGGACCAAGTGCTAGCAAATGGGACTAGATTAATTCAGGATATCTGGTTGGCATGGACGGGTTAGACCAAAGAATCAGTACATCTGACCCTGTAATTGCCCTGGTTTAGATCTAAGACCTTTGACTCAGATCAAACTACATCTTTGTCAAATCTAATGGAAAATTCTATCAATACTTTGGTCACTATTCCCTAAAGAGTTCTTTACGACATTATTAATTAGCCTTTTCTCTTTGCAAAAGATTACATTCAAAGAGCCTGTACCCCAGTTGGTTCAACATGCTGTTCCAAAGAACTTTCTTACACTCCAGGAAACTTCCTCCACAATGGTGCTCATTAGGTTTATCAAGTCAATACATGGATTGAAGTCACCCATAACTATGGCATTCGCCTTACCATCTCTAATATCTTGACTGATACCATTCTATACATGATCACTTGTTGGCTTATAAATCATTCTTGACAATATCTGCTGTCTCTTACTGTTTCTTTAACTCCACGCAAACAAATTTTATATCAAGTTCTTCCGATCAGAGATCCTGTCTCACGAATACATTAAAACCCATCCCTTATTATCATTACTGTCTCACCTCTTTTTCCTTCATTTCTATCCCTCCTAAATATCATAGGTCCTCAAATATTCAGTTCCCAGTCCTGGTCACCCTGCAGCAAAGCTCCATAATAGCAAATAAATAACATCCTACTATTTCTAACAGCACCTTTAATTCATCTATTTTACTGTGAATGTTACATGCATTCACAGAGTGCTTTTAATTCTGCCTTTTTAACACCATTCTGAAAAAAATATCCAAGATTGATTCTTCAGCTGCACCAGCAATGACAATCCCTCCATTATATGACCAGAGATGGGAACTATCGCCATTCGTGACTCTACACAGATTGAAGTAGTCTTGGTCCATATACAGGAAGACCTGGAGAACATTCAGGTTTGGCTTAAGTGGCAAATAATACAAAAGCAGCAAGCAACAATGCTCTCGAACAAAAGAGATTGCAGCTATTTCTATAGACATTTGAGGATCTTACCATTGTGGAGTCTTCCACTATTAACTTCCTGTGGTTACTATTAACCAGAAATTGCTCTGCAGCAGCCATAAAAATACTGTAGCTTCAAGAGCAGATTAGAGGCTAGGAATTCTACAGCAAGAAAATAATCTGACTCTCCACAGCCTGTCCACCATTTATAAGGCAAAATTCAGGAGTGAGATGAAATGTTTTTCACTTGCCTGGATGGGTGCAGCTGCAGCAATCAAAAAACCTGCTACTATCCAGGTCAAAGGAGCCCACATGATTGAGGGAGTGAATGTTGATGAGGTATCAATCACTAATACACAATGGCAACAGCATGTACCATCTACAAGATGCACTTCAGCAATTCACCATAGTTCCTTCAATAGTACCATCTAAACTCTCAGCACCTACCACCTGGAAGGACAAGGGTAGTAGATGCATGGGACCATTAGCACCTGCAAGATCCCCTCCAAGGCAAGCACCAGCATGACTTGGAATTACAGTTTATACGTTTTCTTGACGGTTACAGGGTCAATATCCTGGAATGCCCTCCCTTAATATCACTGTGGATGCACTTACACCACATGGGTGCAGCCCTCCACCATTATCTCAAGGACAATTAGAGATGGGCAATAAATACAACCCTAGCCTCTGGCATCTACATCCTGTGAAAAATAAGTAAGTGTATGAAAATAATTGGAAGTTATTTTGATGGGTTGAGAAGATAAGATTCATGCAGACCATTAACTCAAACACAGACATTTTGATCTAACTGATTTGTCTTCACTGCATCCATGCAACATTTACAGGACAGTAAGAAACCAAAAAAATAAAATTCCAATAAAGCAAGATGACCTGCAGGATCATCGCACCATGCATTTACAGTTGAAAGTAATCTAATTACCCAAGATAGTGACCAAGCATTTTCAGCATTTATTACAAGATGGTCTTGAGAGGTTTTAAGCAATTTGGCAGTTTTTTTTTTAAATTTGGGGGTAACAGCAGACTTTTTCCAAACTTATCCTGAAGATTAACAGCCCCTATTGTAAAGGGTGATCTATAGTCAGATGTTTTTTTTCTAAAAATGTCTTTTCTTGTCAGCCATGTCCAAGTCCAATGCTACACATTTCAATTTATATAACCAAACTACTGTTCCTCAATTTTTATCTTAAATGAATTACCCATGACCAATCAGAGCCAAACCCATTGAAGATGTTTTGTTGTTTAGTCTAGCCTAGTTGTGTGGAAAGTGGTTGTGGCACATGAACTGACAGTGAAACTCAAAGAACCTGTGGCCTGCACAGCTCAACCATCTGAGGGAAGCCATCTCAAATCAATGAATAAATATCTACCAACAGTTGCTTCATAAGACAGAATTTGAACATTGGCAATAGATCTATTTTCACCCAAAGCTTCTCATCTTGGAATCAACAGGACAAAACACAAGAAATGCCAAATTCACAATAACGTGATCTAGAGGAGAAAGTAGCACGAGCTGACTGATCTAGGTACAGTCATGGAGAAAGAACCAAAAAATCTGCAGGCTTCCCAAGCTCCTACATAATTCAAAGAAGGGACAAACTGGAATAGATTTCTTTTGTTTACAGTGAATGGGTCCCTGTGTACAAATGTACATTGCTTCCAGCAATTGGAGATAAATCACGTTATGAGCTTGTTTGATGATTTCAAATTGGTTGTTACTATGCAGTTGTGTGATAAATATTTGGTGGTTTTTAATATAACTATTTAAATAATGAGTTCTGATGAGATGAAGGTTAAGCGAACTTGCTCACTGGTAGATGCAACTTTTCTCCACTTCACTTAGGAAAGTAGAATTTACAAGGGGCAGTAAATATGGGAGAGAATAATTTGCTAATAGTCTGCCCTACTAAAGTTAATTCAACTCTGCATATTGTATAATGATGTCTGTTGTTTTATAATTATTTAATTAAAAAGGTTCAAAGTTGACAAACTAATTTTAGAAAAGAGGCACTCCAATAAGATAGCATCTTTTGATGATGTGGAGGTGTTGGTTGCTGGAAGAACTAGGATCAGAGTTGATGATCTGGAATCTGAGCTTCAAACACTGCAGCACATCCGGGAGGGGGAGAGTTACCTGGACGCTTTGTTTCAGGAGGCAGTCACACCTGGGAGATTAAGTAATTCACATTCAGCTAGTGATCAGGCACAAGAGTGTGTGACTGTAAGTGAGGCAGGTAGGGGGAACCGGAGTTCAGAAGTGGAGGAGCCTCAGCCCTTGACCTTGTCCAACAGGTATGAGATTCTTGCTCCCTGTTCGGATGAGGAAAAGGGCTCTGGACAGGATGAGCCAACTGACCAAGGCACCATGGTGCAGAAGGCCATTCAAGAGCGGGGAGCTAATAGACA
>NC_057748.1:18032975-18086572 GCF_004010195.1 Chiloscyllium plagiosum | reverse complement strand
TTCTACAACTCAATGAAGTCCAGTTGAAGGCCGAGATTGATAGATTCTTGTTGTCTAGAGGAATTAAGGGCTACGGGGAGAACGCTGGTAAGTGGAGCTGAAATGCGCATCAGCCATGATTGAATGGCGGAGTGGACTCGATGGGCCGAATGGCCTTACTTCCACTCCTATGTCTTATGGTCTTATGGAGGTGCTGGTGTTAGACTGGGTAGACGAAATCAAAAGTCGCACCAGGTTAGAGTCCAAAAGTTTTATTTAAAGTCACAAGTTTTTGGAGCACTGCGCCTTAGTCAGATAAAAATTTCAATTGATGAAGGAGCAGCGCTCTGAAAGCTTGTGATTTTAAATAAACCTGTTGAGACTATAAGCTCATGTCACATGACTTGATTTCATCATCTTATGGTAAGAGTAAAGGTTTATTAATAGCAATGCCAGTCTATGACTTTAAAAATAAAACTCACGAGGACATTTCTGATTAGGCCAACATTTGCTGCCAATTCCTAACTGCCTTTGAAAAAGTAGTGACAAGCCAAACTCTTGAATACAATGGAATGACTTGCTTTTCAGAGGACAGTTAACAGATGCACTTCTTTGTCGGTCTGGAGTCATACATGGGTCAGATGAGGTAGAAATGGCAGACTTATCTTGAAATAGGCAGCTCTCTTTGTCAACAATTTAGTAATTTCATGGTCATCATTATGAATACTAGCACTTAAGTAAATTGAATCCACATTCTACAATTTCGGGGTGGGATTTGAACCCACATCTCTGGATCATTATTCCAGGTCTCTGGATTAGTAAAATACAGTAATATAATCAGGCTACCCTGGTAACATATAAAGGTTCATTATTAACATAGAACTAGAGGGCACAGGTTTAAGGTGAGAGGGGAATGATAAAAAAGGACCTGAATGGTAACATTTTCATGCAGAGGGTGATATATGTATGGAACAAGCTGCCAGAGGTGATGGAGGAGGTTGGTACAATTACAACATTTAAAAGGCATCTAGATAGGCACAAGAATAGAAAAGGGTTTAAGAGGGACATGGGTCAAATACTAGCAAATGGGACTAGATCAGGATGGGCTGTCTGGTTGATGTGGATGAGTTGGACTCATGGAATGGATTTGTTTCCATGCTGTACAACTCTATGACTATGTTTTACAGACTCCAGTAAAAGACATAAAAAAAAAGTAGTGTCTTTTAAAAAAAGTTCAGCACCAAATTATCCGTGAGGCACTGAAATTTAAGGAATGTGGGAACATGGGAAAAATAGGCCATTTCAGCCCATTGAGGCTGCTTCACCATTCAAATAGGTCACGGCTGATCATTTACTTGAGACCATTTTACCCATATTATGCTCATATCCTGAGGTAACTTAGCAATGTAAAAACAATGGTTCTCTCTGTTTGGAACATATTTCATGATTAAAACTCCCCGGTTCTCTGCAGTACAGAACACCAAAGACTTAATACCCAATGAGTGAAGAGATTCCTCCTCATCAGTCCTGGATGCTCTACCTCTTACTCTGGGAATGTTCCCCATCGCCATCCCATTTCCAAATAATATGCATGGGCAATCCTGAAAGAACCTTGCAGTTATGTCACAGAGCTTTGTATTTCTGAGTACAAATACCACAGTGTGGGTGAAGTTAGACTACACCAGAACTCTGGAACAGACTGTAATGCTGCCTCAGGAAGACAGAGCATAAAGACATGAACACACAGATGAATAAATAAACAGTGGGGGCATCGGTTTAGGGTGAGGGTAAATATATAAAAGAGACCTAAAGGGCAACTTTTTCACGCAGAGGGTGGTACGTGTATGGAATGAGCTACCAGAGGAAGTGTTGGAGGCTGGTACAATTGCAACATTTAAAAGGCATCTGGATGAGTATATGAATAGGAAGGGTTTGGAGGGATATGGGCTGGGTATTGGCAGGTAGGACTAGATTGGGTTGGGATATTTGGTTGGCATGGACGGGTTGGACCGAAGGGTCTGTTTCCATGCTGTACATCTCTATGACTCTAAAATCAGAATAATGTCACTTGAACCCTTTAATTTAAAATAGCTTTAAAAGAAATTCTTTCAGATATCCTCATGTTCAAGATATTTCATAGAATAATTTGGAGGGCAAGACAGTTTAGTAAGTTAATGTCTACATCTGAATCACCAGGGGCACCAAAAATGGAGACTCACATTTCTGACCATCTCTATACCCCAGAGCTACACTTCAATTTTGCCATTTTAATCTGGGAAAAAATAAATCAACATGGGAAGACTTACTTTTCTTCCCAAAGGGTTTCCTCTTTGTCTTACTGGCTTCTGTCGATTTAGTGGCAGGCTTTTCAGGAGCTGGAATAAATGAAAAGAAATATTAGTGTTCTATAATAAACACATTTTCCCAAAGGCAATTTGGATGAGAGTGGAGAACATAGACATTAGAGTTGAGTGTGTGGTGCTGGAAAAGCACAGCAGGTCAGGCAGCATCCGAAGAGCAGGAGAATTGATGTTTCGGGCAAAAGCCCTTCATCAGCCCAAAACATCTATTTTCCTGCTCCTAGGATGCTGCCTCACCTGCCGTGCTTTTCCAGCATCACACTTTTCGACTGATTCTCCAGCATCTGCAATCCTCACTTTCTCCCAAAACAAACATTAGGGTCACCAGTAAAGAAAGAAAATACAAAATTCATAGTTCCTCTACTCATGTTCATTGGTGTACAGTAGCTAAAAGGATGACAGTCAGGGTTAACATTAATCTATCTATAATGGGTTCATAATTACAGAAGTATTTACTTGATGGTTTAACTTCACTCACCTCACTACACTCGCTGTGCCACCAAGACGACAGTTGATGATAAAGCCTACACTAGGCTTTTACTATGATCAACAACAGGATAATTGCAATTATGAGTCACTTATGTTCAACTCTACTTATCCTTGCACTGCTGGCCAGTCAAGAACCTGAATCAGCAACATACATCCTACATTCTTCTAAATTCCAATTTTCAAAGGCCGAAGCTGTTCAACCTTTAAGATAAAGTCCTCCACAGGATTGTTCTTCTTGAAATGAAGATCATTAAGATACTTCCTAATTGAGGTTTTCAAGATAATATGCTTATGCTGTGACTTTAAGAGGGTATTTTGGTTTTTTTTTAAAAAGAAGAGAGAGATGTTTTGTGACAGAGGTGGCAAGCTGTCTACTTGGCAAGCCTGTAAAGAGCTTGAGGGGCCTTAGGTTTCATTTTTAAGAAAAATGGAACAGTGGAAGCAGCTTGGATGGGTGTGGCCAACTCTCTCAGCAGGGTTTCTAGCTGTTTTTAGGTTTAGCATTAAGCGGTTGCTGTTGGGAGTCTCAACAAGGCAGAAGCTGCTAGAGTTGTGAAGTAGAATCGATCTTTCCCCTCTCTGTTAAAACTACTATAAGTTTCTCTCTGCTGCCGGGTTACCAGAGGCAAATCTATTTTTCTGAATTTGCCTTTGCCAAAGGGTGTGTTTATGGGGTACTACTATATTGGAACAGTTAGTGATAGTTACTGTATCTATTATCCTGTTAAGGTTTCCAATAGAGTTAAGTTAATCTAAGATCTTCTTTCTTTTGTTGTATTTTGACTATATAGCATTCAAATAAATTGTGTTTTGCTTAACGTAGAGTAGTTTGACCAGTCAAATTGCACCTGGAACACAGCACGTTACATTTCCCTTTTAAATAATAAAAAAGTTAGCATCTAGACTACCACCTTAAAATATTTTGATGGGGGTCTGACCTAGTCCATAACCACAACTTTGCCAAGTCAGTCAAGGTTATGCATACAAAAGCACTGCCAGAGGCTAGAAGCGAGAATGAAAAAAAAATCCACTCAATCATTAGAATCCGAAATACTCTGGTAGGAAAGATGATGGAAGCCACAGCCTGAGCTAATTTAAAAAAAAAAAGAGTTGAATAGGAACTGGAGGACAAAGAACTTAGTGCTGCAGACAAAGAAAATAAAGTTAGACCCAGGGGAACCAATTGAGAATGTTCTTTCAAACAGCCAGCACAGTTGTGATGGATGAAATGGTCACCTGTACTACAATCTCTATGTTTAACAGATACGCATTTCAAATTCATCTTCGAGTGATTTGCATTTATCCCTTAGCAGATCCCTCAGCATGCCTCTCCAGTGTTTCCTTTCACTACTGTTTCATCCTGCTGGCCTTTTATCTATCAAATTAGCTTAAAATTTCCCAGATAGTCTTTCCCCAAGAACATTGGTCCAGAGGGCTGCGGATGGTCTGTCATTAAACACATTTAAAGGAGGAGACTAGCAAATGTTTAGTTTTTCAGGGAATTGAGGGCCTTGGGGAGAGGGCAGGAAAGTATTATTGAAGCCAGAAACCAGCTACGATTGCATCAAATCGAGCAATTTGCTCCTATCCACATCTCTGATGGAGAATAAAGGTCTTCCTGTAAAATAAAAAGATCTCTTGGAATAGTCGCCAACTCCCGCAGTGAATATCAATTTATTGAAATTCTTTTATTCACTCGTGGGATGTGGGCATCACTGGGTGGCTAGCATTAGCTTCCCTTAAGAAGCAGCTGATGAACTGCTGCAATCTGTACTGTTGGTTGACCACAACGCCATTAAGGAGGGAATTCTGGGATTCTGACCCAGTGACATTAAAAGAATGACGATATACTTTCCAGTTGGGATGATGGGTCAATTGGAGGAGAACTTGCAGGTGGTGATGTTCCATGTATATCCTGCTATTGTCCATCTAGATGGAAGTGGCCATGAGTTTGAAAGGTGCTAAGGATCTTGGTGAATTTCTAAAATGCATCTTGTACATAGAATGCATTGCTGCTTCTGAGCGTCAGTGGTGGGGGGCAAGTTCTCCTCCAATTGACCTCCAATAGGTTTGTAGATGTGGGAATAATCAAGCAGATTGCTTTGTCCCAGAATGTGTCAAGCTTCTTGAGTGTTGTTGGAGCTGCCCTCATCCAGGCAAGTGGAGTGAATTCCATCACACTTCTGGCTTGTGCCTTGTAGATGGCAGACAGGCTTTGGGGAGTCAGAAGGGAGTTACTCACAATAGTATTCCTAGCCTCTGACCTGCTCTTGTATTCACTGTTTTATTGGAGAGTCCAGTTCAGTTTCTGATCAATGGGACCATCCAAGATGTTGACAGTGGGGAATTCAATGGTGATGCCATTGAATATCAAGGATATTAGATTGTCTCTTATTGGTCATTGTCCGAACTTGTGTGGCACAAATGTTACTCACCACTTTTCAGTCCAAGACTTCCTTCAAAGAAAAGTTGGAATTGTTTCTTGCTGGAGTGGAGACCATCCCATATTAATAGGAAATGCTATACAATTGATCAGTCAGACAGATTGATTTATTCGACTAGTTTTATTCACCAAAGTATGCCCAGAGGGATGTATTTCTGACCTTTGCCTCCATGAGCCTGAGCTTTTTAAATTCTGGGTTTCAGGCTGTGCAGGAGATCATAAGGAATTTGAGTGGAGTAGAGGAAGTATAATTATACATAAAGCCTTGCAGTTGAGTCATTAAGACAAATAGGCCTTCTCTCTTCTACCATTTTTCTTGTGCTTTTACAAAGGCAGAAGCTGAGACAGGTGACTGAACCAGAAACATTAACTCTGCTTTCTTTCCACGGATACTGCCAGACCTGCTGAATTTTTCCAGCAATTTCGGTTTTTGTTTCAGACACTGAGAAAGACTGTTAGAGTTCAGAAGAATGACAGAAACTTTGGTCAGTGATAGGTTAATGTGCAGATGAGCCTCTGAGGTACATATTGATGTAACTGTGACCTCAGCAAACATCTATTCAGTATTCTTAGAAATTTTGAACTACGGCACTCAAAGCAAGCAGCTCTACTGCCTTATTATGCAAATATTGTGAATGAATATTGTTTAAAAGAAATCTTAAGGTCTGGATGAATAGAAGAACTCATGCTAAAGAGGAGGTTCTGAGGTGGCTTTTAGAAAGAGGGAAAAAAAAGGTGATCATCCCTGAATTCCCAGATAAATACTTCCAAAGAGCGAGGTAGCCATCAGAAAACTCAGTAACTGTCAGTGCATGAAGAAAGGAGGGGTTACAGACATAGTCAAAAGGATAGTGCATTCAGGAGGGCAGAGGATTGAAGAACACTAAAGAATAAAATGGGAAAGGTACAGCTATATGGTCATTTAGAGATGGGGAGAAAGATTGTGATTTTAAATTTGGGGCAGACTAGGAGTCTGATGCAAGTACCATGGAGATCAGGAAAACAATAAAATTAATAATGGTTTATTAAATTCACTCCCATTGCAGCCAAGGACTAAATTAAGGCAAGTTTTAAATGAAATGCAAAAAAAAAAGTTCAGGTGAAAATTCACCCACAAAATCTCATCCAATAGCAGCACCATCAATCCCTGAAATACTTCAAGCTTCCTTGAGATTACCTATTGCTCCCCTCTGATGAAGAAATCCTTCAATCACCTCTGAATTTCATTGCATTTCCACTCCATGCTGCACAGAAAGCTGAATTAATCATCCTCTTAAGAGTGTCCCCACATACCAAGCTGTTAATGTCTTTAAAGAATTTGTGAACCAGACAAAAGAGTACATTCAAGTTTAGGGCAACATGGTACAATTTATGCAGGGCAGAGTTCTGAACAGATTGCACTTCATCAAGGGTGACAAGCCAAAGAAAACTTGAGAGTATTATTTTATAGTATGTGGATTCCAAATGGCTAGGCCTGGAATTGGAACCCATCTCTAGTTGTCCTGGAGAAGGTGATGATGAGCAACCTGTTTGAGCAACTGCAGACCATCTGGTTAAGTAAACCCACATTGTTAGGTGAAGTGTAGTTCAGAGTATTTCAGTCTAGAGGGAATGCAGGCAGAAGGGCAGAGATAGGGGAGTTCTTAGTGAGGACTAGTAGATATAGAGTTTAAAACTGAGTTCATTGTCAAATAAAGAGAATTTTACAAGTTGTTTTAAACTGAAGGAAAGCTAGAGATCTGTAAAGACTCTGTGGCAAAGGAGCAGAGTTTGCAGTGAGAACAGAGGAAGAGGGATTTCAAGATGATGTTTAAATTAGAGGAAAGCATGCCCTCCTCTCTGGTGGAACAGCAGAGCTGCATCATCTACTTAGTGCTATATCTACAGATACTCTGATGAAATCAGCAGTTTGAGAGCGGTTGCCTGCCCTATCTTTGGTTTTGACTCCTGTATGTTTTGAGACAAACCCCAACTAAAACAAAAGATACAAAAATGTCATGTTTCTGTGAACCTGGGAAGAGGGAGTGCTCAAAGCAGGAAAGCAAGGAGTTGTATTGGTGACGGGGCTAAAAAGCAATAATACTGAAGGCTGGGTTTTAGAGCAGGGATAGTAAAGTTACTACCGTTGCCTCAGTTTTTATTCAAAGCCAGATTTACTACACACCAGGGGTTATTACGCTTTCAGTTGAAAGCAACTCAAAATAGTCCAGGTCATCAGGACTGTCATGAAATGAGGAAAAAAAAAGGTTCTGAAGAGGTGTGCCCTATCAATGATAATCATATCAAACAGAAAGCTGCAACTGCAGGATAACATTCTGTGTGACAAAAAAAAAAGAGTTGAACTTAACCACTGGAAGAATGAGTAGTGAACGTCTTTTGGGCTAGATGTGACATATTTACATATTCAAAAGGACTATCAGCAAATCCATGAGACCTATCATTCTAACAATTGGCTTATCAAAGGCAAACATCAGACTCATTTGACTTGTCATAGGCACAGTCTAGACTGTACTCAAGCAAAATTCAAACCAAATATTTCCTGTTAGATGTAATTCTGCCATTGGGCAGAGCTTGCTGAACAATTCTCAAACTGCTAACAGCTCCAATACCTACCAATTTAAGTCAATCATAACGCTTGCAAGAAGCTACATTCATTCATATTCAGGGACCCAATTCTCTAAAAAGAAAAGGAATACATTCAAGCCTTGCACTTTTAAAACGTTTTCAGAGCTTAGGAGCTTGTAGCTCTTCAAAACTACACCTGTGCCCATCAGAATCAAGTGGTCAACCAATCAAACATCCTCTTCTCCTGTAGGATACATTGTGATAGTTTGAAAATTGATATTCATGTATTTGTCTTAATAATTGCAAGGTGAAAACCATCAGCAACAGATCGGTTCTTAGCAATATTCAATTTCTGTATAACAAAGCAACTGTTTGCAGATCTTTGTTGCATCAGCTCTTTGAAGTGCCATTCACAGTTTGACTGAATATAAATGAAACATGAATCGACAGAAAATTTGTGTCAATTTTGGTTTGATTGTTAAAGTAGGAGGTACAAAAAGTTAAACTACGTCCATTGGTTTCTTCTGCTGGGTTCATTTGGGAAGTTCAGCTCTTTCCGTTTATTGACCTCTACAGGGATCGTTAGAAATCTGACACTGCATGGTGAGAATATAAAGTGCAGGGGTGTAAAGTATACATTCTTGAAAGATTCCACATGTTAACGTGGAGGAAAAGAAGGCAGACTTGAATTTTAATAGCACCTTTGTGAACAGAGGCAATGCCAAAGTGATGTATAGCCAATGAATTACCAGTCAATGTTTGAACTAAAAGTTACTTGTAATATGGAAAACATAGCAGTCAACATATGTACAGTAAGTTTTTATGAACTGCAACGTGATAATGACTTGGTTTAAGCAGTATCCCAGCAAAATTTCTCTGCTCATTGTCATGCCTGGTGATCTCCTTATATCCACCACAGAGCATGGACAATGCTCTGTTTAATAACTCATTCTGGACAGAGTACCTTTGATAGCGAAGAATCTCCCCTCTGAACTGCATCAATCTAGATACTGTGTCATAGCCTCAAGAGTTGGATTGACATTCTAATTCTGAGACTTTCCAGCATCTGCAGTCATTGTTTTTACCAAGACTGAAGCCATAGTTAAGAAAAAAAGGTAATAAAAAATTGAAGAAGACTGAATATACTTAGGGAGGTAGGAACTTGAATGAAGGAAAGCTAGAGATCTGTAAAGACTCTGTGGCAAAGGAACAGAGTATTATTTTATAGTATGTGGGTATAAATGATGATTTATGATGAGAGAGGAACTAGACATTAAATTAATTTAATTAGCTATCACAAGAGTAACAAAAATAATACTGCGAAATACAGTCTTTTCTCCAAATGGCGCAACAGTGACCATTTTGGCATCTTACCTGGATCTACAGGCATTTGGAGTTGATAGCCAGTCAACTCACACCAGCCCACCGGATACAAATCTGAGGACTCACAGTCTACCCATTGATCATATTCATCACTCCATCCATCAAAATGGATCCGCAATAGACGGTTCACTATGCGTGTCACTGTAGCAACGCAGATTAGGCGAGGTTCCATCAGGTCAACAGCCTCAAGTTTCATTCCAGGTTCAAACCCATGGTATGGAATATCCTGAAAAATAATGTGACAACATTTTTAATTCTCCGATCTGAGGCCTCATAACATATTGCAAAGGGAGGTTACATTTTTGCTCCTCAGATCTTAGGTCTACTATGGCACTGTAGGCCCTGGGAACACAAGTAGATAAGGTCACATAGATCAAGCTTGTTCCATCTCCACAATTTCACCTTTTAACATCCTAACTTCCTATCATTTATAACATTCTTCAATATTTCTATTCTGCAAAGCAGGAATCCAATTTTGTTCAATGTATTCTATCCCTTTGGGATAAAGCATTTCATATTCTTCCAAAGGCTTGTTAGATTTTGGAATGTTTGCCTTTATTGGTCGGAGAATTGAGTACAAGAGTCAGAATGTCGTGTTGCAGCTCGATAGGACTCTGGTTAGCCCACATTTAGAGTATTGCGTTCAATTCTGGTCATTACATTATAGGAAGGATGTGGAGGCTTTGGAGAGAGTGCAGAAGAGGTTTACCAGACATCAGTCTGGATTAAAAAAGTATGACCTATAAAGAGAGGCAAGTTGTTCTCTCTGGAGCAGCAGAGGCTGAGGGGAGACTTGATAAAAGTCTATGAAATTATGAGATGCATAGATAGGGTTGACAGTCAGAATCTTCCCCCAACCACAAAGTTGAAATGTCTGATACGAGTGGGCATGCATTGAAGTTGGAAGGGACAAGTTTAAAAGGAGATGAAGGACAATTTTCATTTTTTTGCAAAAATAACATAGGAGGCGTTGAGAACACGCTGCCAGGATAGTGGTGGAAGCAGATACAATAGGGGCATTTAAGAGACTTTTAGATAAGCCCATGAACACGCAAGGAGTGGAGTGATATAGACCCAGGTGAGGCAGAAGGGGTTAGTTTAATTTGGCATCATGTTTGGCACAGCACCGTGGTCAAAGGGCCCATTCCTGTGCTGTACTGTTCTATGTTCTACAAGAATATTGCCCCTGGGGCAAAAATTCTCTTTTAACCATCTTAATTAATTAAGCTTAATGTCCCTCAAATGGAGGGGAAATGGCATTAAGCATTTTAGTGAGTTGAAAAAGCCAACACAGACAAGACTGGCAAATGAGTTCCTTTGTGCTGTAATGACTCTTCACTATTTTGCAAACATAAAAAGCTAAAAAAAAATTCTATTGGTGGGAAAGGGTCCTAGTTTCAATCCTGACTCACGTTGGGTTAATTGATCCCAATCAGTGTGGTGGTGCTGCAGGGTCTACATTAGCATCAGTCGGCTTAGAGCAGGGAGACAGAATCGTTTCGATCCAGCCTTCACAGGTCTTCCATATCCAGTAGTCACTTATAAAATTACGGCAGAAAGTATCTGCCTTACTCACCCTAATGAATAGACTTGCAGGAGCTGCTATGGAACCAGTTTCTGTCAAATATGTATCCCAGTCAAAGCATTGCTCCCAGCCTAGAATCAAAATAGAGAAGACCATGAGCAGAGAACTTCCTCACCATACAGCCAAAGAAACAAGAGGGTAATGAGGCATGACTAAGACATCTGAACAAAGTGCTCACTTACAATAAATATGCGCATTAAATGATGCCCCAGCTAGAGACATTTAAGCAGCAAGTTTCCAAACCTTTAATGGAAAAAGGTAGTGAAAAGAGAAGAGCACTGACAGGAGATTCTCAATCCTGTTCTTGCATTACAAAAGTGCTGAAACAGCCAACCAGTCTATGTTCCACTCAGGCCTCAATCTATCTTTTCCTCATTGCATTCAACCATAGTTTTCCTTCTCTCTCATCTAGTTTTTCATTTAAATGCATCTATTCACTTAAACCACTGTCAGCAGGTTCCTTATTCTCACCACTCAATGAGATACTGACCAATCTGTATTCTAACTTCATCCATCTAACTTGGCTCCACAAACCTCAATATCCTTAGAAAAACCTGACTCAGATTGAATTAATATATTCAACCAGCATGTACTGCTTTTTCTAAGTGTGTGCTCCACACTTCTATTACCTGTTCCATGAATAAACTGCTTCCAAAATTCTCCCAATTGTCCCAACTCTGCCTTTACATTTATGTCACCGCCACTGCCTTTCATCAACCTCACTCGTGATCATCATCTACTTTCCAAGGACTATTAGGCTGGATTATCTAATCTCTACACACCTACAACTCTAGCTTACTCACCCTAATCTAGAATAAAAATCACACAACACCAGGTTATAGTCCAACAGGTTGAATTGGAAGCACACTAGCTTTCGGAGCGACACTCCATCAGGTGATTGTGGAGGGCTCGATTGTAACAGAATTTATAGCAAAAATTTGCAGTGTGATGTAACTGAAATTATACATTGAAAAATTGATTGTCTGTTAAGCCTTTCATTTGTTAGAATACAGTGATAGTTTCACTTCTTTCATATGTAAATCACAAAACCCTTTTTTTAAAGTTGCATTCTCGGGTTAGCTGTTAACAATGGTGATAGCTAGACAATATGTTGAAGGTGTTAGCACCCTGTGTTCTCTGTCTATGACCTGATGTTTAGATTGTTATCTCACTTTTTAGATTAGAATCAGAGTTTTACATAAATTCATGCAGATTTTGAGCTCAGAGTTCTACTTGAATGTATGCAGTTTTTGAGCAAAGTGCAATGTAACTCTGCAAGTACAAGTTCACCACACAAAATATATGTGTGCATGTGGGTCTTTGTCTGTCTGTGTGACCCAGAACAAATCCTTGTGGAGCACCTCCAGCCATTTCATTCAAGTTGGAACACACAAACATCATACCTACTCTTGGTCTACTATTACCCTGAAGAAGGGCTTATGCCCAAAACGTCGATTCTCCTGTTCCCTGGATGCTGCCTGACCTGCTGCGCTTTTCCAGCAACACATTTTCAGCTCTGATCTCCAGCATCTGCAGACCTCACTTTCTCCTACTATTACCCAACCAATCCTTTAACCAGGACAATAAATGGCTTTCAATACCAATAGGTTTAATTATGACTAACAATTTCTCATGTGGAACCTTACCAAATGTCTTCTGGTAGTCTGCAAACTGCAAGCATAGGCATTGCACTGTCCACTAAAGTTAACCAGCCAACAAGAAGAAACAAAATCAATAAAGCATGATAAATCATTCAAAAATCTATCTTTACCAGTTAATGGAAGCCAGCAAATCAAGAAGTCCTCACAATCACCCTGATCCTCAATTTACAACAGGTCACTCAAAAGGATTCTGGAGATACACTGGGTAGATGGGTTACCACCAGGAAAGGTGGAAGAGGGAGGCATGTAGTGCAGGAGTCTCCTGTGGCTATCCCCATCTCAAACAGGTATGCTGTTTTGAAAAATGTGATGGACTCTCATGGGAACACAGCACGAACAGCAAAGTTTCTGGTATTGATACTAGTAATGTAACGAGGGGTATGTCAGATTCTAAGTGATCAATTGTGATAGGAGACTCTAGTCAGAGGCACAAACAAACGTTTCTGTGGCTCATCACTCTACTAAAGGCCATATTTGCTCCTTAACAATCTAGAGCCCCAGAAAGTAGCACAGTCTTGCTGCTCTAAAAAACACTGCTCCAGGATAACTTAGTACCCATGTTTTACATTTTTAAAATTTAATCGAAAGACAGATGTCAATAAAACATAACATATATACTCAGTAATAGCTGATCTCATGTAAAAGTCGACCCCCTATTTTTGATCAAATAATCTGGAATTTAACATACATCTTGTGTAAAGGTCAACCCTAGCTCTTCACAGATAACAGATCAATGTTTATGAGTCAGTGTGCCAGCTGTCATGTCCCGCTCCAGCTTTCCAGTCTGCTGGTTGTTCTGCTCCACTCCCGGTCTTCTAGGCCATGCCGGGATTTCAGAATTAATATAATTTCTTTTTCTCTGTATTAGTTTAGAGATCTATTGGGCTTCTGCTAAAGATACGGTATGAATTTTGATGGACATGAATTTCAGCATCTCAAAAATAGTATCCATGTAATAGTCAACCTCAAATTTAACTTTAAAAAGTAGTCAAAAAATTTGACTATTACTCAAGAACTCACTCTACTCGCTACTGTAGTTTACAGCAATGCTACACTTAAAAACTGTACACTTAGCAAGAAATCAGAATGGTGTGTTGCCTCCATGGTGCCAGGATCAGGGATATTTCAGAGTGCAAAATATTCTCAAAAGGAGAGTGGGATCAGCTGGAGGTTGTTGTACATATTGGAACTAATGACATAGGAAAGGAAAAAGGATGAGATTCTGAATGGAGAATATAGGAAGTTAGGCAGGAATTTAAAAAGGTCAGAGGGTAATAATATCTGGATTACTCCTAGTATGACGAGCTAGTGAGGGTAGGAATAAGAGGATAGAGCAGACAAACGCAAGGCTGAGGAGCTGGTGAATCTCTTCTAGGATAATGGTGACTTGTACAAGGATAATGGAGTGTGCCTGAATTGGAAGGGAACTAATAAACTGGCAGGGAGATTTGCTAGAGCTGCTCAGGAGGACAAACTAGTAAGGGACCCAGGGAGATAGTGAGGAAAGAGATTAGTCTGAGCCTGGTACAGTTGGAAAGAGGAACAAAGCAGAGAATGAGGTAGGAGTGATTAATTAAACTGCTTTTATTTCAATGCAAGAGGCCTAACACGGAAGGCCTCAGAGCATGGTTAGGAACATGGGAATGAGACATCATAGCAATTAGAGATGTGGCCCACAGATGGACAGGACTGGCAGCTTAATGTTCCAGGATACAAATGCTATAGGAAAGATAGAAAAGGGTGGCAAGAGAGAGGAAGGAGTGTCATTTTTGATAAAGGAAATTATTACAGCTGTATTTAGGGAGGATATTCCTAGGAATACATCCAGGGAAGTTACTTGAGTGGAACTGAGAAATAAGAAAGGGATGACCACCTTATTGGGATTGTATTATAAACCCACCCCTCTCAAGTACTCAGCAGGAAATGCAGAAACAAATTTGTAAGGAGATCTCAGCCATCTGTAAGAATAATAGGATGGTAATGGTAGGGGATTTTAACTTTCCAAACATAGATTGGATCTGCCATAGTGTTAAGGGTTTAGGTGGAGAGGAATTTGTTCAGTGTGTAAAAGAAATTTTTCTGAAACCTGACCTACTCTTGGGAAATAAGTCAGGGCAGGTGACTGAGGTGTCAGTGGGGGAGCACTTTGGGACCAGAGACCATAATTCTATTAGTCTTAAAATAATGATGTAAAAGGATAGATCGGATCTAAAAGCTGAAGTTGTAAATTGGAAGGAGGGCATTTTTGATGGTATTAGGCAAGAAATTTCAAAAGCTGACTGGGGCAGATGTTCGCAGTTAATGGGACAGCTGGAAAATGGGAAGCCTTCAAAAATAAGATAATGAGAGTCCATAAACAGTATATTCTTGTTCGGGTGAAAGGTAAGGCTGGTAGATGTAGGGAATGCTGGATGCCTAGAGAAATGGAGGTTTTGGTCAAGAAAAAGGGAAGCAAGCACACATTAGGTATAGACGGTAGAGATCAAGTGAATCCTTAGAAGAGTATAAGCACAGTAGGAGTATCCTTAAGCAACAAAGCGGGGACATGAGATAGCTTTGGCAAATAGGATTAAGGAGAATCCAAAGGGAATTTATAAATTTTATTAAGGACAAAAGGGTAGCTAGGGAGAGAATAGGGCCGCTCAAAGATCAGCAAGGCAGCCTATCTGTGGAACTGCAGGAGATGGTGAAGATACTAAACGGATATTTTGCATCAGTGTTTACTGTGACGAAGGACATGGAAGATATAGAATGTGGAGAAATAGATGGTGACATCTTGTAAAATGTCCATATTACAGAGGACATGTCCTGGATGTCTTATTCATATAAAAGATGGGTAAATTCCCAAGACCTGATCAGATGTACCTTAGAACCCTTTGGGAAGGTAGGGAAGTGATTGCTGGGCCCTTTGCTGAGCTACTTGTATCATCGATAGTACAGGTGAGGTGCTGGAGGACTAGAGGTTGGCTAATGTGGTGCCACTATTTAAGAAAAGGTGGTAAGGAAAAGCCAGGGAACTGTAGACAGGTGAACCTGACATTGAAGGGAACCCTGAGGGACAGGATTTAGATCTATTTGAAAAGGCACGGACTGATTAGGAATAGTCAGTATGGCTTTGTGCATGGGAAATCATGTTTCACTAATTTGATTGAGTGTTTTGAAGAAGTAATGAAGAGGATTGATAAGGGCAGAGTGGTGGACATGATCTATAACAATTTTAGTAAGCATTTGACAAGGTTCCTCATAGTAGACTGGCTAGCAAGGTTAGATCACAGAATACTAGCCATTTGGATACAGAACTGGCTCGAAGGTAGAAGTTAGACTGTGATGGTGGAGAGTTGCTTTTCAGACTTTAGGCCTGTGAGCAACGGTGTGCCACAAGGATCGCTGGTGGGTCCACTGTTTTTATCATTTATAAAGAATGATTTGGATATGAACATAGGAGATATAGTTAATAAGTTTGCAGATGATAGCAAAATTGGAGGTATAATGGACAGCAAAGAAGGTTACCTGAGAGTACAACAGGATCTTGATCAGATGGGCCAAATGGCCAAGGCGTTGCACATGGAGTTTAATTTTGATATTGGAGAGGTGCTTCATTTAGAAAAGGCAAATCAGGGTAGGATTTGTACATTGGATATTAAGGTCCTGGGGAGTGTTGCTGAACAAAGAAACCTTGGAGTGCAGGTGCATTGTTCCTTGAAAGTGGAGTCTCTGGTAGATAGGATAGTGAAGAAGGTATTTAGTATGCTTTCCTTCATTGGAGACAGCATTGTGTACAGGAGTTGGGAGGTCACGTTGCGTTGGGAGGTCACGTTGCAGCTGTACAGGACATTGGTTAGGAAACTTTTAGGATATTGTGCAATTTTGCTCTCCCTCCCATCAGAAGGATGTTGTTAAAAAATTGAAAGGGTTCAGAAAAAATTTGCAAGGATGTTGTCAGGGGAGCAGGGTAGTTTGAGCTATAGGGAGAGGCTAAATAGGCTGGGGCTGTTTTCCCCAGGATTGTTGGAGGCTGAGGGTTGACCTTATTAGTGGTTTGTAAAATCATGAGGTGCATGAATAGCATAAATAGACCAGGTCTTTTCCTTGGGCTGGGGGAATCCAAAACTAGAGGGCATAAGTTTTTGTGAGGGGGGAAAAGTTTCAAAAGGAACCCAAGGGGCAACGTTTTTTTTCCAACACAGAGGGTGGTGCATGTATGGAATGAACTGCCAGAAGTGGTGGCGGAGGCTGGTACAATTAGAATATTTAAAAAGGCATCTGGATTGGTACATGAATAGGAAGGGATTAGAGGGATATGGGCCAAGTGCTGGCAAATGGGACTAGATTAATTTAGGATATCTGGTCAGCATGGACGAGTTGGACCAAAGGGTCCGTTTCTGTGCTATATATCTGTGACTCAACAATCTTCAGCTAAATTACAACGAAAGGCTGAAGAATTCAGGTCTTAATTAGGAAATAACCAAACAAGCAGTTATTGATTGTGTTGCCAACCTGTTCTGAATATACTAGAGTGATGGGATAATATACAGTCAGACATACAGCAGAGAAACAGAACCTTCAGTCCAACCCATCCATGCCGACCAGATATTCTAGAATTAATCTAGTCCCATTTGCCAGGACTTGGTTCATATCCCTCTAAACCTTTCCTATTCATATACCTGTCCAGATGCCTTTTAAGTGTTGCAAATGTACCAGCTTCCACCATTTCCCCTGGCAGTTCATTCAATACATAGTCCGCCCTCTGTGAAAAAGTTGCCCTACAGGTCCCTTTTAAAAAACTTTCCCCTCTCACCTTAAACCCATGCTCTTTAGTTTTGGGATTACCAAGCCTGGGGAAAAAGACCTTGGTCATTCACCCTATTCATGCTCCTCATATGAAGGGCCTTCGCAACCAGTGAACAAGTGAAGGAATGTTTCAAGGTTTCCATTCATCCAGTGTCTCTTGCTGGAATGAATTAAGAGCACAAAGACCATTAAGAACATGGAAACATCAGGGAACACGTCAATCTCCAGGGTTAACCAACACATACTTAGTATAAGCCTGTTAATCTTACCATCTTAGGTTCACACATTCAAAAAAAAATCTCAGACAGGCCAGCACAATAGAACTTTGCCTCAGCCAACATCCTCTCCAGAAGATGTGCGTGTGTCAGTGAGAGAAGAAGTGGGTGGGAGGAGAAAAGATGAGGGAAAGCAGGAACAAAACCACCAATTTGTTTGCTCCCAAGGTCTAAATTCACTCAGCACCCATACTCAGGCAGCTTCATCCATGCTGCTATCCATAATTATATTGGGGGCTCTTCCTTTGCTAATATTTGATAACCAATTTATAAAGGCTGTTTAATTTCAACATGTAACTTACCTCTAGGCGTCGTTAATTCAATGTCATTCTTCTTGCAGAAACCCACAGGGAAGATGCAACAAGAGGAAGCATGATAACAGAACCAGTCAGTACCATCAGCCGCCTCACATCCATCAATTCCAATCATCAGATAGCCATCCAACAACACCTGTTGTTCCACAAGATCGAAAACAGTTAATCACTTCTGCTGGTGTTGTACAACAGGACTTCTGCCTCAAATTAAGCTGCTCATCTGATACCTAGCATCAGAAAAGTTGATATTTTTGCCAATTAAATATTGACTTTGTTAGCAAAATCAAATCTAGTTGGTTTAAAAGGGGTTACGGGAGTAGGGACACAGAATTGACTATGGGGCAGAAAACAAAATGTGTAGTATTTAATTGTTATGCTTGATTATGAATCTATTTTACTATTGGTGCTGCCTATGCTTGATTGGTCAAGCTGGGTGTGAACTCAGGATAAAGTAAGCAAAGCTGGAAAGCCAGAGCTCAAGCATGGAGTAGATACTAAACTTCAGTAAATAAAATCAGTTACACAAATTTTGATATATGTGTAATTGCTGCATAAATCAGAGACAAAATATGTAACCTAGTGCAGTACTGTAGTGAAGAGTATTTTTTAAAAATAAACAGACCAGAGGAATTCTACGGTTAACATTACCCAAGGATTGGGATCACATATGTGTAATTGCTGCATAAATCAGAGACAAAATATGTAACCTAGTGCAATACTGTAGTGAAGAGTATTTTTTTAAAAATAAACAGACCAGAGGAATTCTACGGTTAACATTACCCAAGGATTGGGATCACTACACCTCTTGAAAACAGACTCATGACCTGCATTCCGGTAGAGTATATTCAATATGCCATTAAAAATTATACATGTTCAGAAATGTAACAAACAGGAGGATGATATTAACACAGGGGTATACTGGTGAAGTTTCATATAAAAGCATGACTCATTTTAGCTGCATAAATGAGGAGACCGGTTTGGGTGCGGGGTGGGGGGAGCGGGGGCGGGAAAGAGGTGGGGGCAATGTTCAGGGATAAAGATACTGGGTGCTCATACAGTTGACTTTGGCATGACAATTTATGAAGACTATTAGTATGTGATGTAACTTCCTTGGATTTATAATGAGAGGCAGACAGCACAATAAAGTAACCACGTCATGTTAATTTTTTTAAAATTAGCTGGTCAGATCCCAGTTGGAGTATTACAGTAAAATCAGGGCAACCACACTTCAGGTGAGAGAACAAGGCCTGAGAGAGGATGCAAGTACTCAGTGAAATGGTAGATAGGAACATTAGAAATAAATTAGGCCATTTGTCGATTTGAGCTGGCCTTGCTATTTAATATGATCATGGGTGATCTTACACCTCAATTCCACTTTCTTGCACTCTCCCTTAATATCCAAAAGTGTATCAACCTGTTTTCAATATAGTTAATAATTAAACACCCACAGTTCTCTGGAGGTCGATAAATCCAAAGATCCAAAATCACAAGAGAAGAAATTTCACCCCACAGTTCAAAATGGCCAGCCCTTTATTCTGAGGCTGTGATCCCAAGATCTGGACTCTTTAGCTGCGGAAATATTCTCCCAACATATCTTCCCCATCAAGTCCCTTTACAATGTTGCAAACCTCAATAGGATCACCTCACATGCTTCTAAATTCTGTAATGTATTCTCCTATGCTGATTAATATCTCTTCAAAGAAGGAACCTATTGCCAGTCTAGTGTGTATGGATTTTAACAAGGTCAGCCAGGTGGACCTCATAGAATGAGGTCCCTGATTAACAGCCCCAATCAGGTCCACAGGAGAAACTTCACACAGATAGTCACCCATGGGTGGAATCGAACTCAGGTCGCTACCACTGAGCCACAGTGCTGCCCTAGTCTGTCTTGAGAGGAGTGACTGAGTAGATTGCGCCTGTACTAATTGGAATTTAGAAGAACAAGAAGCAACCTTATTGAAACAAACAAGATTCTTATGGGATTTGACAGACATTAGATGCAGGAATATAGTTTGCTTTTGTGGGAGAGTCTAGGAGGAGAGGGCATAATCTGAAAATAAGGGGCTGTCTTTGAAGATAGAATTCCCCTCAAACTATCAAAGGGCAGTATATTTGTGGAATTATTTCCTGCAGAGGGTTGTAGAGGTTGCGTCATTAACTGCATTCAGGGCTGAGATATACAGATTTTTAAAATCAGTAAGGGAATCAAGGGTTATGGGGTAAAAGGCAGAAAGCGGAGCTCAGGATGATCAGATCAGCCACAATGTCATCAAATAGCAGCACAGATTTAATGGGCTGAATGACTTGCTTCTGCTGATCTTAGAGTGACTCAGAAGGATGAGAACCTATGGAATTCTCTAGCCCAGGGGGTTGTGAAGGTTCCATCATTGCATATAAGGCAGGCTAGATAAACCTGAGGGAATGCATGTATACCTCAAGAGAACAGGAAGGTGAATTTCAAGCCTGTTCTCCCATTCAGTGGGCCACACTGTCTACTCTTGCTCCTATTTATTGTGTTCTTGTGTTTAGGAAATTCACAATAGAACCAGGGCTAACAAAAAGGGGAAAAAAAACATTTCAAATGCAAAAAAAGTTGTGATATTGGAAAAGATCAATGATATGGACTGAATTGAAAGAACTATTTAGAGGGCAGGCACAGGAACAATAGATCAAAATGCCCTCCTATGCTGTGTCATTTAGTAATGACCAATGCTATTATCCTTGGGCCCTACCACACACTGAGTACACTGGCCACTGATTAAATTCTCCATATCTTGGCCCCAGTACAAGGCTGAACCAGCATGCTTGCAAACTTGGTTTAATCTCGAGCAGAGCCTCCAACGCCATATTCTCACCAAGACTGCCGACTTCCAACTCCATAATATCCCAGCTTTTCACACCAGCATCAGGTATTGCCTTCAATATCTTTGGGCTTGAAGAATTTTTTGAACTCAACATGTTAACTATTTCTCTCTCCACAGATGTCACAAATGTTGAGCATTTCTAGCACTTCTATTCTTACTCCATAAGCTTGGGAGTTTATCCAGTACTTGGAGTCTGGACTTATTGTTGTCACATATACTGAGGTACAGTGAAAAAGTGTCGTTTTGTGTCCCTTTCAGGCAGATCACACCATACAAAGTGCATCAGGGTCGCAGAACAGAGTGCATAATTCAGCCACAGAGGAAGTGCAAAGAGCATGAGAGATCAAAATTAACATTTCAGAAGTCCATTCATAAATCTGATAACAACGGGGAAGAAGCAGTTCTTGAATCTTTTTGAATGCATTTTCATATATTTATATCATCTTCCCAACAGAAAAGGAAGGAAGAGGTAATTGATTATGTTGGCTGCTTTCCTGAGACAGTGCAAAGCATAGATGGAATCAACGGATGAAAAGATGGTTTATGTAATGGACTGTTCACTGTAGTTTCTTGCGGTCTTGGGAAAAGCAATTGCCATACCATGCTATGATACCTCCAGATAGAATGTTTTCTATGGTGCTTCTATAGAAATTGCTAAGAACCCTTGTGGACATGCTGAATTTCCTTAGCTTCCTGAGGAGGTAGCTTTCCTGACCATCATGTTGACATATTTGGACCAGGACAGATTGATGGCAATCATCACCCTCTGGAACTTGACAGTCTTGACCATATTCACCTCAGCACCATTGAAGATGTATGCCTTCCACTTTGTTTCCTGATGTCAATGACCAGTTCCTTCATTTGGCTGATGTCAATAGAGAGATTGTCATTTTTATACCATGCCACTCAAATCTCTTTACTGTATTTTGTCTCAACGTTGCTTGAGATTCACCTACAATGGTGGTGTCATCAGCAAACTTGTAAAGGGAGATGGAGAGGGTGGGTGGATGCAATTTAACCACAGTTGAGACTGCATAACAAGTATAGTATTGGGCTAAGTATACAGCCTTGTGGGGCAACAGTGCTGAGGATTATGGTAGAACAGGTCTTGTCACCTGTTCTTACTGACTGCAGTCTATGGGTACTAAGTAGAGGATCCAGTTACAGAAGGAGAAGCAGAAGCCTAGGTGTCTGAGTTTAGAGAAGAGTTTATTTGGAATTATGGTATTGATGGCAGAGCTGTGGTCAATAAACAGTAGCCTGACATCGGTATCCTTGTTATCCAGTTGCTACAGGGATGAGTGTAAAGTCAGAGAGATGGTGCCTGCCGTGGACCTGTTGTGCTGATATGAGAATTGCAAAGGATCAAGGCAATTTGGTAGGCTGGAATTGATGGGAGCCATGACAAACTGCTCTAAGCGCTTTATAATTATGGGGGGTGGTTAGAACTACCAGGTGGCAGTCAATAAGGCATGCTGCATAAGTTTCCTTTGGCACAGAATGATGGTGGTCTTCTTGAAGCAGGTGGAGACTTCAGATCATAGTAGGATAGGTTAAAAATGTCTGCAAGTACTCCCATCAATTGATCCACACAGGATTTGAGTGCCCTGCCCGGGACTCCATTCGTTCCAGTTGCTTTCTGTGTTCACTCTCAACAAGGCGGATCAAAAGTCTGCAGTGGTTACCGTGTATACATCGGAGGTTGGTGGGATAGATGACATTGTTTCACTGACCTCCTGTTCAAAGTGAGTGTGGAATGCATTGAGCTCATCAGATAGCCCTAAGTACTGGCCCTAAGTCACACCAGTTCCCATTGATCCATCACCCATACTCACAGACCTATATCAGCTCCTAGACAAACACCTCAATCCTAAGTTTCATATTTTTATTCAAATCCATGGTTTAGATCTTTCCTTTTCTGTAACTTCCTACAATCCCAAAACAGTCAAGGAACTTTGCACTCTCAGACAGAGATGTACAGCATGGAAAGAGACCCTTTGGTCCAACTCGTCCATGCAGACTGATCCCAAACTGATCTACTCCCATTTGCCAGCACTTGGCCCATATCCCTCTAAATCCCTCTTATTTATATAACTATCCAGATGCCTTTTAAATGTTGCAATTGTACCTGCCTCCACCACTTCCTCTGGCAGCTCCATACACGCACCACCCTCTGTGTGAAAATATTGCCCCTATTTTCCCTATCAATGCCCATGATGATTTTATGAACCTCTAAGGCCACCCCTCAGCCTCTGATGCTCCAGAGAAAACAACCCCAGCCTAATCAGCCTCTCCCTATAGCTGAAATCCTTCAACCCTGTCAACATCCTTGTAAATCTTTTCTGGATTTCACAACATCCTCCTGAAAGGAAGAGGACAAGAATTGCCTTACTAATGTTCTTTACGCTACAACATGACCTCCAAACACCTATACTCCATGCACTGTCCAATTAAGAAAAGCATACCAAACACCTCCTTCACTATCCTATCTACCAGAGATTCCACTTTCAAGGGACTATGAACCTGCAGTCCAAGATCTTTGTTCAGCAACAATCCCCAGGACCTTATCATTAAGTAACTAAATTCTGCTCTGATTTGCCTTTTCAAAATGCAGCACCTCACATTTATCTAAACTCCATCTGCCAATCTTCAGTCCAGTGGCCCATCTGATCAAGATCCTGTTGTACCATGAGGTAACCTTCTTTGTTGTCCACTATACCTCCAATTTTGATGTTGTCTGCAAACTTATTAACCATACCAATGTTCATATCAAATCATTTATACAAATGACGAAATATAGTGGACCCAGCACTGATCCTTGTGGTACACCACTGGTCACAGACCTCCATTCTGAAAAGCAATCCTCCACCACCACCCTCTGTTCACTCCTCCAATTCTGGCCTTTGGGACGGCCCCAATTTACATTGTCATAGGAATTCAGCAGCAAAAACTGGAGAACAGGAGTCGGCTATTCAACCCTTCAAACCTACTCCATCATTCAGCAAGGTTATAATTGATCCAGATGCATTTTCTCCCATTATATAACTTTCCATCCTTTATCAAATATTTAACTCAACCTTGACTAAATTTAATGATCCAGCAACCACTGCTCTCTGGGTGAAGAGAATTCAATTTATCAACAACACTGAGAAAAGAAGATTTATTTCTGTCTTAAAAGCAACGCCTCTCATTCTTACACCATCTTCCCTAATTCTAGTCTCCCACATAATAGGAATCATCCTCCAGATATCTTCCTGGTCAATACCCATCAGGATCTGACATTTCAATAAGATCACTTGTCATTCCTCTAAACTCCAAAGTGTTCAACCATTCTTCATAAGATAAACTCTTCACCTCTGCACTGCTTCTAAAGCATTTGCATCTATTTTTAAATAAAAGGAGACCAAAACTGTACACCGTACTTCAGATGTGGTCTCAATAAAATCCTGTACAGCTGCAGTAAAACTTCTTACTTTCAAATTCCCTTCCCTTTGCAATAAATGTCCAATTTGCCTCCCCAAACTCTTGTTGTCGCTACATACTCACTTTTGTGATTCATCTACCATGACACTGAGGTACCTCAGTTATACCACTGAGCTCTTCAGTCTCTCTATGTCTAAACATTATTCTGCTTTTCTATTCTTCCTGCCAAATTGGGCAAGTTCATATTTCCCCAAATTATGCTCCATCTGCCAAATTTCACCCACCTCATTTAAACAATCTATAGCCTTTTGCAGACTCTACCTCTTCTTGACAACTTACCTCCTCACCTTGGTGTCATCAGCAAAATTATCCAGCCCATGGTTGGACCCTAGGTCCAAGTCTTTGAGATAGATTGCAAATAGTCGATGTTTTAACTTAAGTACAAATGGTGGGTCTTGCCCTCGGAATTTTTTTTTTCTCATTTGAATGGATCTATTCTATGTATTCTGAAGTAGCCTTTTAATGTCTGACTCAGCACATCTGTTGAACTATCCCTGAACCTAAATTGCCAGTTCACCTCAGCTAGCACTGTTTTGTTGCCTTATATAGCCACCATTATTTAAGGTGAAATGCTAGTCTTTTTCTCTCTGTAGCCAAATATAAAATTCAATTATATTATGATGCTGATACCCAGGGATGACTTCACTTTCAGGCTTTTAATCAATCTTCTCGGTGCAGCTTATTAATTCTAGTATAACCTCCTCTTTAGTTGGATCCAGAACTTGATGATCAAAGGAACTATTCCAGAAACAATCACCCATATCCCAAGAACAAAACAAAGAAAGCAATGCCACAACCACCTGCTTGTTGTAATCCTTTACAACTATCATAAAGAATCCCTCAAATAACCACTATCAACACGAGCTGTTACACCTTGTAAACAAACTGCCCAGGGTAGAGGGGCTAACTCCCTCACAAGCAACCCCTCTGGGCAGAACTCGTCACACATATTCCTGACATCAGACCCCCTGAAGCTCAACCTTGAGCTTGGTTACATAGGAGACTCTCCAGAGATTAGCAGAAAAAAAGTCTTTAGGGATGGCCTCAAAAGAATCTGAAGTAGTTAAACACACCTGCTGCACACCAAGAGACCCAGGCTCTTGACTGACCAAAGTAGAAATGGTTCATTCAGGAAAGCAACACCACATCAAGAGACTTCATTTGAAACATTTAAAAAGGGAACACACAAACCTCCAAACAAACCATCCACAAAACTCATCGAAGACCAACTATTGTGCAGGTATCATGATCTGATAAATTTATCCATCTCTGAACCTAATCAAAGCTGACTGGAGGCAATACATCCTTGATCATGACAGACTGCCTAAGAAGGCTTAACAAAAACTATATGGAACTGGTTAGAGAATTAGGTCAGAAATCAGTTCCTCAGATGGAGAATGATCTCAGAGTCAGATGTACAGCATGGGTACAGATCTTTTGGTCCAATTTGTCCATACCAAACTATTCTGGTCCCATTTTCCAGCACTTGGCTCTTATCTCTCTAAACCCTTCCTAATCATATAGCCATCCAGATACCTTTTAAAAGTTGTAATTGTACCAGCCTCCCATTTCCTCTGGCAGCTCATTTCATGCATGCCAGACAGGTACACAGCAAGCCAGGCAGCATCAGGAGGTGGAGAAGTTGATATTTCAGGTGTAACCCTTCTTCGGGACTGCGGGCGGGTGTAGGGGGAGCAGCAGATAAAAGGGTGGCGGGGGCAGGGCAAAGGTGAACATAGGTAGAGGGTACGAAGACAGCCCTCCACCATACCACTGCCATTCCCATTCCACTGCTCTAAATCCCCCCTCCCAATGCAATAAAGATGGAGACCTCTTGTCCTCACCTACCAACCCACCAGTCATCACATCCAACACATCCTGAAACACTTCCACCAACTCCCACTAGACCCCATCACAAAAAACATCTTCCCCTCCCACTCTTCTCTGCCTTCCGCAAGAACTCTTACCTTCGACAGTCCTTGGTTTGAGCCACTCTCCCCACTGAACCCCCAGGTACCTACCCCTGCAACTGGAAAAGATGCAAAGCCTGCCAGTACACCACCCCCCTCACCTCCATCCAGGGCCCCAAACAATCCTTCCAGGTGAGACAGAGGTTCAACCTAGTTTACTGAATCAGGTACTCCTGATGTGGTCTTCTTTACACTGGGGAGACCGAACGTAAACTTAGGGAACGGTTTGCTGAGCCCGCAGGGGGCAACCAAACCTCCCAGTCACCATGCATTTTAATTCCCTTTCCCACTCCCTTTCTGACATGACCATCCTTGGCCTCCTCCATTGCCAATACAAACCACACTGCAAATTGGAGGAACAACACTTCATCTTCCACCCAGGTAGCCTACAGCTCAGAGGACTCAACATGGAGTTCTCCAATTTCAAATAACCTCACTTCCCATTCTGCTCAGCATGGACGAGTTGGACCGAAGGGAAAAGAAAGTGATTGACTGAAGTTGTTGGAACTGTTCTCTTGAGTAAGGCGGCTGAGGAGAGATTTGTTGAAAGTTTTCAAAATCATGAGCAGGCTGTATCTAGTAAACGGGGAGGGAGAGCAGTTCTCACTTCTAATAAGAAACAAGAACAAGAGAGCAAGTATTCAGAGTGATGCACAAAAGGGTAATGAGAGAACATTCCTCCCCACATACACACAACCGGTAGTTAGCATATGGAAACGCTGCTTGGAAATGTGGCAAAGGCAGGTTCAGCTGAGGAATTTAAAAAAGGACACTGGATGATAGAGATAGAAATATTGAGCAAAGGCATGGGAAGAAAGCAAGAGTAATGAGCCAGTGCAGGCCCAATGGCCTGAATGGCTTCCTGCTGCGTTGTAACAATTCTGTGAATTTCAGAGGCACTAAAATGACAAATCCACATCTTGAGAATGAAAGACTGAGAACCAGTATGTCCACAACCTCGTGCCATTAGCACAGAAAATAACATCAATGTTTGCGGTCTGAACTGATGTCACTCTCTGCAGTTTCCCAATTTTCCTTCTGCACCCATCAGGTCACATCTCTATATCAGTTTATCATGAATCCCTATAGTGAGGAGAGGCCATCTAGTCTGCACCAACCCCCTGAAGAACATCCCACCCAGGCCCCACATTGTAATCCTGCATTTATCGCTACTAACCCATTTGGCCTGCACAACCCTAACACAACAGGGCTATTTAGCATAACCAATCCACCTGACCTGCTCATCTTTGGACTGAGAGGAAACCAGAGCAACCAATGGAAACCCATGCAGACCTGGGGAGAACATGCAAACTCCAGAGTCACTCAATTCAGGTCTTTGTTATTAGTTAAAAATAGTTTGATTGTAATGATTGAGTCAAGTTTACAGATTTGTCTCAACTCAACAAATAGTGGGTCTTGAATGTACTGCAACGTCCCAGTGATTCATGGTCAGAAGTCACAACACCAGGTTATAGTCAGATTCATAGAGATGCACTGCATGCAACCAGACTCTTCGGTCCAATTCGCCCATGCGTCCAATGTTCTGTACAGCTGCAACATGACCTCCCAACTCTTCTACTCAATATTCTGACCAATAAAGAAAAGCATACCAAATGCCTTCACTGTCCTATCTACTTGAGACTCTACTTTCAAGGAGCTAGAAACCTGCACTCCAAGGTCTCTTTGTTTAGCAACAGTTCCTAGGACCTCACTCTTATGTATACAAGTCCTGCTAAGATTTGCTTTCCCAAAATGCAGCATCTCACATTTATCTGAATTAAACTGCATCTGCCATTCCTCAGCCCATTGACCCATCTGATCAAAATCAAACAGGTTTGTGAAATCACAAGCTTTCAGAGTGCAGCTCTACACCTGACAAAAGGGCTGTGATCCGAAAGTTTCTGATTTCAAATAAATCTGTTGGACTATAACCTGGAGTCATGTAACTTTGATTTTGTCTACCCCTGTCCAATACCTCCACACCATTGAGTCACGACAACACACAGGTGGTGTGAAAATCAAAATCCTTATACAGATGTATATTCTCAGTACAGAGCGACCCCCGGAAATGATTCCGCAGTTTCAGTTACCCGTGGTTTACCACGGCCCGAGCAAGTTATACGGAAGGTCCCAGCACCAGGGACCAGCTGCCAGCAAGGTACGTTTCCCATTTAAATGGATAGGTTCACTCCCACCTGTGGTTTTGGGCTTCCACAGTAGGTTCTGGAACGTAACCACCATGGGTGGGGGGGGGAAAACACTACTGTATAGCGACAGATTTTGCTACAAGGCAATACAAAGGTCACCTTGCAAAGTGCAGGGCAGCCATTAAATAGTAACATGGTCAGAAATGCTTATTAATGGGGGTGGAGATTTAAGATCGTTTCTTTGCAAATACTATCCTGACCGCCTTCAAAATCATTTAAGTCCACAAGGAGGACAAACATGCCAACATTGTGCACAATTCTGTACAAGTATTACAACTTATTTCCATTTACCCATCCTCTCCCACACCCTTGGATGTTGTTTCTATCCAACAATTATTCAATGCTTCAATTGACTGTCTTCAGCACAAAATCTGGCAATGCCTTCCAGACCAAACCACTTGTAAGATAAAGCATTTTTATACATCATATTTGCTTCTCTTGCAAACCACTTTAAATCTGCACCAGCTTATTTACAATCCTTTAACAAAATTTCCCTATCTGTGCAAACCAACGCTGCTCCAAATGTTTGCTTATCCATAGTTTTCACCAAAAGATGGAGGAAAACTTGGAAAAAATGTCAAAACAAAAAAACGGAAAAGTGCTTAAATGAACATTTAATAAAACAAGTTACAGAAGGGGAGCATCACTTTCTGCACTACATTTCCTAGACTAGACAGTTGCGTGCACCATCTGCCATCTTGCATACTGGAGTGTTTGCATGTGGATATTTACTGATGTATATTCTTCACATTATGCTGATTTAAGAAACAATGGAGAAGTGAGGAGAAACTGCTTGCTGTGTGCAGAAGTTGAGATCACAAATGCACTGAAAGTGTGGTGGAGATAGAATTAAATAGAGTCATCAAGGGGGAATTTGGATTAATATTCAAAAAGGAAGAACATGTAAGGCTACAAAGAGAAGACTGGAAGCGGCACCAGGTAAATTCCTTCTGCAGAGAGCCAGTGCAAACATTATTGGCCAATTGACCTGTCCGAAACCGTTTGGAGATTCTGTGAAACTAAGTGCTGTGATTTCAGTTGCACATCTTCAATCAATTAAGCCAATACATAAAAGACGTCACCACTGTTTAAAATTAAATTGAAAAGGGGATAAAAGGATAATCGCATTTAAAAGGATGATGACAAACCTCCCTCTTTTAATGGCTAAATCTCTCAGAATTGTTTAACCACATGGATCAAACTGACGCAGACAGGAAAGTATTTTTTCTGCTCCACTCTCATGTTTATTCTAACACAAAAGCAGAGCACTATGGATGCTGGAAATTTGAAACACGAACAGAAAATAGTGGAACTACTCAGGTGGTCAGGCAGCATTTGAAGAGACAGAGAAACAGGCTGAACTTGAGCTGCCGAGCATCTCCAGTATTTCTGCATTTATCTTATCCTTGGCTTTTGTAAGACAATACCAAATTGTACTGCTAAACTTCTCTCCTGCTTTCCATGTACCAGTGACGTGCCCATGGCTCACAAGAGCTTGAATACAGTGGATGACAACAAGCTCTGACCAGGGAAAACAACACAATTAAAATTAACTCTACTTTTCCTATCCTTAGCCTGCCACAATCTTCCAGTGAAGCTCAATACAAGTTCACGAAACTACGAAAGCAACCAGGAATGGGACAAGTAAATAAGGCATTTGCTGCCAACACACTGCTGAGGGTTCAGTCACCAACCAGATGGCTGCAGTCCCTGTGATGTCATTGCATTCCATCAGAAACATTGCAAAAACAACTTGCAGGAAGACATCACAACTGTTCACTCAAAAAGCGATATTGCTAAAAACTGAAGCAATCAAAACATCCATATTCCCTACTTTTCAAAAAGTGCATATTATTTTACACAATTATCAAATTTAATCACAAATTTTTTGGCTCTCCAACACCAATCATGTTTCATAATAAACAAGTCAAGAAGTGCAATTTATTTTAGTGTTGATTAATATATGAAAGAATGCAAGGTGTGAAAAGTAGAGAATGGGGCAATGAGGAAACAGCGGCAATCGATTCATGCCTTATTCTGGTTCCAGGGCAATGTGGGCACAGAATGCGGTTAGTAGGACCATGTTATCCTGGTGTATTGGGAGGAGGCACAGAGTGATTAAATAAACAAAAGACTGTTTCGATGAGGTGTGAATGGTAGGATAGCAGTTGCACTTCAGGTTTCAGCTCTACGCTCTACAGCCTTGTGAACTCAACATGGAGTTATAGAGTCAGAGAGTTAGATGTACAGCATGAAAACAGACCCTGCTGCCCAACTCTTCCATTATCCTAAACTAATCTATTCCCATTCACCAGAACTTAACCCATATCCGTCGAGAGTGTGGTATTGGAAAAGCACAGTAGGTCAGGCAGCATCCGAGGAGCAGGAGAATTGATGTTTCAGACTTTCCTGATAAAGGGCTTATGCCCAAAACAGCGACTCTCCTGCTCCTTGGATGCTGCCTGATCTGCTGTACTTTTCCAGCACCACACTCAATCCTGATCTCCAGTCCTCACTTCCCATATCCCTCTAAACTCTTCCTATTCATATATCCATCCAGAAGCCTTTTAAATGCTATAATTGTACCAGCCTGCACCACTTCCTCTGGCAGCTCATTCCACACATGCACCAGTGTGAAAAAGTTGCCCCTCAGGACCCTCTTAAATTTTTCCCCTCACCCCTCTAGTTCTGGACTCTCCCAACCCAGGGAAAATACCTTGTCTATTTACCCTGTCCATGCCCCTAGATTTTTACAAACCTCTAAATGGTCACCCCTCAGCCTCCAACACTACAGGGAAAACAGCCCCAGCCGATTCAACCCCTCCCCATAGCTCAAACCCTCATACCCTGGCAACATCCTTGTAAGTCTTTTTTAAACCCTTTCAAGTTTCACAACACCCTTCCAATAGGATATTGCACACAATATTCAAAAAGTGGCCTAACCAATGTCCTGTACAGCCATGACATGACCTCCCAACTCCTATACTCATGCTCTGACCAATGAAGGAAAACATATTAAAACGCCTTCTTCACTATCCTATCTACCAGAGACTCCACTTTCAAGGAACTATGAACCTGCACTCCAAGGTCTCTCTGATCAACACCACTCCCCAGGACTGTACCATTTTGTGTACAAGTACTACCCTGATTTGCCTCTCCAAAATGCAGCACCTCACATTAATCAAACTTAAACTTCTTGTGCCACTCCTCAGCCCATTGGCCCATCTGATCAAGACTCCATTGTAACCAGAGATAACCTTCTTCGCTCTCCACTGCACCTCCAATTTTGGTGTCTTCTGCAAATTTACTATGTTCACATCCAAATCATTTTATATAAATGACAAAAAGCAATGGACCCAGCACTGATCCTTGGGGGCACACCACTGGTCACAGGCCTCCAGGCTGAAAAGTATCTCTCCACCACATGTCTTCTATCTTCAAGCCAGTTCAGTGTCCAAACCACTAGTATTCTATGTGATTTAATGATGCTAGCCAGTCTACCATGAGGAACCTTGTCAAATGCCTGACTGAAGTCCATATAGAGCAGTCCTGGAGGGCTTTTGCCCAAAACGCCGATTTTCCTGCTCCTCGGATGATGCCTGACTTGCCGTGCTTTTCCAGCAGGTCACCCTTGACTCCATATAGATCACATCCACCGCTCTGCCCGCAATCCTCGTTACTTCTTCAAAAAACTCAACGATTTCTCATGCACAAAATCATGTCAACTATCTCTCATCAGTCCTTGCCTATCCAAATATAGGCAAGTCCCGTCCTTCAGGATTCCCTCCAGCAACTTGCCTACCAATGTGAGGCTCACTAGTCTATCGTGTTTTAAAGTTAAAGGCATGTACTGGAGAGAGGGCGCGGTTTCCAAGGTATACTGGAAAATTGAAAATATGTAACATTTGGCTGTGAAATGTTTACCTGAGTTTCGGTTGCTGCTTTGACAACAATTTGAATTTAAAACAGAATAATTTGTGCCCCAGGATACGAAAAACAACTGAGTTTGAATTTATCGTTTGGGCAACACCGAACCCAATAAGACAACCCGACGCTAGGGGTAGAAGAATGCGGACATTTCGAAAATTGGTCAGACAGCAACTGCCGTAGAGCTAACTGCTCATCTAACATTATGCACTTCAAGAAAATCAGGAAATGAAACCTTCCCTACCAAAGGTACCTTTTCAGGTAAAGACTATTCGCTATGCCCCCTCGTAATACCCGCCTCCATACGCGGGAAAAGGTTCACACTGTCAACGCTATCTAACCCCCTAATCATCTTGTACACCTCAATCAAGTCGCCCCTAAACCTTCTTTTCTCTAGTGAAAACAGCCCCAAGTGCCTCAGTCTTTCCTCATACGATTTTCCTTCCATACCAGGCAACATCCTGGTAAACCTCCTCTGCACCCGTTCCAGTGCCTCCACATCCTTCCTATAGTATGGCGACCAAAACTGCACACAATATTCCAGATGCGGCCGCACCAGAGTTTTATACAACTGCATCATGACCTCAGGACTCCGGAACTCAATTCCTCTACCAATAAAAGCCAGTACGCCATATGCCTTCCTCACCGCACTATTTACCTGGGTGGCAACTTTCAGAGATCTGTGTACATGGACACCAAGATCCCTCTGCTCATCCACACTACCAAGTATCCGACCATTAGCCCAGTACCCCAATAGTTCCCTGGTTTTTCCTTACCACCTTTCTTAAATAGTGACACCACATTAGTCAACCTCCAATCTTCCAGCACCTCACCTGTGATTTTTGATGATACAATTAGCTCAGCAAGGAGCCCAGCAATCACTGCCCTAGCTTCCCAAACAGTACTCAGGTATACCCGATGATGTCCTGGGGATTTATCCACCTTTATGTGTTAAGACACCCAACACCACCTTCCATGTCCTTCTCCACAGAAAACATGGATGCAAAATACTGGTTTAGTATCTCCGCCATCTTTTGTGATTTCACATTTAGCTGTCTTGCTGATCTTTGAGGGGTCCTATTCTCTGCCTCACTATCCATTTGTCAATAAATGTATTTATAGAATTCCTTTGTTTTCTCCTTAACCTTGTTTGGCAAAGTTATCATGTTCCCTTTTTGCCCTCCTGATTTCCCTCTTAAGTATTTAACTGCCTTTATACTCTAAGGATTCACTCGATCTCTGCTGTCAAAACCGGACATAAACTGGACATTATTCTTGACCAAAACATCAATTTCTTTAGTCATCCAGCATGCCCTATACCTACCAGCCTTTCCTTTCACCCTGACAGAAATATACTGTGTCTGGACTCTCGTTATCTCAATTTTGAAGGCTTCCCATTTCCAACAATCCCTTTACCAATGAACATCCACCCCCAAGCAACATTTGAAAGTTCTTGCCTAATACTGTCAAAAATGGTCTTCCTCCAAATTAGAACTTTAACTTTCATACCCAGTCTATCCTTTTCCATCACTATTTTAAAAATAAAAGAATTTTGAGATACTGCAATTTGCTTATTTAAGTATGAATTGGATTTTGAAACAAAACAAAGCCACTTGAAGGAAGCACATCGGGAAAGGATTGCCTAAAATTAGGGAGGCATTTATTTCAAGAAGCAACTATCATCTCATCATCTATTCTTTGGAGGAGAATATGGTAGTTTGGAGGAGGTAAAGAATTAAATATCAGAACAGCAAATGAGAGCTGAAGATAGAGCATGCATTGGGAGGAAGGGGTGATCTTAAAGAGGTTTCTAAAATCATGAGGGGCATGGATGGGGTAAACAGACAAGGCTCTTTTCCCTGGGTGAGGAAGTCCAGAACTATAGGTTTAGCATTAGAGGGGAAAGATATAAAAGGGACCTCAGGGACAACTTTTTCACGTGGAGGGTGGTGCGTGTATGGAATGAGCTGTCAGAGGAAGTGGTAGAGGCTGGTACAATCACAACATTTAAAAGGCATCTGGATGGGTATATGAAGGGGTCATAGTGATATGGGCCAAATGCTGGCAAATGGGATTAGATTAATTTCGGATATTTGGTCGGCACGGAAGAGTTGGACCAAAAGGGTCTGTTTCTGTGCTGTACATCTCTATAGCTATGACTCTATGGTCGCTGGCCCCAAAGTACTCCCTCCACTGACACCTCAGTCACCTGCCCTGCCTTACTTCCCATGTTTTGCACCTTCTCCAACAGATACATCCACATACTGAATCAGAAAATTTTCTTGTACACACCTAACAAATTCCTCTCCATCTGAATTCTTCACACTATGGCAGTCCATGATTGGAAAGATGAAATCCCCTATCGTTACCACCCTATTATTCTTACAGATAGCAGAGATCTCCTTACAAATTAGTTTGCCAATCTCTTGCTGACTATTGAGTAGTCAATAATACAAATCCAATAAGGTAAACATCCCTTTTTTATTTCTCAGTTCCAACCAGATTATTTCCTTGATGTATTCCGAGAAATATCCTAAGTATAGATGTAATGTTATCTCTTATCAAAAATGTCACTCCGCCTCCTCACTCTTGCTTTTCTATCCTTCTGATAGGATTTGTATCCTGGAACATTAAGCTGCCAGTCCTGTCCATCCCTGAACCAAATCTGTAATTGCTACAATATCCCAGTCCCATGTTCCTAACCATGCCCGGAGTTCATCTTCCTTCCCTGTTAGGCCTCTTGCACTGAAATAAATGTAGTTTAATTTTTCAGTCCTACCTAGTTCTCTGCTTTGTCCCTTCCCACCCTGACTGTTTGACTTGCTCCTTTTCTCAAGAGTCTCAGGCTGATCTCTTTCCTCATTATTTCCCTGGGTCCCACCTTACTAGTTCAAATCCTCCCAAACAGCTGTAGCTAATCTCCCTGCCAGTATATTAATCCCCTTCCAATTCAGGTGCAATCCATCCTTCATATACAGTTTACTTCTACCCCAGAAGAGAATCCAATGATCCAAAAACTGAACCCTTCTCCCCTGCACCAGCTCCTCAACAATGCATTCATGCTCTATCCTACTACTCCTACCCTCACTAGCTCATAGCACTGGGAGTAATCCAGATATTACTTCGGGGACCTTTCTAAATTCCTGCCTAACTTCCTATATTCTCATCATTTCCCTTCTTATGTCATTGGTTCCAATATGTACAACCAACTCTTGCTGGTTCCACTCGCCTTTGAGAAGATTCTGCACTCCGATATCCTTGATCTTGGCTCCAGGGAGGCAACACACCATTCTGATTTCTCGCTGTCGGCCACAGAAAAATCTGTCTGTGCCTCTGACTAGAGAGTCCCCTATCACAATCAATTGCTTAGAACTTGACATACCCCTCGTTACATTAGAAAGTCAGTCTCAGTACCAGAAACCTGGCTGTTTGTGCTACATTCCCCTGAGTGTCTAGCCCCAACCCCACATTTTCAAAAACAGCAGACTTGTTTGAGATGGGGATGGCCACAAGAGATTCCTGCACTACCTGCCTCCCTCTCCTACTTTCCTGGCGGTAACCCATCTACCTGTGTCTGCAATCTTTCTCCCTTCCTGTAACTGCCATGCATCCCACCCCCAACTCCTGTAATTCCTCATTGCCTCTAATTACCACTTCAACTGATCCATGCGACATGATAGGATTCGTAATCATACACACTTCCCACAGACAATCACCAGTAACACGGAAATTCTCCCTAATTGCCCACATCCGACAGGAAGAGCACATCATACTACTTTGCCTCTTAACCATCTACAGCCCCAGAAAATAGCACAGCTGTACTGCTCTAAAAACACTATTCAGGTTAACTTAGTACCCATACTTTATAGTTTAAAATCTTCATCAAGAGACAGATCTCCAAACAAATTACCAAACAGAACCCACTCTACTCACATTTAAAAAAGACAGCAAGGTAGGTTTCTTTCTCTGACCATGCAGTCTCTACCTTTGTCTCTCTTCCTCCCTTTTTGAAGTGCTGCTGTTTTGATCTTTATTTGCCCCCTCCAAGTTCCAAAACAATGTTCACCAATTTTACATCATAACTATTGCTTTGTGCCTTTTTTCATGGTTCAGTTTCTCTGATACTTTTCTTAATGCCTTTACTTTGCATCTATATTGCTGCTAACCTGCTAATCATACCCTATCTAGACACAGCAAGTCTTTGTTTTTGAGCCATTTCCAATCCATTTGGCATTTGTACCATAAACCTTTTTGCACCAATCTCTCCTATCCTCCAAATGATCATAAACCTTCCCTGTTGTCCTTCTCCCTCACCCTTTGTTTGTACAAAATTAAATACATTTCTTACTATTTCCCTCTGCATAAAATGCCAGAGATCTGAAACCTGAGACCTTAACGGTTTCAATTCACAAATGGCACCAAATGGGCAGCATGGTGGCTTAGTGGTTAGCATCCCTGCCTCACAGCATCAGGGTCCTAGGTTCATTGCCACCCTCGGGCTACTGTCTGTGTGGAGTTTGCACATTTTCCCAGTGTCTGCGTGGGTTTCCTCCGGGTGCTCCGGCTTCCTCCCACAGTCCAAAGATGTGCAGGTTAGGTGAATTGGTCAGGCTAAATTGCCCATAGTGTTAGGTGCATTAGTCAGAGGGGAAATGGGTCTGGGTGGGTTACTCTTCAGAGGGTCACTGTGGACTTGTTGGGCTGAAGGGCCTGTTTCCACACTGTAGGAAATCTGATCTAATCAAACCTGTTTTTTTCTGGCACTCTCTCTTAAATTACAATTAAACTTAATCACATTCTAACTTATTGCCTGGAGCAGCAGCCACTGGGTATAACAATTTACATTTATGGAATACTTTTACTGTACTTAAAATGTGCAGGACTGATTGTCAGACAGATTTCAAAAACCTCTATCCCTTTCAACTCTACGGAGCAATGGGACCGAGAGTAAAGCTTGTACTACTACTACTAAGGTCTGCTAACTCCGCATAGGTTGAAGCTTAAAGCAAGGGTTCAATTTGGTTTATTCATTTATAGCAATTCATTCAGTGCAAGCTCAGCCAGCATTTCAGATGGCAGCTAACAGTCAACCACATTGCTGCATGTCTGAAGTGACATACCAGCCAGACTAGGTGAAGAATAGCAGATTTCCTCCCTAAAGGGCCCATCTGTGTTTTTACAATCATTTACTTGCTTTTAAAAGAGGTTTTTATTCAAGTTTTCATTGTATTCAAAATTCACTTTCGTGGTGGGATTTGAACCCATGTCCCTGGATCATAATCTGTGACTCCGGATTAGTCAATTGATATTCGCATGACACCACCTCCTCTGCACAGAGATATGTATCTCAGCATTATGTGGGTAGTGCTGTTAACTACTAAGCCATATGGGGAGCTACAAATGAGTTTCATTTCTTTATATCCCCTTTTCACTAATTATAGATTGCTTTCCATTAGGTGTTTGCCTGATATGTAGAGTTGCCAACCTGGAGACTCCAGGAATTGAGATCAATCACTAGGACAGTGTTGTGTGCAAAAATCACATGGACATTTTAAAAAAAAAAATTGTTTCTGTCATTTTCATTAAACATTTCTTTAGATTAGATTAGATTCTCTTTAAAAAGTATTGAAAAAGAGGGTTTAAAAGAAACTTTTCTGATAATCAAGACTCAAATTGGGTAATAAGTGTTTCTGCTTTTCATTTGGTGTAGAAGGGGAGTAGCCACATGGATAACTGATGGCTGGAGCAGGATCAAGCCATGCGATAAAATAATTTCAGAAATTATTTTAAGTTCAGTTAGCAACTTTACTTAAAGCAGGGGATCCAATCTGAATTTATGTAAACTAAACAAAAAAAAAAGCAGGGCTGCCCAAACTGTGGCTCAAGATACCCAAGGTGGTGATGGATATGAAGTTTTAGGATCACAAAATCTGAGTCAGCAATGATTGCCATGGAACTTGGACTGATTTCTGACAGCTGGAAAACCCTTCAAATCCTCAGCTTTCTTTGTTCGTATTGGTGGGCGTGGCCTAATAAATTGCACTTTGAGGCCTAGATTGCTGCTGCTGCAAATCAGTTTATGAATAGATTGGTAGCGTTCATTTTTTGGAGAAACAGTCCTTTTTATTACCTATCCAGCCAGGAGGGGGATGGGGTGAAGAGTGGAAGAGGGACCAAATTTGGCAGGGATGAGAGATGTTCAATTCATTTCACCCCACTCCAAAGCTCCATAAATCTTACCTAACCAAATATTCATGTAGGGAGTCACCCACAACCTGAGGCACTGAATTAAGATCACACTGGAAAAGAAACTTTGGAAAGAGTTTAAGAGCACTGATTGAGCGATAATTTTCCTTCCAATGATGTGATAGCCCTGAAATCCAGCTTATCTAAAGCAGTAGTGCATTCTATGCATACAGACACAAGTACAGTACCTTTAACAGAACATCAGTCCCAACAAACTAAAACCAAATTTTCTTACCTTTCGGACACTGGCAACACAAATAGTGGATAAATTCAGCGGATCAATGGCCTCTAGTTTCATCCCATCTTCGAACCAATCATTATTAGCATAAACTGCTCGCACCTAGAATCAGAAAGGTTTTAAAACTACATCAAGTTTGAAAAATACAAATGCCTTGCACTGGGCAAGAAGAAAATGTTGAAAACATAGGAACTAGGAGCAGGAGTAGGCCATTCAACCTCTCAAGCCTGCTCAGTCTTTCAGCACAATCGTGACTGATCTCAACTCAACCTCAACTCCACTTTCTCACCTACTCTCCATCAACTGTACGCAGATAGTGAACTCTACATTCACGACCCTTTGAGAAACAATTTCTCCTCACTGGTTTTAGATCTGCTACCATTTATTCTAAAACTATGACCTCCCATTCTAAATAATGAAACATCCTTTACGTCTACGTTAATTCCTTTAGCATCTTGTGTATGTCAAATGGATTGCCTCTCATCCTTCTAAACTCCAGAGAGTATAGGCCTAAACTGCTCAATTTGTCTTCATAAGAAAATCCCTCATCTTTGGAATCAGTCTAGTGAACCTCCTCTGAACTGCCTCTAATGCAAGTACATTCCTCCTCAGATAAAAAAAGGACCAAAATTGTACACAATACTCCAGGTGCAGTTCCATTGATGCCTTGCACAGTTGCAGCAACACTTCACTACTCTCATACTCTATTTCATTAACAATAAAAAGGCAAAAATTTCATTTGCCTTTCTTATATCTGGTGTTGCTAGAAAAGCTCAGCAGGTCTGGCAGCATCAGTGAAGAGAAATCAGAGTTAATGTTTCGGGTCCAGTAACCCCTCCTCCGAACAGCTGTTTTGAAGAAGGGTGACCAAGCCAGTAAAGTTAACTGATTTCTCTTCACAGATGATGCCAGACCTGCTGAGCTTTTCCAGCAACTTCTGTTTTTGTTTCCAATTTGCAGCATCCGCTTTCAGTTTTTGTTAGCTGCTGTACCTGCATACTAGTTTTCTGTGACACCACAAATCAGTCAATATCAGAACAGAGAAGAGAAATAAACGGTTTCAAACTGTTGATGATAGGTCCATGTTATTGCTATGTTAATTCATCTGAACTTAAACATAGATGTTGACTAGTCTGCCAAATATTTTCATGACTAACTGAGTTTTTCCACTTTTACACTACCTTCAAAAAAAGCTCTCAACTGACAGCCATGACTCAGTGACAGCACTCTACAAAATTAACGTGCTTGAGTTTGGCATTATCTTGGCCAACTGCTTGCTGGTTTTGGGAATGCATTCAGAGACTCAAAAACATTACAGCTGGCTTCTAATTTACATCCGCAGCGATGTGGAATCAACAGTCTCATACGGTTACATTTGTCTAATACACAAACACATGCACTGGGTATGCCACTGCTGTAGTAATAACATCACTGGGCCTATAACCTAAAGGCTAGTTTAACACTCCTGGCAAGATTGTTCAATTCCTACCATTGTGGAATGTAAATCAAATTTGTTAAATCTGATTAGATCACAGCAATAGGTCACAAGGGAAGGAAATCTGTTGTCCTCAATCTGCTCTGGTCTATGCAACAATGTAGATCAAGAACAAATCAGGTAGGCAATAAATACTGGCCTTGCCAGTAATATCCATATCCTGTGGAATAACACAAAATATTTTCAATTTACCATTTCAAGTGATTATTATCAAATATATTAAATTAAGTGTTTATTAAATAATTAGAGGTTTCACTAACAAATCCTGAAAAGTTGGATTCGCAAGACAACATTAAACATAGCATTAGAAATATTTCTATTCCTAAATGCCCTTGAACATAAGAGGCAATCACATTGCTATGGATCTGGAATCAAGTGCCATACACCCCTGCTACAAATATCTAAATTGTTGGGAAGCGCTAAACCTCTTTACACCACAAAGGCCCCAGACTTGAAAATTTGTTTCAAATGTGTTGACCCGGTCATACTCAGTGAGTAATAGCCAGATAGAAGCAAGTGCAAGAATCCAAACTGATTTTGTTGGAGTTTTTATTGGTAAATTAAGGAGCTCTGTTCAGGTGGTCTGCTTGAGATTGGCGAAACCATGGACAAAGACAAATGCTTCCAATCCAAGGCAAAATTTATGGAGAGTTTTAACACTGCCAATGCGTGACCACCCCCCCCCCCCCCATCCCAAAATAAAAATAGACAAAGGGCAAGTTTACAGTATCACTGCAAGATATTAATCAATTTCAGGTACATCAGAGGTGCTTTTTTTTGGTGGAAGATATCATGTAAAATCTCAAACTGCCTGTCAAAATATTTGGAACTCTCTACCCCAAAATGCTCCAGGTGCTCAGTTGCTGAACATCTTCAGACAGACACTGATAGACCTTTAGGCACTAAGGGAGATGAAGATAAGGAATAAGTTCTAGGATTTTGACCCTAACAGCATTCTACATCTACCTACATAAAATGAACTGCAATGGTTCAAGGCAGCAGCTATCACCAATTTCTGAAGAGCAATAAGGAATCAACAAATAAATGCTAGCTCAGGCAGCCATGGCCAAATCACATGAACAAATTTCAAAAAGAGGATAGGAAGGTGGCTGTGTGGTAGCCTTTGAATTGTTTCATTCACACACTACCTCATGTTCGTGACCTACACTGGCTCCCAGCTAAGTAATGGCAGGATGTTAAAATTCTCATACTCGTTTCCAAATCTCTTCATGCATTCACCCTTCCCTAGATCTTTAATCTCCTCCAGCCCTACAACCTTGAGATATATCTGTGCTGCTACTCTAATTCTGGCCTCTTGAACATTACCAATTTAGACTGCTTCCCATTAGCACTCATCCTTGCAGTTTTCTAGGCCTTAAGTTCTGGATTTCCCTCCCTACACCTTTCTGCCTCTCGAGCTCACCTTCCTCCTTTTAAAAATAGTCTTTTAAAACTGACTTCTCTGAAGAAGTATTTAGCCAATTACCTTCATATTTTCATTGGTGCCTACTGCACCATTATTTCATAATTCTCCTGCAAAGAATACTGAATACATTGCAACATTAACTCAATTCTTTCAAACATCTATTTGGGCAACTAAATATGTTAATTGAAACCTGATCTAATTAGCACATAAAAGCAGAGAAAATAGGAGTAAGCCATTCAGCCTTTCGAGCTTACTCTCTCATTCAATATGATCATAGTCGATCATCCAACTCAGCCTGTTCCCATTATTCCCACTCATCCTTTGATTCTTAGCCCCAACTGCTATATCCAACTCAATCATGTGTTGGCCTTAACCACATTTGGTGGTAGCAAATTTCACATGCTTTCCACTCTCTGGCTGAAGAAAATCTCTCATTTTATGCTTAAACGGTTTAACCTGTATTCTGAGACTACAACTGATTGACCACCCTGCCATCCCCAAAAACAACCAACCATCAGAAACATCCTTCCTGCATCCAGTCCTGTTAGAATTTTGTATGTTTCTGAGATCCCCCTCATTCTTCTGAACGTTAACAATTACACTGCTCACCAATTCAACCTTTCCGCATAGGTCAGTCCCTGCCATCCCAGAAATCAGCTTGGTAAGCACTTTTATTTGAGCAAGAATATTTTTCTACACATAAGCAGACCAAAACTCTGCAGTATTCCAGGTGTGGTCACATCAAGGCCCTGTATAATTGTAGCAAGACATCCCTGCTCTTGTACTCAAATCATGATGCCATGAAGGCCAATGTACCACTTACAGCCTTAAATGACAGCTGCACCTGCAGACTTACCTTTAGTTACTGGTGCAGGAGAACACCCAGGACCCATTGCACATTCCCCTATCAATTTCCAGCCTTTTTATATAACAATCCACCTTCTTGTTATTGTTACCGAAGTGGATGACCTGACATTTATCCACATTATACTGCATCTGTTATGCATTTGTTCAAATCATATTGAAGCATCTCTGCATCCTCCTCACAGCTCACTCACCCATGCAGCTTTATGTCATCTACTAATTTGGGGTCATTACATTTAGTTCTCTCAACTAAATTAATATTTTGTAAATAACTGGGGTGCTATCACTGATCTTTGCTATACCCCATGAGTCACTGCCTGCCATTTAGGAAAAAAATGGCCATTTGATCCTACTATGTTTCTTGTCTGCTAACCAGATTCCATGTGTTTTAATTTTACATACTAATCTCTTATGTGGGACCTTCTCAAAAGCCTTCTGAAAGACCAAATAAACCACATCCACCAGGTCCCACTCATCAACTTTACTAGTTGCACCCCCTTTTGCTAAAACCTCTTCATTCAGTAGTCTGGGATGTAGATTATCAGGCCGTAGGGATTTATTTGCCTTCAGTCCCGTCAATTGCCTGAACACCATTTACTCGTACTGATTTTCATCAGTTCCTCCCTCACACTAAACCCCGATGTTCCAGCATTTCTGGTATGCTATGTGCCCGACGTACCCATTTATCCAGAACAAAGAAAAGAAATGCAAAACGTTGTCCCTTACTTTTTTAAAGAGATGGGGTAAAGCATAACAGAAGACTTTCCTGAACGTTGGGTATGAGCTTACATCTGCTCTGGTCACTCCTCCTTAGAAAAAAAAGGATTAAAATTTTAGTTTAAAACTATGCAAACCAGAAAGCTACAAGTTTCAATTTCCTATGTAATACATAAGATCCAATGTTCTCTAACTCACTATGACAAGTTCACAACACAAATGGCTAAATTCGAGTTTTTTCACTTTTTTTTGATAACTAAGACAAAGTCACTTTGTTCAGTCCAATGACTGAACTTGCCTTCATGCCATTTATAGTAGTCAGTATTCCATGCAGCTGCAAATACCCACAAAACATTGAAACAACACCAGATATTTTGGAATTTTGAAGACATGTGGTGTCTCATAAAAACAGACTGCAAACCTTATGACAAGTAATTTACATTTAGTATAATAGCTTGGGCCAACAAGTTACAACAATGAAATTCCTCACTATTCAGAGTAAGCAGTGTATTCATTCTTGTGTGGCTTTGATCTATCATTTGGAAGACAAAGTAAATAAAATACTAAGTCAAAATTTTGAAGAGTCATTAGATTCGAAATACTGTTTCTCTGCACAAATGCTGCCAGACCTGTTGAGTTTCTCCAGCATTTGTCTTTGTAATTAAAATACTAGTAGAGAATTTCAAAAGCATGTCCTTTTGTTGTTTACAATAGAGTACTGACTATACTTAATCAGTCTGTGCATGCAAAACTCAAAACGTAACATGTAACATTAGATACAGTCCTGTGATTAGACCACATTCAAGAGGGTGCTAAGAATCATACAACCACAGTGAAAAGTCGAGAATGTGACTCAGGTATGCTCACTAGAAGTTACATGTCTCAATATAACTTGTTTACTATTTCGTATAGAACAACCTGGCCTTTACAGTTCAAAGGCACTTGTCTAAGAATTGCACATTGCTTTTGAATCAAATAAAAGCATGTGGACAATAGTTTCCTGGTGTATTCGCCATAGCAATGCGTCAACAAGAGCTGACTTGGCAACCAATCAACACCATTGCCTGATGTATTATAAATTATTGCTCCCTTTGAAATGGGGTATTCTTGAATCTGTCCTGAGTGCATGACGAAAAGTTTTGACAACATGCCTGTTTGAGCAGTACTCAAGTTTTCTTTATATTTATGCTCCGGCAATAGATGCCAATGACATTTATTAGTCTTCCCCAATTGCCCAACTTGGTAGTTGGGTATCATCTCCCAAAACCATTGCAGCCCACATGCTGAAAGTAGCCCCACAGGGCTGTTCCACAGGCAAGTGTAGAACAATAACAACAACAAGTTGGTTAATTTTACTCAGAACACAGATAAATATGATACAAGTTCCAAGTGAAATTACATTGAATCCTCACAGTTCCTTGCAATATTAAAAACAAATACACAAGCTCTTTCCTTGATTCAGTCTTATCTTTCAAGTCAGTCCACAAGTCATAGGAACAGAAGCAGGCCATTCAGTCCATCGAGTCTGCTCTATCATTAACAAAATCATAGCTGATCTCAATCCTTAGCTCCATTTTCCTACCTTTTCCCCATAACCATAGATTCCCTTCCCAATTAAAAATGTTTACCACAGAAGCTGGATATTCAACTATAGTTAAGGCTGAGACAAACAAAAAAATTCCACAGATTCACTAACCTCAGAAGAAATCTCCTTCATCTATTTTAAATATGAAGCGCCTTATTCAGAGATTATGCCCTCTGGTCCTAGACTCTCTCACAAAAGGAAACAACCTTTCCATGTCAACCCTGTCAATTCCCCTTCAAAATATTTTCTATTTCAGGAAGGTTGCCTCTTATTCTTCTAAACTCCGATGAGTACAGACCAAACCTACACAAACCCTCCTTATAAGATGGTCCTTAAAAACCCAGGATCAGCCTTGTAAACATCCTCTGTATTGCCTCCAATGCCAGTGCATCTTTCCTTTGATAACCCGCCCAAAATCATGTATTCCAGCTGTGGACTGACTAGTTTTAATAAAATTTCCCTCTTGTTAAAATTCCATTAAATTGGAAATAAAGTCTGACATTCTATTTGTTTTCCCAATTATCTTTTGAATTTGTATGCTAGTTTTATGATTTACTCCAGAGCTCTCTGTTGCTTTCTGCGGTCTCAGTTTAAATCATCATTTACTAAACTGACTGCTGCTAGTCTCTTATCAACGGGTGCTTTCCAAGTGCCTTGCTATGCTGCAATGCCTGAAGACTTTTTCTAGCCCATCTAGACAGGACGTCAAACACTTCACCTCTTGTCTGTCTAAACTCCATATCAGGTTCACCTAGTTAGAATTGTAAAAGGCATGCTGTTTATGAATGCTATGATCTGCTGACACATTGAAAGAACAGTTCAATCACTCATATCCTTCCTTCAGCAGTGGTGCTCCCAAATAAAAATCAGATTTCCATAAAAAAATTATAAGACTGGGTTGCGTTTGGCTTGCAAATTTTACTTTAAAATCTATCAGCTGCCTTGAATGTAACTGACCCAAAGTCACCTATCATCTTAGTTATTACTGCTCTTACTACACACCTCTCAGTGTGGCATCTCTTCACCTCCTAGTCATCCCTTTCATTCCTTCCACATGCCACTTCCCTCGCCCAGTCTCCTCCCCCAATGCTTCACTCATTCCCTTTTGTTCACCAACCCCTTCTCGAAGTGAGGTTGCAGAATTGGGTCGGTCTCAGAAAAGGGAAATTGGGGGAGAGGGAAGAGGCGAGACCAGGGAGTGGAAGAAATTAGAGGGTTGGGAGAGGCAGAGTACAAAGAATCTAGTGTTTAAAAAGCAAACCAAGCATGCATAATTATTGAACAGTTCGTCGTCTATGTGCATTTGGAAGGAAAATGGTGGCATAATGTATGATTGACCTTGTAATTCAGAGGCCTAAATTAATATATGGGAATGAATCTCAACACTGCAGCTTGAAGAATTTAAATTGAATTAATGAAGATCTACGACTAAAAAGTGAACATTTGTAATGATGACCTGAAAACTACCACAGATTGTTGTAAAATCCCATTAGGTTCACTAATGTCCTTCAGGGAAACAATGTCATCCTGACCCATTCTGGCTTGCATGTGTTTCAAGACCCAAAGTAACTTAGTTAACTCTTAACTGCCTTCTGAAATGACCTAGCCTTAGTTCTTGGATAATTAGGGACAGGCAACAAATGTTGCCCTTGCTACTGATGCCATATCCTACTAATTACTAACTTTTTTTTTAAAGAAATGAGCTAAAACAGAACAGATGAACAACAAAAGCTGGCCTTGAAAGCAATACCCACATCCCAAAAAAGGATATAAAGGAGGACAATATAGCAGCAATTTAGCAGATTAGTGGATTCACGCCTTAAAACTCTTTTCAGTGTCTTAGAGTTTAAACACATTATTTGTAACTGTCGTCACACAGCATCATTTCTGCTTATGTGCACCAAGCAAATACTTAGGAGAAGGAGATCATTCAGCCATTATAGCCTATCCTACCATTCAATTGGATCCTGGTTGATTTTCATCTTAACTATCTGCCTGCTTTGGTTTCATATCCCTATACCTTTGCTCAACAAAAATCTATCAATCTCAGTTTTAAAAAGATAAGCCCCATTAGCTCACCTGGGTGTTTCACTTTGTGACCCACCCGTTTGGACCATCCCACTGAATGGATGAGGGGACTCCACATGTGGCACCAGAAATCATCATCTTCAGAATCTTCATACAGCAGTCTCAGGCGCCCTCCAATCACAGTATCCACAACCGCTGTCCGCGTACGTGAGATTTGCGCCTTATCAACGACTTCCACACGCATTCCTGGTCGAAAAGGGTATTTCATACTCTCCACCATCTGGGCAGGACAATCAAAAACAAGATTTTCTTCTCAGATAGATGCATCAACTCAATGAGAGAGAAACAAAAATTCTTTCACCTTCTGCTTAGCCTGCTCATTTGAGAAAAATATTTCTGGCAACTTGTACGTTTTCCAAGAGGTTCATTCAAGAGTTTAAACACAATATTGATGAACCATTCAACTGTCAGGGATGTCATAGCCGAGCCACATCTGGTCTCATTTGGTGTTACTTTCTCGCAGTGCTCAATAAATAGAAAAGCACCAATCCCACTCCCCAAACTTAAATTCCTTCCCTACTGCAGCGCAAATGTTATGGATCTTGGGCTCAGTCATACAGCATGGAAACAGACCCTTTGGTCCAACCACATTCCCAAACTAAAGTAGTCCCACCTGCCTGCATTCAGCACTTATCCCGCCAAACTTTCCCTATTCATGTACTTCTCTAAAATGTCTTTGAAATATTGTAACAGTACCTGCATCCACCACTTCCTCTGCTCGTTCATTCCACACACTAACCACTGTGTAAAATAGTTGCCCTTCATGTCCCTTTTAAATCTCTCACCTTAAAAATATGTCCCTAATTTTGAACTCCACCAGGGAAAAGATCCTTGCTATTCACCTTAATTATGCCCCTCATGATTTTATAGACCTCTAAAAAAGGTCATTCTCTCAACCTCCAATGCTCCAGTGAAAAAAAGGTCCCAGCCTATTTTTATAACTCAAACCTTCCAATCCCAGTAACATCCTGGTAAATCCTTTCTGAACCCTCACCAACGTAATCAACACAGTATTCCATAACAGGCCTCACCAACATCCTGGACAATCATCTTAGTCCCAGGAGATTGCTGGAGTTCCTAAGGGAGTTGCTTTATGCCCAGACAGCTTCAGCTGCAATACTGATGGCTTTTCTTGCTTTCTTTCTCAAAGGTCAGAAACAGGAGATGTTTGATGATGCACGGGCTGCGTTCAATACTATTAGCAACTCCTCAGATGCTGAAGAAATTCATGACCATAAGCAGCAAGATCTGGATGACATTGTAGGTTTAGGCTCGCAAGTAGCCAATAATACAGGGACCACGCAAGTGCCAGGAAATGACCACCTCCAACAAGAAACCATTTTCTAATGCATTCAAAGGCATTAGCATCTCTAAATCTCCAGTCAAGATTCTGGAGAGGTCACCATTGATCAGAGGTGTGAACAATCTTCACCTCTGCCTGTTGTAATGGTCAGGGATTTCTTTATAGAAATCTAAGGCACCACAGAAGTTACAGGGAACATTGGAGAGAATGAACTTTCCACTGTCGCCATGCACAATAGTAATACTGATCAACAGAAGTCCTGACTAGATTAAACTCTTTCCCAGTGTGATGTTTTTAAAGCCTTGCTTGAGTGCAGAGTAAAAAAGAAAATTGACGGGTGAGAGTGTTGTTGAGCGAGGTTGGCTTTCAGATGTTCAGTGGTGTGGTTAGTGGGGTTGCAGGTTGGGTGGCCTCAAACTCCTATGCGCTAGTAAGATTAGATTACTTACAGTTGGCCCTTCGGCCCAACAAGTCCACACAAACCCACCCAGACCCATTCCCCTACATTTACCCCTTCACCTAATACTACAGGCAATTTAGCAAGGCCAATTCACCTAACCTGCACATTTTTGGACTGTGGGAAGAAACCGGAGCACCCGGAGGAAACCCATGCAGACACTGGGAGAATGTGCAAACTCCACACAGACGGTTGCCTGAGGCGGGAATTGAACCCGGCTCTCTGGCGTTGTGAGGCAGCAGTGCTAACCACTGTGCCACCGTGCCGCTCTAATTTGAGGGAGATAATGCAGCGACATTAGGATTGGGGTAAGAAGTTTAACGTGAACTGGAATTATTTTTGAAAAAGATCAAAAAAGGTTATAACCCTGTTGTGTTCTATTTTGGTGAGGAGTTGCTAATGGAATTGAACACAGCCTATATGTCATCAAACATCTCCCATTTCTGACCTTTAAGAAAACAAGCAAGAAAAGTCATCAGTATTGCAGCTGAAGCTGTCTGGACATAAAGCAATGCCCTTAGGAACTCTAGCAATCTCCTGGGATTAAGGTGATTGTCCAGGATGTTGGTGAGGCCTGTTATGGAGTACTGTGTGCATTTCTGGTCACTCTACTACAGGAAGGATTATTAAATTGGAGAGAGTTCAGAAAGAATTTACCAGGATGGTGCTGGGAATGGAAGGTTTGAGTTATAAAAACAGGCTGGGACTTTTTTTTAAACTGGAGCATAGGAGTTTGAGGCCACCCAACCTGCAACCCCACTAACCACACCACTGAACATCTGAAAGCCAACCTCGCTCAACAACACTCACACAATTTTTTTTTTAACTATGCACTCAAGCAAGGCTTTAAAAACATCACACTGGGAAAGAGTTTGGAAAGAATGAAAACAACAAACAATACACTGCATAATTTAGTACTCTCCTAAACCAACCACTTACGAATTGAAACAATCTCCATATTTCAGAAGATAATAAAAATAATCCTGGGATGGTCAAGATTCAATAAATTCTGCACAAAAGCGTAGAATCACAGCTGCAACATTCCTGATCGTCTATGCTGCACATTGTACCATACTTGTGCAATGGATGAAGATCGCAGACTTTTACATTTGGATTTCACCTCATGAACTTCATTAAGATGTAAAGTACCACCACAGGACAGGCTGTCTTGTGTTTGCCATACCTTATAATGAAAATCAACTGGTAGCGTCTTAGATCCAATTAGTCTCTTTAACAGATAGGCCCTCCAGTCAGTGGTCTTGTTTCGAACAGCTGCACAAGGTGACACAAGATCATTTCATAACTCAATATATTGTATTTGGGACTTGATGACAATCTGATTACACCCAATGCTAGCCTGTTTGCAATACAGAGTGGCAGATGGAACAATGCACTATTAAGTTTGACACAAGATTAAAAATGGTAGCACTGGCTACAAGGAGAACAGCCAACTGCTTTGAGTTACAACCAAGATGGAAAACAGTCACTTCAGTTCCCCTACTCCCCACTCCATATAAAACAAAATATTTTGCTGAAGTCCTAATATAGCCAATGATATGCTCTCTCTATCAGGCAGAGGACCAAAAGGTCCATCAACTCTATTTGTTCACTGAACGCAAAATTCATTTACTACAAAATAAAACCCATTCAGCAAAATGCTCTCTGGGGTCAGGAGGTGGTTATTCTTGAAGGTTAAAATAAGGATAGAATGTTCCAAGGTCTGTCAATCTAGTGACCTTGCACATGCGGTCAAGTCACTAATCACACATTGTCATCTCTGGGGTCTTGTCAGATACAGCTTGCACAGGAAATCTTCTAGAATAATTAGCTGGATTTAGACTTAATTAACCACAAAGGTGATTAAAGAATGGAAACACAAGCTGGGAAGCTTATTCTTAGCTAGATTTCCCCAACTAATTGTAAACAGAAACCACTTTCTAAGCCATAAATTATTTAAACATAGTATTCATAAAACTAAGGTAAATGACATCTGAAAAGTCCATGTAATTATCTGATTTCTAATAAGTCTTGTTTAAAAAAGATTCAATGTCTCAAAAGATCTTTGTGTTTCTTTTATACCTTACCCAGACATCCACACACCACTCAAAACAGTGACAGTTTTCCCATAATCCTTCAGAAACAAGATGTCAAATATGAAGTGGTTTCATAATTTTACAATAGTTTTCAGAATTGAAAAACAAATTAAGTGTCAAGGCTGCTTCACAGCTGCACAAGGAAATTCTGCACTTAACATACAGCACTGCAGGGTGCTTAAAGTGTTAATTACTCAAACTTGCAGATTGTAACAGAGCTATTTAAAAATGTAAGAAATGAAAGCAAGAGCAAACTTTATGGTCCCTCAAACCTATTGTGCCATTTAATGAGATCATGTCTGATCTTTAATATCAACTCCACTTTCCATTACCCAAATTCCTTGAGAATGGTTTCCTCTTTTGTGCATTAGCTTGCCTTGCTTATTTTCAGCCCACAGTGCTGTCTAGAAACAGTGCAAAGAAAGAAAGCTGAATATTCGTCATCAACTAGTCTTCAGTTGTGCCTCCTTATGGCAACACATGAATTGTGGACTCTCAGAGCGAGGTAAAAGTTTTAGACAAACTCAGGGAAGTGTGGATCTCCCACATGACATGAAGGCCCATTGACAACCATGGACACATAGCTCCACTATCTGATGGATACCATGGCTAAGTGTATCAAAAATATCAAACTTCATCAAAAATAAATTTCTAAAATCTGTAGTGAAACTGGAGCCAGTCACTGACTGCCATGGTTTCCATGAGGTTGACTGTTTGATGAGGCCCAGGAAGACCAATTACTCTCCATGAATTTGTGGTCACGCAAACTTCTGCTCACTACGTCCGTACACAGTCCTATGCACTCTGTATCGGAATCTCCTGACATTCACTGGCTAAGTAAAGCATAGATTTTACAACTCCTGGCCTGGTTTCCAAATACTTTCAGAGTTTCAGTCAATGTCTCTATAATTTTATCCAATCTCTTCAGTTCTAGAGATGGCTGTACTCCAACCAATTTTGAACTCTATATGTTCTCAAATTTAATCATTCCACCACCTGCAATTATGCCTTCAACTGCTGAGAAAAATCACTGGAATTCTCTCTAAACATTTTGCCCCTCTATTGCTCTTCATCCCAATAAAGATGGTCCTTAAAACTTACCTCTTTGACCAAGTTTTAGACAACATACCCCATATCATTTTATCTGGCTCAGTGTCAGATAACACCATGGGACATTTAAATACATGTAATAGAAAATGCAAGCTGTTGTTTCGCTGTGATACTGTGCAAAAAACTGCAGTTACCGCTTTGAGAACTTACTCTGAGGAGGCACAAGAGGCTTGCCAAATGTGGCACACCAACCAATTGGATGGATATCTGCAGTTCCCAGGTTATACCAAAAATCCCGTTTCTGGTTGTTTTCAAATCCTTCATACCTCAGCAATGCCTTATAACCTACAAAAAAAAACACAAAAAGCAATAACAGTTAAAAACTTCAAAAGAAACAACTACACTTGTTACTAAAATACCTGCAATCAGATAATGAGACTCAAAATTCCATTAAGAATGACAGTAGCATGTTATGGACGTCACTGGATTATTAATCCACAGACCCAGGTTAATGGCTCTAAAAAACCTGTTCAATTCCCACCACAGTAGCTGATGGAATATAAATTTAATTCATTTTAAAAATCTGGAATCCAAAGCTGATTCAATCACTTGCCATTCAGAAGCCTGGTCTGGTCTACATATGGCCAAACCCATATCAACATAAAGGGTTGACTTAACTGCCTTCATAGGATAGTCTACAAGTCACTCAGTTCCAAGGCAGTTTGAAGTGAGAAACAAATCCTGACCTTGCCGACATGGCATGAAAGAAAAAAAAAAGGAAGATAAATAATCTATCAAAGTTTGTGAGAAGATTTGTAGCTTGGGTGCTCGTTGCTGTGGTTCTGTTCGCCGAGCTGGAAGTTTTTGTTGCAAACGTTTCGTCCCCTGTCTAGGTGACATCCTCATTGCTTGGGACCCTCCTGTGAAGCGCTTCTGTGGTGTTTCCTCCGGCATTTATAGTGGCCTGTCCCTGCCGCTTCCGGTTGTCAGTTTCAGCTGTCCGCTGTAGTGGCCGGTATATTGGGTCCAGGTCTATGTAATTGTTGATGGAGTTTGTGGATGAGTGCCATGCTTCTAGGAATTCCCTGGCTGTTCTTTGTTTCGCTTGCCCTATAATGGTAGTGTTGTCCCAGTCAAATTCATGTTGCTTGTCGTCTGCGTGTGTGGCTACTAGGGATAGCTGGTCATGTCGTTTCGTGGCTAGTTGATGTTCGTGAATGCGGATTGTCAATGGTCTCATTTGACGTAACGGCACTGTTCACCTCTATTGACAAAGCCCTAGCCAGAGAAACAATAGCCAACCTGCTGAACAGACATACTGAACCCATCAACAAAGACGGCATACTTAAACTACTGGACTTGTGCCTCACAACACACTTCACATTCAACAACCAGATATACGAACAAATCAACGGAACACCCATGGGCTCACCGATCTCGGGACTCATAGCAGAAGCAGATGCAAAGGTTAGAACAAACAGTCTTACCACAAATTCAACCCAAACTCGGGGTCAGATACGTTGATGACACCTTTGTAATCATTAAAAACACAGAAATAGAGAAAACACACCGGACCATCAACGCCACACTCACAGGAATCCGATTCACCAGAGAGGAAGAAAAGGGCAACCAACTCCCATTCCTAGACGTGAGGGTACAGAGAACACCAAACGGAGAATTAACCACTAAGGTACACAGGAAAGCCACACACACAGACCAAGTCCTAAACCATGAAAGTA
>NC_057748.1:18001164-18032537 GCF_004010195.1 Chiloscyllium plagiosum | reverse complement strand
CACTCATCCACAAACTCCATCAACAAACACATCGACCTGGACCCAATATACCGGCCACGACAGCAGACAGCTGAAACTGACAACCGGAAGCGGCAGGGACAGGCCACTATAAATGCCGGAGGAAACACCACAGAAGCGCTTCACAGGAGGCTCCCAAGCACGGAGAATGTCACCTAGACAGGGGACGAAACGTTTGCAACAAAACCTTCCAGCTCGGCGAACAGAACCACAGCATAATCTATCAATTTGTAGGGCATTAAAGGCATTCAGGTGAAGGAAGAGTTAATGGGTAGATGATATATTTGACCAGGTCACACAGATGCAATTCAGTTCCCACCTTAAAATTATGCAGTCTGTCAGTATTTAGTGTGCATTTTTTATCACAAGCTATGTCCGCATGGTAACAGCAGAACAGTAACTCCTGCCAACATTTTGAACAAGTACATGTTCTCCCACCATCATGACTGAAGATATCTTAGTGGGATCATCCCTAGAGTACCAATTCAGAGACCCAGGTAATGACATGTGGTCCAGAGTTCAAATCCCACCAAGGCAGTCAATGGAATTTGAATTTTTTTTAAAAAATAAAGTGCTCAATTAAGACTCTATTAACAACCTTTCCAACAAAAAACTAAACCAGTTCACTAACATCCCTTTGTGGGCGAGTGGGGGTATGTTGCCCTTACTGGTCTGGTCTACATGTGACCCTAGACCCACAGTAATGTGGCAGACTCTTACCTGCCTTACGGGTGATTAGGGATGGACAATAAATGGTGACCAGCAACACCCACATTCAGTGAATGGATTAAAAGAAATTGTTCTCCTTGGAGAGAAGAGGAGGAGATCCGAAGATGTGATAAAAGGTTTTCAACATCACTAGCTAGATAGAACAGATAGAGAGAAATTATTCCCCCTTGTCAATGGAACAAGAGGGCATAAAATTAAAATGATCTGCAAAAGAAGCAAGTCTGATATTTTTCACTCAACAAGTAGTTAGAGTATGGTATGCGCTGCCAGGAAGTGTGGTGGAAGCAGGTTCAATTGGGGCATTCAAGACAGCACTGGGTAATTATTTGGATAAAAACATGCAAGGAGTATGGTTTTTGGGGGGGGGCGGGGAAAAAAAAAAAAGAGGTAAAAAAAGACATTGGCATTATGTAATTACGCCCATTTATAATGGGCTCCTTCACTGCAATGATAATTCTGTGAATCTGATGAGTGAATGCCATTTTGCTCCCAGGTTACTTCTTGATTGCAATAAATTTAATAGTGCAACATTAAAAGAAAGTTGTTTTGTGGTTAATTTATTAGAATAAGTGAATAAGTTGTAAAGACGGTATGCAGAGACTCCGCATAACCTGGTTAGCTTAATTGGTAAATAATGGGACTCAGGTTCGTGGTCTTGAGCCCCTTTTTTTAATATATAAAACACTTATTCAAAACACTGTTTTAATCGATAGTGTAACTCTACAGATAAGAGCATTGTGTTCTGGTTTCCAACACTGGCTTTTACTGAAACTAATCCAGCCGCTAAGAGGAAAAAGAAGGCATTCTACTATAACGAAAATCCAACCATTTAAATGGCTGCTGAGTAGTTGCATATTTATTCCCCTATCTCAACCAATTTTGTTGACAATGAGACAGTTAAGATACCAACTTGCAAAGAAAACAGAAGTCTGTGACCAGAAACATGCACTTAAAACTGGCTCTCACTTTAAAAAGCTCAACACTGACACTGCATTTTCACATGTTCAGAAAGGCTCCCCCTGGTGTGGCAGCACTGCGGCCAAATGGAAACTGCATTTGTAAAAAATATTACACTGCAGTTACAATCTTCTGCCAGTAGCCATGTTGCAGCAAAAGAATGAAGCTGGCTTCTACAAAAATCTACTTTCCACCATGAGAAGGCAACCCTAAAGACACTTGGATTTACTTCACCTCTCCTCAAAGTTCATTAAAGGAATGTTACTTTAAAAGTTACAATTTACTTTCTACTTTTCTTCTGATGGTGACACCCTCCTTATTTTTATCTTCATATAGAATGGCCTTTAGCCACTTAACAGTCCTGCCAAACATCAGAAGCAATTTCCAATCAGGGAGTACTCATCTGAAGGACATCACTGGAGTTTCAGGAGTAACCAGCTGAACTACTGGTGTGACAGAAAAGCATTCAACAACCCAAGAATCATAGCAAACATGGTCAGTTTGATGCAAATCTGCATACAGAGCAGGGAATGGAGGTCTTGTGGCACAGTGAGCAGCATCCCTCCCTCTGGGTCAGAAGGTCTAGGTTTGAGTCAGTCTTCAGAGTCTGATGGCTGAAGGTGGATTTTTTTTTAAAATAAAACTTGTTCATGGGATGTGGATGGCACGAGCTATAATCAGCATTTACTATCCCTTCCTAGTTGCCAAGAGGGTAGGTTAGAGTTAACCCACACATGCTCATACACTAGGAGTCACATGTAGGCCAGACCAGGTGAAGACACCAAATTTCCTGCCCTAAAAGAACTTGAGTCAACTAGATGAGTTTCATGGTCATCATTAGACTAGCTTTTTATTCTAGAAGTTTTACTGCGAGATTCAAACCAGCGTCCTCAGAACATTAGCCAGTCGTTCTGTATTACTATCCCAGTGACATTACTGGCCCAGTGAAGGGTTTATGCCTGAAACGTCAATTCTCCTGCTCCTGGGATGCTGCCGGACTGGCTGTGCTTTTCCAGCACATGTTCTTCGACAATGATGTTACCAGGACTGCCTAATACATTGACAACAAGTGGTCAGTGCAGGAGAACTTCCTGGCCATCTCAAACCATGAACTACTGGCAGCACATGCCTCCCCACATAATAACTTTTCCAAGTGCAAGTTCATACTTTGATTATGTGTCAATTTTGCTTCAAAGGGCTGTGATATGCCCACGAGCAAGTGACATCCTCATTGAGGAAATTCGCTTACAACACAGGCATGTGGGCAGGCATCTAAATGTTGCTGCCCTGGCTTACAGAATCCAATACAGTGCCTGATGTTACCATGAGAAGCTGAGAGATGAAACTTATGGTACCAACCTGCTAACTTTATGACATGTGCAATCCAGTAGACTTTGTTTGGCAGATTACAGTCAAGGTTCAATACTTCCACCTTCATTCCTTCCAGAACATCTTCCCACTGATCAAAAAGTGGAACCTACATAGGAGGCACGAGATATTACATTTGGTTCCATCTCAAAGTATTTTTAAGATAAAAAAAACAAGGAAAAATAACAATACAGAATGCACCAAATAAAGAGACAGAGCTGGTGGGAGAGAGAATAAATGTGATGAAAACAGTTCAGAGAAGGTTTATTAGACTAGTATTTGAATAGGGCACTTAGTCACAGAGATGTACAGCACGTAAACAAACCCTTCAGTCCAATTCATCCATGTCGACCAGATATCCTAAACTAATCTAGTCCCATTTGCCAGCATTTGTCCCATATCCCTCTCAATCTTTCCTATTCATGTACCCATCCAAATGCCTTCTAAATCCTATAACTGTACCAGCCTCCACCACTTCCTCATGCAGCTCATTCCATATATGCACCACTCTCTGCATGAAAACGTTACCCCTCAGGTGCCTTTTATATCTTTCCCCTCTCACCCTAAACCTATGCCCTCTATTTCTGGACTCTCCCAACGCAGGGAAAAGATCTTATCTATTTACCCTACTCATGCCCCTCACTTTATAAATCTCTATAAACTCACTTCAGTGTCTGATGTGCCATGGAAAACAGTCCCAGCCTATTCAGCCTCTCCCTATAGCTCAAACCTCCCAACCCTGGCAATATCCTTGTAAATCTTTTCTGAACCCTTTCAAGGTTTCACAAGATCTTTCCTGTAGCCTGAAGAAAAGGTTGTTCAGGGGAGGCTTATATTGCTGCATTTTAGAAAAAAGTGAGATATGACACGATTCAAACTGATTGATTTAGAGGCTCCTAACAAGGTAGATGTGAAGAAGACATTTCCTCTTATGGGGAACCTAAAGCTAGGAGTTGTTGCTGACAAATCGGGTGTGGTGAAACGGTTAAAAATTATGTCCCAATACATGTGTGAATCTAACCGGAATGGAGGTGTTGCTTAGTCCCGTGTGAATCTTATTACACACCTCCCCGTGTGAATCTTCTTATCTGTATGTAACCAGAATGGAATGTGTTTTTTAGCCTTGCTCTGCTGTTCACATGAATGTTTATATCTGGAAAAGAGTATATCAGCTGGAAAAGTCTCCAGTTCGGTGAGTCTGCTCCGGGGTTACGTTTAACCGCCGAGCGTGGGTTGTTGGCAACCGCTCTACAAGAACTGACGGCTCCCAGTTCCGGTAACATGTAGAGTGAGTATAAGCCAGACCCGTTGTAAGTATGAGACCTGGTTGTGGCGACGCTGCGGGGAATAAAATGCTCATATTCTAGCAGACTCGCCTCTTGGTCGTTTGTTCTGTGTCAGACTACTCTCCTACGAACCTGACCTTGAGAATTTTTTAAAACATCGGGGCACAATGTCTCTTTAGGTTGGGAGCCTTTGGAACCCTCATCTTGAAAAGTCAGTGGAAGCCGGGTGCTTAAATATTTTTGAGGCAAACAGATCTAGAGAAGAGTCAAAGACTTGTAACTCCATTTCTCTTCACTGAAGCTGCCAGACCTGAAAGTTTCTTCACCAGTTGCAGTCTTTGTTTGGAGATAGCCCTGTGCTTAACAAGAATCTAAGAGATTTTCAGGGGTCAGTGAGAATGCAGAATTACAATCAGATTAGCCATGACCTTATTGAATGGTCTACCCACTTCTATTTTGTATTAGTGAGAACAACAAATTCTGACTAGCTAGAGACATTTGCACCTCATGCAAGAATAAAAAAGTCACAAAGAAATCAGAGAGCAAAAAGACAAAAAGGATGAAGGAATCAAGAAATCGGCACAATTACTAAAGGTCTGTGAAAAAAGTAGAGGCTATTGAAATAGGGATGCCAAGATGCTGGCTAAGATATCCAGGCCATATGACAAATAAAGTGGTGCTTGAAATTACAAGATAAAAAATTACTCTTAAAAAATAACATCCAGAAAAGAAAAAGGACAATATTTTCAGCTATTTGATCAGAGGTGAAGAGATACAGCAAAAGTGGAGGCAGAAAGAGGGGTTAACCTATTGTAGTTCAATGACAGATGTTAGAGCAGTAGCAAACATGCTATACAGTGGATGCGTGAGGGTGACAGTGACAATGTGTCATGCAGCAGATTTCCTGGCAGGAGTGACAAGCAGTAGCCACAACTGAGAAATAGACAAAAACAGAAGAATATAGAAAAATTGAGAGTTGGAAAGGGAGGAGATGTCGTGAAAGAGAGCACACACACACACACACACACACACACACACATTAGGAAAGATTAGAGACAGAATCTCTTATTTCTTTCATAGAGTGTGGGCATAGCTGGTATTTATTGCCTACCCCTAACTTCCTTGGAGAAGGTGGTGAACTGCCTTCTTGAACTGCTACAGTCCTTCAGGTGTAGGCATATCCATAGTACTGTTAGGAAGGAATTCCAGGATTTGTTGCCCTCGTCTTCCTGGGTGATAGAAGTTATGGGTTTGGAAAGTGCAATTGCAGAAGTCTTGGGATATTGCAGTGCATCTTGTACACACAACTATCACTGTGCATTGGTAGTGTAAGGAAAGCACATTGGAGGCATTAGATAGGATACCAACGAAGTGAGCTGCGTTGTCCTGGGTGGTCTTCGACATCCTGAGTGCTACTGAGCTGCACTCAGCTGGACAGAACTGACTTGCGCCTTGGAGGCGATGACTAAGCTTTGGGCATTCAGGAGGCAAGTTTCTTGCTGCAGACTTTCCAGTCTCAGACCACAGTTCCCACGGTATTAATATGTTGGTCCAGCTGTGTTTCTGGTCAGTCTAACCCTTAGGATGTTGATAATTTAACAAAGAGCAATAATTCATCCTGCCATATAATATTGAACAAGAGCTCACAGAAATCAAAAGATATGAAGAAAAACAAAAGCTGACTGGGTAAGGATTGGATAGAGAGTAATGATTTGGAATGCACAATCCGAAAGGGCGACGGAAATAGTTTCAAAAATAACAGGAAGTAGACCATTCAGCCCCTTGAACCTACTCCACTGTGCCAAATTATTGCTAATTTTTGGAATACTTAAATAAAAAGTTTTGCAGGCCATAACCTCCAGCCTTCAACACAGTTATTCCCTTGAGACAGATTACTAAACTTATTGATCTCGGACCAAGCACGTATCTCTGCAACTGGATCCTCAGTTTCCTGACCCACAGGCCACAATCAGTGAAGACTGGGGACAATATTTCATCCTCACTAACACAACACTGAAGCCCCCTTACTGTACTTGCTGTATACCCATGACTTTGTCGCCAAATACCAGACGAATGCCATTTACAAGTTTGCTGATGACACCACCATGATCGGTTGAATCTCAGATGGAGACGAAACAGACTACAGACAGGAGGTGAAAGACCTAGAAAAATGGTGCACTGAGAACAATCTAGTTCGCAATGCCAGCAAAACCAAGGAACTCATTTACTTCTGGCCGGATGTTGCTCATGCCCCCCTACACATTAACAGCAGAGAGATGAAACGAGTGGAGAGTGTCAAGCTCCTGGGAGTGGTCATCAATAACAAGCTGTCTTGGACTCTTCATGTGGGCGCACTGGTGACAAAGGCCCAAAGTCTCTTCTTCCTCAGTCAGCTGAGGAAATTTGGCATGGCAGCAAATACCCATGTCAACTTTTATAGGTGCACCATTGAGAGCATTCTGTCTAAATGTATCAGTACCTGATGTGGCAACTATACCATTCAAGATCGGAGACAGTTACAGAGAGTGGTGAACTCAGCCCAGACAATCACAAAGGCCAACCTATACAATCCATCTACCAGGCCCGCTGTCAAGGAAAGGCCGCCAGCATTCTCAAAGATCCATCCCACCCTGGCAATGTTTTTCTACAACCTTCACCATTAGGGAGAAGGTATAGAAGCCTGAACACACGCACCAGCTGGTTTCTACCCTACTGTTAGAATACTGGTCTCAAACTCTTAGCATTCGTCTGTACCTGTGTTTTTGTTTTTGCCGCTGTTTACCTATTATTTACTTATCTACGCTACTTAACTTTTTGATCTGCCTGTATTGCTCACAAGACAAAGCTTTTCACTGAGCCTTAGTACAAGTGACAATAAATTCAATTCAATTCAATACAATACAAGGGAAGAGGAAGTGGAAGGGCTAATTGGATAGGTCTTTCAAAGGCTGGCACAGATACAACGGGTTGAATAGCCTCCTGCTGCAATGTATCATACCACAATTTCTGCTTTTAAAATGACCACATATGGAATTTTGTTGCATTAATTAATCGCTAGCCTCATCTCCAAAACAATGACTGCAGTTCTAAAGTAGTTTTGTTTGGCTATGAATCGTAGTCACTAAGTTTTTCTGTCTAAACAGAAAATGCTAGAAGTACTCAGCAGGTCTGGTAGTGTCTGTTAAATCCAGAGAGTTGCAAAGTGCTTAATTTAAAGGCAAGGTGCCATTCCTTGAATTTTGATAGAACAATTGAGGATGTCAAAGAAAAGTAAGGAGAGTCAGAGAGAAATTAGGACAGAAAATTAAGAGAGCAAACAAATCAGAAACAATGAATCAGGCTTGTGACTGAGGTGCTCAGTAAAATGGTCAGACAAGCTTTCTTTGCTCTCTCCACTTCCAAAGAAGAGAGAAAAACAGAATGCTTCAAATCAATGACTTCTCACCAGAAGTTAAGATCATAGAATCCCTACAGTGTGGGAACAGGGCATTCGGGCCAACAAGTCCACACCGACCCTCCAAAGAGTATCTCATCAACCCCATTCCACTACCCTAGTACTCTACATTTACCCCTGACCGATACACTTAGCCTACACATTTTTGAACACAATCGGCAATATAGCATGACCAGTTTACCTGACCTGCACATCTTTGGATTGTGGGAGGAAACCAGACCATCCAGAGGAAACCCACGTACACACGGAGAATGTGCAAACTTCGCACAGACAGACAGTCGCCAGAGGCTGGAATCGAACCTGGGTCCCTGGCGCTGTGAGACAGCAGTGCTAGTCACTGTGCCGCCCCCAAGAAATTAAGAAATACAACGGATTTTAAGAAATAAAAACAGGTAACAGTGGAGAAAGGAACAAAAAAAGTGTACCTGTGATAGGGTGGAAGACTGAAGGATTAAACACGAAGGAATGCAGTGACACCGAGAAAACATACCAAAAGGGTCAAAGAAAGTGCAATGGCAACAGCAGAACAATTGCCAGTACCAGCTGTCTGAAAAGACCAGATCAGTGATCATTAAATATGTTTTAAAGGCAGAGGTAGATGGATGGGGATATGCAGGAATGTAGAGATTAAAATCAGTTCATCCTGGTCTTACTGAATGGCAGAGCAGGGCTGAAGAGCCAAGTGGCCTTGCTCCTTGCTCACATCACAGTTTGAAATTGAAATGTGATGGTGGTGTAGTGGTAATATTACCAGACTAATAATCCAGAGGTCTAGGCAAAAGCTCTGCATTCATAGGTTCAAAACCCAGCTTTGCAGCTGTGGATTTTAAATTTGATTGACAAAACAAAACTGGAATTGTAAAGTAGTCTGACTAAAGATGATCACATATGCATTATCGACTTGTTTTTAAAGGTTGTTGCACTTACGGAAGGAAATCTACTATTCTTACTTAGTCTGGTCTATGCGCAATTTCCAGACTTAGTACAATAATGATAGACCATTTCAGAGTCAAGTCAGCCAGTCAGTTCAAGGGCACTTAGGGATGGGCAACAAATGCTGGCAATGCCACTGACACATACACCCCACGATAGGATAAATAACAATTGCTGAATTTACTGTTAAATCCAGAGAGTTGCAAAGTGCTTAATTTAAAGGCAAGGTGCCATTCCTTGAATTTTGATAGAACAATTGAGGATGTCAAAGAAAAGTAAGGAGAGTCAGAGAGAGATTAGGACAGAAAATTGAGAGAGCAAACAAATCAGAAACAATGAATCAGGCTTGTGACTGAGGTGCTCAGTAAAATGGTCAGACAAGCTTTCTTTGCTCTCTCCATTTCCAATGGCACTACATTGCAAACAGCAAATACAGTAGCTCCCTCTCCCACTGCCTAATTACTGATGCACACAATCTTTGCTTTCTTAAATTAGGAAGCGCAGCAGAAAGCATTACTTGCTAACTATACTTTTTCTCAATTTCAATACAAAATCAAAAATAGAAACTTAAAAACATTTTTGTTGGAAACACAAACAGATTATCAGGTAAAATGGATTATCTACTCTCAAAGTAGATTATCCCAGTGATGTCAATAGCATGCAGCCACTGGAACACAATGTACAGTGACAATTTCTAAATGATACAGCAATCACTAAAGACTCTGAGCACAATAATAAGAACTACTTTGTCTACCATGCATCCCTAGCATATTATTGCACATCCGGAAAAGCCAAACAATTTCTTTCAGCAATACCACTAACCTGAGATACAGTACAACCAGCAACCAACTTATAATTCTATTAAGACATTGGCCCAAACCCAGAATTTATAGTGTTAATATAGAAACAGTGGGCAGCTGTCAGCTATTTGGCCCTTCAAGTCTTCTTCACTGTTCAATACAATTTTGGTGGATACTCTACCTCAATGCCATATTCAGGTCATTCTGCCATAACTCATTTCACTGATGTGAACTTGTTATGCGCTTGACAAATTGGGGACAGTTTCTAAACTGGTGTTGGCCGTAATGCGATTGCATCGCCAACACTTCAAGTACTGTTTCTAAAGCATGATTTTTCTATAATGTGGGGTTGCACAAGAACCACCTGTTCTCATTTTTTCCTTGATATTAAAATCTAAAGATTTCGCTCTTTCCTGAAGATATTCAGTTAGTTAGCCTCCAAATTGCTCTCTGGTAGAGAACTCCACAAGTTGACCACCCTCTAAGTGAAGAAATGTTTCCTCATCTCAGTACTGAACAGTCGACCCCATATGCTGAGACTGTTACCCCGGGTTCTAGACTTCCTATACAGGAAAAATATCTCTGCAGCAAGTCTGTTCAGTTGTTAAAACTTTATATATATTTCAAATCAGATCCCCTCTCCTCTTTCTAAACTCTAGTGAATAAAGGTTCAGTCAAAACAATCTCTACTCATTGAGGGCCAACCCTAGTATCAGCCTAATGAACCTCCACTGCACGCCCTCTATGGCAAGTAAACCCTCTCTTAGGTAGAGGTGCCAAAACTGCATGCAACCCTCCAGGTGTCATTTTACTAAGGTCCTGAATAACTGCACGAAGTTGCTGACATCTCACTAATGCTGTTGCGGGAATTGCCCAGCAAAGAATAAGTGCTTCCCTTCCAGCAGAGAGGAACCAGCACCATCACCACCACCGCCACCACCACCAACCTTAGTCTCTCTTCAACTAAAAATGCCATCTCAAAGTGCCCACAAGCCTGAGAACTGGGTGTTACTAATCTCTTTGCCCGAAATAGTGAATGTGAGTGACAGCGAGTGACTGCAAACACAACATCAATACATCTTGTAATACTCACATGTTTGAAGCAACTGACAGGGGCGGCTTTGCATTTGTGTTCGTCGATATATTTTCCCCATTCAAATCCTTGGTTAACTGCTTAAAAGGGAAGGGGTAAAGAAAAAAGTTATTTGGGAAAGCTGGGTTTGCAACAGGTAAAAAAGGTAACAAAGCTGGTATCAGTTCAAGGCAGATTCAAGCTCCCCCCTATAACACTGAGAAAAGCAAGGTACTACCACAGGATGTTGCTGTGTTGCCAATATGTGAAACTTTATTTTGTAAGGACAAGCAAAGATTGGGAAAATTCGAGGCAACATGTCTCCTGGATGCTCTTGTCCATCCCCTGGTGGCCACTTTAATAGCAGCATTTAGAGTCATAGAGATGTACAGCATGGAAACAGACCCTTCAGTCCAACCCATCCATGCCGACCAGATATCCCAACCCAATCTGGTCCCACCTGCCAGCACCCGGCCCATATTTATAGGAAATTGCCTTTTCTCTCACTAGAACTTCAATTTATATAGCATTGATTGATTTATTACTGTCACAATCACCAAGATAGTGAAAAGTGTTGTTTCACGTGCTAAACAGGCAGATCATGCCATCCAGACAGATCATACTATACCAAGTGCATCAGGGAAGCAAAATAGAGTGTAACAGCCATGCAGAGAATGAGCGGGAGGGGTCAGAATTAATATTTGAGCGGTCCATTCAAGAGCATGATAAACAGCAGGTAAGAAGCTGTTTTTTTCAACTATTCAAACATGTATACAAACTTGTATATCTTCTGAGCGACAACTGTTTAATGTAATCACCACAGGCTTCACAGGTGAATTAGAAAATAAAATGTTAATTCAGCCACATAGGTAGAAATGAAGCCAAATAAGATTTTTTTTTAAGAAAAGAAGGGTAGGGTGTAAGAAGTGTCTTGCAAGAGGCAAGTGAAGTATAGAGGTGAAGAGCTATAGTGAGAGAGATTATTCCAGAGCTTGGAGCCAATGCACCTGAAGGCATGGTCGGTGGTGGAAAGATTAAAGTTGGAAATGTACAAAGAAGTCAGGTTAAGAGCACAGCAGACATCTTGGAGATTAGTGGGCTTGGATGGGGTTACAGAGATAGGAAGGGGTGAAGATAAGGAGTTTAAAAGATCAATAACTTGAAACTAAAGATTTCTTTGACTGGGAGTCATTGTAAGTCAGTGGCACAGAGGTAACAGGAGAACTGAATTTGGTGTATGTTAAGAAACAGAGGTAGTTTGGATGAGCTCAATATTTACAGAGGATGAAATATGAGAAACCAACCAGGAGTGTGGGAAATAGTGAAGTGTAGAGGTGAAGTGTAGAGTGAGGGCCTCAGAAGCAGATGAACTCAAGAGTGGGCCAAAGTCGTGTGATGTTATGGAGGAGAAAGCATACGGTGCTGGCACAAATGAAGCAGAAGCTAATCCTGGGTTCAAATACAACTAAAACATTGTGAACAGGATAGTTTAATCTCAGACTGTTATCAGAGAGAGAGTCAGCAGCATGCTAAGATGGTTTGAAGTAGTATTCAAGAGCAATGGTTTCAATCTTCAAGTACTTATTTGGTGGAAATTCTGTTCACTCAGTACTGAATGTACACTGATAGTTTAACAAGGTGAAAAAAAGTCAAGAGAAATGGTGGCGAGGTCAAGCTGCGTGTGGAAAGTATGCAGGTATAAATGGACACCAGGGTTTTTGGATGATGTAGTCGATGGGCAGTGTAAAGGATAAAGAGGAAAGGGCAATGATAAATCCTTTGAGGACACTGGTGGTGATAGAATGGGAATGAGAAACCATTGCAAGTAATTCTGATTGATATTTGATAAGAATGGAGCCAGGTGAGAGGAACCTTACCCAGCAGGATGACAGTGGAGAAGAATTGTGCTCACCAAATAGGAGGGGTTATCGAAAGGATGGTGGGAGGGAATGTTTTGCGCATGTGACAGAGTCACAGAATGTCAATCATAACTCTGTCAATCATACAGACTAGAGGAAGGAAGATGAAGTCACAATTCCCTGGTACCCAACACAGTCAGTGAAAATTACAAGGTCTTGAGGTTTGAGTGTTAAAACAATTCCTGGGTTCCTAGTGCAATTCTCTTGTTGTAATCCTGGCTGGCTGAGCTGGTGCCAGTAACATAGCTGGCCATAATATGTGGAAGAATGGGAGTGCAAAACAGTCATCCTGTTTCTAATTGATACTTCGTAGTATGTTTCAGCATGTGTTCAGTGAAGATGCAACAACCTTCAGCTGGGATTCCTCATCTATTTGACCCATCATCTGCATAAATAGAAAAGGATGAAACTAGATGCTAATTTACAGAACGCATCACAAATATGCCTCCTGTCTACTAACCCAGTGGTTCAGTGTTTCTTGAGGTCTTAGAAAAGACATTACGGATTAAACAGATCGATTAATAAACAGCACCCTGAAGGAGCAGTAAAGCAAACAAATCTTTAAAAGGCAAGTTAGTGAATTTAATTTAAGTGTCACTCCCAGGGCTGGTGAAGCACTGTAGTGTCCAGCCAGTCTTTGAGATATTTTTCTTATTAGTTTTCAACTATCAAAAATCGATAGACTGTTAATCTTTGGTAACTAAAGAAGCAAAGCACATCGACAACAATAACAGCATGTTTGGTATAGATGACTGACTTCTGTACATATGCTGGAAATGGTTAATGAATCAACATTGAACCATCTGTTTATACTTAACAGCAGAACCTTCCAAACCACCAAGATAGACAAGAGCAACAGAAACATGGTTACACCACCATATTCATTTTCCCTTCAAGCCACACACCATCCTGATTTGGAATTATATTACCATGCCTTTACTGTCACTGGGTCAACTTCCTTCCTAACAGTAGACCTACACCTCAGTTCTTCAAAGAAGGTAGCTCACCACCACTGTCCCAAGAACAATTGTTGGTGGGAAATGCACGCTGGCTTAGTAGGCAAAATGTCCACATCCCATGAATGAAAATAAAACTGTACAACAAACACAATACTGATAGCCCCACCCTGTATGTCATGGCTCAAAGATAAGAATGGTCACTTGGCGAAGTATCAAAGAAATCATACAAGGATGCCTTGTACTGATAAGGCAAAGATTGTAATAATCCAAAAGTACAACAAATAGCAATCTGTAACAAGATAACACGTCTTACCTGAATTGTTATTCTGAGTAATATCTGATCCCTTCCCATTGGACTGTTGCTGTAGAAATGCCCCCAGTTTAGATGACCACGAGGCTTTGTTTAACACCTTTGCCTTTTTTGTAGGCGGTTTTCCCTGTGAAACAAATGGAATTCATCTATGAAATGTAGTTTGCAACTAAACAAAAAAAATTCCTTGGTAGGATGTAGGAAGAGGTCAGGTTTTGCAGATTCTCACTTCAGAAATCTGGAGTAAGAAAAAGCAAACATACACAATCAATTATAGTCACTTGCAGTCAGGGCCACAGATTCAGACACAATCACTTGCTGTCACCCAAACAAAAGTTCTTGCAAAAATAAATGTACACGTGCAAACATGTTGACAGTGTTCATGATGCATTGACTCCTGTTTGAAGCTGCATCTCTGGATATCAAATGAGGATAAATGCAGACTTGTCTGGCATCAGAACACATACTTTTCAGAACCATAACAAAAAAGGAACATAAATAACAGAGGAAGAAATTACCCAACTTCCTCTGATTGGGTGCCAAATATTTACAAGTACATGGAAACTGGAAAACTTTCATCATTTGGAACAGGATGTCTTCGCAAGCTGGAGACTCCAATGCATTGGACACCATCAAGCAAGATTGGGATCTGGTTAGATCAAAACTCATCGCTTTCACAAAAGGTGGATAATACGAGGATGGGAGAGTGCTCCCTCTGTGAATACGGTTGTGTTTAATATGTGATTTTCTGTTGCTCCTATGAGGGTTGGAGGGATTGGGAGCGTTGGATGATCTTAGGATAAACAGTACACCAGAACTGAATGATGTTAGACTAGATGAACCAGGGGTTCTTTATATTTCATTATTCACACATAACATTCATATAGTTGAAAATCAAAGCTGCAGACATGCTGAAGAAGGGTCTTCGACATGGTGGTTGTGTGGTCCAGTACTTGCAGGATCAAATCATTATAGTCATGGCCCCAGCAAATGGTGTTTCCAAAAGTAAGAAGTGAGCCCTTGACACTTCACACCCAGACAGCTATAACCTTAGTTTGCATTTCTGCAAAGTGTAAGTTGATCGTGAACAAAATAAATGATCAAGAGTCTGGAATAGAAAATAGTCATAGAATGTGCAGATATTGAAGTGACAAATGCCAACTTATGAAGCTGGTAATTTCAAAAGTGTTAATGGAAATAAAAATATGCACAATTTTGGCTTTAGTTGAGAATGCTTCACATTAGAAATAGATTCCTATGTATAAAATAAATAAATAGATTTTTCTTTAAAATGTGGGCAGCACAGAGGCTAAGGACTACTGCTTCACAGTGCAAGGGATCCAGGTTCGATTCCAGCATCAGGTAAATGTCTGTGTGGAGTTTGCACGTTTTCCCAGTGTTTGTGTGGGTTTGCTCCAGGTGCTCTGGTTTCCTCCCACAATCCAATGATATGCAGGTTAGGTGAATTGGCTATACTAAATTGCCCATCCTGTTCATGGATGCGTAGATTAGATACATGAGTCAGGGGCAAACAGAGTATAGAAATAGAGTTGGGGAATGGATCTGGGTGGGTTACTCTTCAGAGAGTCAGTGTGGACTTGTTGGGCCAAATGGCCTGCTTCCACACTGTAGGGATTCTATGATTCTATAACAAGGTGACCCAAAGGTATGTCTAATCATAGTCAAGTGTGCTGCTGGAAAAGCACAGCAGGTCACAGCATCAGAGGAGCAGGAGAATTTATGTTTTGGGCATAAGCTCATGAGGAATGAGGCTTGTGGGTGGGTGGACAGTGAGATAGACAAGAGGCGATTGGGGCAACGTAGCTAGGAATATGATGGGGGTGGGTGGGAAGGTGATAGGTCAGAGAGGAGAATGGCATGGATAGGTGGGAAGATAAATGAACAGGTCAAGAGGGTAGTGCCAAGTTGGAGGTTTGGGGGGAGGTGTGGTGTGAAAGAGAAGGAAGATGAGGAAACTGGTGAAATCCACATTACAACCAGCATGGGTGAGAATGTGGTGCTGGAAAAGCACAACAGGTCAGGCAGCATCTGAGGAGCAGGAGAATTGACAGTGCGGCATTAGCCCTTCATCAGGAACGAGGCTTGTGAGCTGAAAGATAAATGGGAGATGGGGCTGTGTGGAAGAACGCCTTGGTGGCTCAGTGGTTAGCACTGCTGCCTCACAGCGCCAGGGACCCAGGTTAATTCACACCTCAGGCAACTGTCTGCATGGAGTTTGCACATTCTCCCAGTGTCTGCATGGGTTTCCTCCAGGTGCTCCGGTTTCCTCCCACAGTCCAAAGATGTGCAGGTTAGGTGAATTGGCCTTGCTAAATTGCCCGTGGTGTTAGGTGCATTAAGGCAGGGGTGAATGTAGGGGAATGGGTCTGGGTGGGTTGCTCTTCGGAAGGTCAGTGTAGACTTATTGGGCTGAATGGCCTGTTTCCACACTGTAGTGAATCTAATCTAAACTAAAAACCATACGGGATTAGGGTCCCAAGGCAGACGGTGAGGCGTTCTTCCTCCACGCATCGAGTGGTTAGAAATTGGCAAGGGAGGTGGCCCAGGACTTCCATTTCCTAACACATTCCCATCTCCCACCTTCATCTACCTATCACATACCCAGCTCCCTTCCCTACAGCCCCACCTTCCATTTATTTTTCAGCTCCCCCAGCCCACAAGCCTCATTCCTGATGAAGGGCTTATGTCGCACTGTCAATTCTCCCACTCCTCAGATGCTGCCTGACCGGTTGTGCTTTTCCAACATCACATTCTCGACTCTGATGTCCAGTCCTCACTTTCTCCCAGTCAGTCTAATCATAATCAAACTATGAGAAACGAACTGGTATACTACGACTAAGCTAGGGCTGGATTAGGATCTAGAGGCAGACATTTGAAGAGATATTTAAGAATACTCAGAATAAGTACATTCCTACAATAAATGGACAGTTTCAAGTGTAGGACTAAGTGGCAGGTCTGAATAGAAAGAATAAGCAAACTAAAAAAGTGTAAAAACAGATAGTAAGAATTTTTGCAGATATTTAAGAAAATGATAAGTATTGGTCCTTTAGACAGAGAGAATGGAGAGTTAAGAGTAAATAAGGAAATAGTAGATGGAATGAACAAATATTTTGTTTGTGCCCTAATGATCGTGGATTTTAAAAGAAATTCCAGTAATAGCTATAAATCAGGAGATGAAGGGGAAGAGGAATTTAGTGAAATTACAAATCATGAGAGAAGAAGTTGAATAAGTAACTGCAGTTGATACATATCAAGGTCCAAACTGTCTCATCTCCTTAGGCAAGGAGAGGGGTTGCTAATGAGCAGCTAGCGTTAATTTTCCAAAACACCCTAGATTCAGGAAAGATTCCAGACTGTAAAGTAGCAAATATAATCCCTCTACTCAGTCAGCTTGTTGCCGGTCATGGGGAACGTATTGGAATCATTCATTAAAGAAGTTAAACTAAGCACTTAGAAGCAAAAATGCAAGGTAATTGGAAAGCCTCAGTATGGTTTTGTGAAAAGGAAATCATGTTCAACCAATTTAATGGACTCCCTTGAAGGATTAAGGTGCACCTATCTTTTTTTTCTAAAAAAAAAGGTGCCCATAGACATTGCCTTCTACAAATCCAAATACAGTAAGGTACCACATCAAAGACTACTGCAGAACTGAAATACCATGGTGTGGGGTTAACATGTTAGCATGCTTAGAAGATTGGCAGAAAACAATACTTATTTTGTGCTGCTAATATAGACGAGTTCCACAGGGAGCTGTGCTGGAGACTTAACTTTTTACAATTAAAAGCAGTGACTTCGCTGAGGGATGCAAAGGCATTCGCTTAAAATTCATATATTCCTGTTTATCTTGGTATGTTGCAAAGACAACAAGGAATTTGAAGAGGAATTATGGATAGGTTAAATGAGTGTGAACACATGAAATTGCTTTTCATATTTATTGCCAAAATTAGCAGAGTATTGCTTATATGGAGAACGACTGGAATTTTAAGATGCAGTGGGATTTAGGTGTTCTGATGCATGAATCACCAATATCAGTGTGCAGGCACAGCACGCAATTCAGACAACTAATGGATGCTATCCTTACAATGGGAGGGACTGAATATATTAGCAGTTATGCTATGCTTCAGTTTACAGGACATTGATGAAATGACACCTTGAATATTTTGCGCAGATTTGGTCTCCTTATTTGAAGGAGGAAGTAAATGTATTATGACATGGTAAACTTTCCTGCTTAATTTAAATTAGCAACACAGAAAAAGTTTATTCCGTGCAGTAATCTGAAAACGAGAGGCCAAGTAAAAATTAACAACTTTATTTCTTAAAGTATTACAGAGAATAATTAACTAAAAACTATTTACAACTCCTTCCTCTAACTCCTTAACTCAATACCAGGCAGCTTTTGGTTCTTCTGTATTCCGGCCTTTTCTTCTTGGAGATTCTGCTTCACTGATTACTGATTGATGAAGGTACCTTTAAGAGAGCTATTTTTCAGGCAGTCTCCACATGCCGGCTTGGCCGTTCTCCTCCCAAATGTTAAATTTTCCCTGGTCTTATACCTCCAAAGCATTGGGTTGTGTCATTGGCTTTTAAGATTGAATTTAGTATATTGCCAAACCTGATTGGCATTTGCTCATTTTGGGGTATAATTTAAACCGATAGGCCTAATTTGGATCTGGTTTTGTCTCCAGGCAACCAGTTACACTAACTGCTGGACCAAAAAGGTCACATATCTTTTTTCCAAGAATATTTGGTGTTGTCAGGTAGTTTGTTGTTTTTAACTCTTTTAAAAAAAAAAGGTACAGTACACCCATATCTCCACAACAAAATGCACTGGAGGCAGTTCAGAGCACAAGTACAAAACTGATACCAGGAATGAGTAAGCTGATTTCGGAGGATATTTTAGACAGGCTGGGCTTGTTCCACGAGTTCAGAACAGTAAGAGGTGACTTGATTGACGTGCCTAAAGTTCCGGAGCAATCTTGACAAGGTGAACATGGAAAGGGGACTTCCTCTTGTGGATGGAGTCCAGATTGAGAGAGAATTATTTTAAAATTCAGGGGCTGCCCTGTTTGGACAGAGATGAGGTGAAAAACTTTTATCTCCCAGAGGTTGAGACTTCAGAACTCACAACATCAGAAGCAATGAAAATGGACTGCAGTGAATAACTTTTCAAAGGAGGTAGATAGATTCTTGTTAGACAAGGGAGTTAAATGTCAACAGGGGCAGATTGGAATGTGGAATTCAGAACACAAATGGATGAGATCAAGGTACAACTCTTCGACTGTTGCCTCAGCTCCATGATTTTCCAGCACAATAAGGCAACAATCAGATTATGCAAGCAAATGGGAATATTCAGCATAGCACAACGAGAAAGGCCACTGACATGACTGAAAAACCAACCTGCAACCTAGCCAGGATACTGGCTTTCTTGGAGTTGGAAGAATAGCTTCGAGAACAGGAGACGCTGCAGAATCTTTTAGTCTTGGAATAGAAGGTCTCTCGTGCTCCAGTAATGCCACACATCTCACAGGTAGCTTGGAAGAGGAAACAAAAATTAGGATCAGTGCAATTTTTAGACCAGACAATTAAAAGGGGGTTGAAAGGTGAAAAGTGGAGAAGGACACCTTAAAAGATTAAAAACAGAAAACTGAATCCGAAAGAGATAGACAGCTTCAAAGATCAAAAGCAATCCTTCATCCATTGGCTTAGCAAGTGGGTACACTTTTTTTTTTTTAAATTGTCATGTGTTTTATACAATGCCCATTACTGAAGAGATTTTCAGCTGCAATGTTTATATTTTCACATGTCCCTAAAGTTGTCCCAGGTCTCATTTTGAAAATGTTTCAAGCTATCTTTCACGTCCAACATGAATAATCTCACTTGCCAAAACTAAACTCTTTATCAGTTTCCAAAATTAAATTGGGAGAAACTTTCTATTGGCAGAAGAACTGGTAACGAGAAGACATTTGATTTTTAAAAATCCAGGGCAAGTGACAATTAGATTCCCAGCCATCCGCTCAAACTGTTGCGATAACCTGAAATGCCTTAGCTAGAACTTGAAGCAGGAAGTAGGCACAACAGTAACTTCCAAAAAGAAACTGAATAAATACCTGAAAAGGACAGATTTTGCAAGGGGAGACAGTAGCAATACGGCAAATTGTGACTAATAATCCAAAAGACCAGAATAATGCTTTGGGATATGGGTTCAAATTCCACCATGGAAGTAGGTGGAATTTAGTTGCAATAAATAAATACATACAAGTCGAGTCTCCAGATCACTTACCATCTCAAACATTGTCAACTGTTGTTAAAGTAAAAATACATTTAGTTCAGGGATATCCTTCAGGAAAGGAAATCTGCTGTCTACTCGCAGCAGTGTGCTTTATCCTTAACTTTCCTCTGAAATGGCCTAACAAGAAATTTAAGTCAAGGGTAATTAGGTACACAACAAAATGTTGGTCTAGGCAGCAACACCCATAAATTCCCATTAAGATAGACAGCAGGACTAATGCTTTATGAATCAATGACCTGCTAGTTTGTCCACTCAGTTAACTATTGGGAACTCCTTGTCCCTTTGGATCCTCCTAACTAGTGATTGCATTCATTGGTTTCTTGACTCCCTTGTGATGGCTTGGCTTGTGACTTGGTCCTGGCTCTTAACTGCTATAGGCATCATTCTGAATTACTGCTATGAATGCATCACAAACAAACCCAATGGCTCAAAATCTTTGCATTTCCAACTCTTAAATATTAAGACAACGTAAAATAAAGTACCAATTCTAAGTCCTCCATCAACAGATGACTCATCATCATTCACTCCTCCATATGTTGACTCAGTCTCCATGTCCCGCACCTCACCAGCTTCCTCATCTTCCACATCATTGCTCGAATCCTCTGTGGTGAGGTTTCTATTGCTGTCACTGGCATCATCTTCCAGGCTATCATATCCATCAAACACGCTACAGTCATCTTCTCCAACATCCGTGAAGGACATTTTTACACCATCTGGAGGTACAAAAACAAGTCACACCACTCAGGTCAGAATACAGACTATACCGATGAAAACTTCCTTACAAACCTTACAGAAGGAAGAGACAAAAGATCCGCTGAATCAGTCTGGTTTCAGTTCAAGTTCAATAGAGTAAGGATAGAACATATTATCCAGATTTTCCCCAATATAATGGCAGCTTTCAGCTGCTGTGACATGCACATTGCTAAAATGGGACAAGGATCAGTATCTGCTGCCCAGATGGAGTTAACTGACCCCAGCTGGTAATAAATACTGGCCTAGCCAGCGATGACTTTCACCGACGCTCTTGAAATGTTTTAAAGGGGTCTGGTCTGGTTCATAATATATACTAGTGTAAAAGTCAAACTTTTTAGACTTAAAAAAAAGGTTAAAATTTATGAAGTTGACTATTGTATGGATACTACTTTTGAGGGGCTGAAATTCATGCTACTGTCCAAAATACTGTACAGTAGCACCTCAACATACAAACGACCCCGTTCATGAACAGGATTGTACATAAAATTTTGCTTCAACGTATGTACGAAATTCAAGGTACGAACGCAAAAAGCCCGTGGTTTCATTGTAATGGTTCGGCTTTGCTATGCGCGCTTTGATATCCGAACAGTGGGAAAATGGATTCAGTTCGTGAACTTTGGTTCGCGAACCGGGTCCCGGAACGGATCAAGTTCGTAAGTCGATATCTTTCTCCAGTCTCTCACGAGTTTCTCCGAAACACAAAATTCTCTTGCTGCTACACAGTTATTTGTCTTCTCTGCAATTTCAATAACTTTCAGTTTAAACGCTACTGTATATTTTTTGTTTCTTCTGGAGGACATTTTCTTCACAAAATGACAAAGGTTCAAACTCAACTAGGTTTGACTGTATTCCACTGGTGCTGTAGGGGAACTGTATCTCTAAACAAATAAAGTGCAAACCCTTTTCCTTATGTTATCCACCAAGTCATAAATTTCAAACTTCCTTTATCCATTTCTACATCCACCTTCATCCATCTATCCAGCCTTTTGGAAATGTCTCCTTTGGTGAGGTTTTTTTCTTTTAAAAGTAGCCACCAGTTTTAAACTTTGTGCCATCAGCCATACAAGAAAGAAACTAAACCTACTTTTCTCATAGCCAGTAGTTTTCACCAATATTGTTTTCTCCTTTTTGGTTCACAGTTCAATTCTCCAGCATGTCAGAAGTAATAGGCATTTAATCCACGTTTCCAACGCATGATAACTTGTAGCCTTCCTTCTGCTGATATCGGATTACAAACTGATGAACTGTAATATCTTACCTTCTAGTTCAGCAGGCAGCTTTTGTGCAATCCTAGCTCTCTTCCGAAGTATGAAGTCATGCCTTCTCATGAACCTTGTGCACCATCCAGCACTTGCCTTAAAATCTGAAATTCCACCCTCCTTTGATTTGTTTCGTGCATGGATTTGGATGGCTTCACGACTAACATGTTTTCCATTTCGACGATTCTCAAGTACCCACTCAGCAACGTTTTTCTCCAATTGTGGCCACTTGCTAGATTTACCCCTGTTGGCACACTTTCGTTTCGGCATAGTCTGAAGTTGGTTCGATATCTTTCTCCAGTCTCTCACGAGTTTCTCCGAAACACAAAATTCTCTTGCTGCTACACAGTTATTTGTCTTCTCTGCAATTTCAATAACTTTCAGCTTAAACGCTGCTGTATATTTTTTGTTTCTTCTGGAGGACATTTTCTTCACAAAATGACAAAGGCTCAAACTCAACTAGGTTTGACTGTATTCCACTGGTGCTGTAGGGGAACTGAGCTCAGCTGAGCTACACACAAAGGGAGGTTGTCACCCAGACTCTGACCCGATTCCAAATTGGTGTAAATTGTAAATCAAAACAATAGTACAAAAATAAAATTATCATAATTTGTACAGGATAATATCTGTGAAGATCTAGGGTCGACTGTTACACAAGATAAGGAAAATGCCAGATTTTCTGGCCTAAAATAGGGGATCGACTATTATATGACATCGACTATTACTCAAGTACCGTACATACTCGAATAAAAGTCAAATATTTTGACTATTTCTTTTAAGGTTAAGTTATGGGGTCGACTATTACATGGATACTATTTGTGAGTGGCTGAAATTCGTGCCCGTTAAAATTCACATTGTATCACTAGCAGAAGCCCAAGTGCTCTCTGAACGAACACTGTACACAAAATAACAATGAATTGCGGCAATTCTGAAAACCCGGAGCGGAGCACAATGGCTGGCAGACTGACTCAAAATGTTGATCTGTTACCTTTGAAGAACTAGGATCGACTTTTATACAGGATAAAAAGGAAAAAGTCCAGGTTTTTGGCCAAAATTTATGGGGGGGGGGGCAACTTTTAAATGAGATCGACTTTTATTCAAGTATATATGGTACTTGCTGTTACTCTTTGAACATATCAAAGATCATGGATTGCAGACATTGTGTTATCATGCAGCATCTGATAACACTGTAACAAGATGAACGCATGGTCTGAAACTTGTGGATCCAGCCACGACTGCACAGACTTTTAGCAACATTTTAAAAATCTCCAAGACCTATTAGCTCTCACATGGATGCCACAGTCTTAGCAACAATGTCTCTGTTCACTTGTAAATTTCACCAACTAGAAACAAACTCGCAAGTAGGGAGAACATAAACAGACAAATCCTAGTTTCTACAATTTGTGGTCGAGGGGACATAGACTTTGGTGGAGGGAGTGGGGGGAAACATTTGTCTAAAGCAGCTGGACTTTAAATCACTATGCACCGTAAAGTTCACCTCATAAATTCCACAAAACTTTCTTATTTTTAATTATTCAAGCGCACCTTTTTGAAAAACAAAACACAAGCGACTCACAATCTTGTTCCTCCTCTTTGTGCAACTTGATGTTCGGATTCAGGTTCACAGGGCCGCCATCTTAGGCAGGACCATTTCCTTATAACATGCATCCGAGCGGGCCCCAACCCTCGGCAGCCAATGGAAAGGACGAGAACGGGGTTAAGTGCCGCCGAGCATTCTGGGAGATGTAGTCCATCAGAATTAACGGACAATGGCGATCCTGCTGTCAGGAGGTGTAAGTTTTCCACTGCAAACTAAATTATTTAGTACTTTGAAATAGACGTTTTCTCCTGAAAACTAAATTTATCCAATGTTTTGACCTAGCTATTTTTCACTGTAAACTAAATTATCTAGTGCTTTGAAGGAGCCATTTTCTTCTGAAAACTAAATTTATCCAATGCTTTGAATTAGCATTTTTTTTCATTGCAAACTAAATTGTCTAGTACTTTGAAATAACCATTTTCTCCCGAAAACTAAATTTATCCAATGCTTTGAATTAGCAATTTTTTTCATTGCAAACTAAATTTTCTAGTGCTTTGAAATAACCATTTTCTCCCGAAAACTAAATTTATCCAATGGTTTGAATTAGCCATTTTTCACTGCAAACCAAATTATCTAGACACATCTTTAGAATGCGATTTTTGAGAAGATTGTAGCTCAGGTTGAGGTTCAGGTTGTAAATTTGCTCACTGAGCCAGTAGGTTTGTTCTCAGACATTTCGTCACCATGCTAGGTAACATCATCCGTGAGCTTCCGCCAAAGTGCTGGTCTTCTGTCTCGCTTTCTGTTTACGTGACTTGGTCTGTTAAGGTGGGTGGTATCATTTCCTGATTTGGAGGTGCCGGTGTTGGAATGGGGTGGACAAAGTTAAAAATCACCCAACACCAGGTTATAGTCCAACAGGTTTATTTGGAAGCACTAACTTTTGAGGAGCTGCCTCTTCATCGGGTGGTTGTGGAACAGGATCATAAGACACAGAATTTATAGCAAAGGGGTGACAATATCTTGGAGCTGTAATGATATATTAAACAAATTTAGATTAAGTCTCTCATCTTTTAGAATGGGATGTACTAGTTTTGGTTCTTTAATATGTAAATCCCAGAACTCCTTTTAAGTTACATTCTCAAGATAGCTTCAGCTTTTCTAACAATAGGTGCCATCTCAGCTCAAACAATGCATTAAAGGTGTGAGGTTACAGTCTTTCTGTGTCCCAATGTTGAGTCAGATTGGTTATATTTCTAAAGTGGGCCTTACAGAATCTTAAATGGATTTATGCAGTTTTTGTGCAAAATAAAATGTAATTCTGCAAATATAGATATTTCCAGACAGCTCCAACAACACTCAAGAAGCACAACACCATCCAGGACAAAGCAGCCTGCTTGATTAGCACACATCCACACACACATATGCTCCCTCGATCACCGATGTAGCAGCAGTGAGTACTACCTACAAGATGCACTGCAGAAATTCACCGAAGATCCCTACAAGATGCACTGCAGAAATTCACCGAAGATCCTGAGACAGCACATTCCAGTCCTGTTTGTTGGCTATGTAGAACAGTTGATCTTCCGTAATTACACCAACACCACTCCACACCTCTTCCTCCGCTACATTGATGACTGCATTGGCGCCACCTCGTGCTCCCACGAGGAGGTTGAGCAATTCTTCAACTTCACCAACACATTCCACCCTGACCTTAAATTTACCTGGACCATCTCTGACACCTCCCTCCCCTTCCTGGACCTCTCCATCTCTATTAATGATGACCGACTTGACACTGATATTTTTTACAAACACACCAACTTCCACAGCTACCTGGATTACACCTCTTCCCACCCTACCTCTTGCAAAAATGCCATCCCGTATTCCTCCGCCTCTGCCGTATCTGCTCCCAGGAGGACCAGTTCCACCACAGAACACACCAGATGGCCTCCTTCTTTAGAGACCCACGTGGTTAAAGATGCCCTCCAACGCATCTCGCCCACATGCCGCACCTCCGCCCTCAGACCCCACCCCTCCAACCATACCAAGGACAGAACGCCCCTGGTGCTCACTGTCCACCCTACCAACCTTCGCATAAACCAAATCATCCGCCGACATTTCCGCCACCTCCAAAAAGACCCCACCACCAGGGATATATTTCCCTCCCCACCCCTTTCCGCCTTCCGCAAAGACCGTTCCCTCCGTGACTACCTGGTCAGGTCCACGCCCCCCTACAACCCATCCTGGCACTTTCACCTGCCACCGCAGGAACTGTAAAACCTGCGCCCACACCTCCTCCCTCACCTCCATACAAGGCCCCAAAGGAGCTTTCCACATCCATCAAAGTTTTACCTGCACATCCACCAATACCATCTATTGTATCCGTTGCTCCCGATGCGGTCTCCTCTACATTGGGGAGACTGAGCGCCTCCTAGCAGAGCGCTTTAGGGAACATCTCCGAGACACCCGCACCAATCAACCAAACCGCCCCGTGGCCCAACATTTCAACTCCCCCTCCCACTCTGCCGAGGATATGGAGGTGCTGGGCCTCCTCCACCGCCGCTCCCTCACCACCAGACGCCTGGAGGAAGAACGCCTCATCTTCCGCCTCGGAACACTTCAACCCCAGGGCATCAATGTGGATTTCAACAGCTTCCTCATTTCCCCTTCCCCCACCTCATCCTAGCTTCTAACCTCCAGAAACTCGATCCCCTGACCTGTCCGGACTTGTCCGACCTGCCCAGCTCCTTTTCCACCTATCCACTCCACCCTATCCTCCCTGACCCATCACCTTCATCTCCTCCCCCACTGACCTATTGTACTCTATGCTACTCTATCCCCACCCCATTCAACCTCCCTGTAATCTCAAGAAAGTCTTAATCGCTGCTTGTTGATTCATCAAAAGGCTCCTAATTAGAATCAACAGCATACAGCCATAGAGATGTACAGCAAGTAAACAGACCCTTCGGTTCAACCCATCCATGCCGACCAGATGCCCCAACCCAATCTAGTCTCACCTGCCAGCACCTGGCCAATATCCCTCAATTTAAAATTCTCACACTTGATTTAATTCCTGGCTGTGATAATCCCTAAGGTATTATCCCTACTGCGAATCCTCTACAAGGATGCCTGCCTTGAAGAAGTTTTCCTCCTCTCTCTACAAGAATCTCAGGGAGTCTCTCTCCCACTGCAACTCCCAGGTCATTTCCTCTGCCCTGAAGCTCTTCAACCACGTCCTGAAACAAACCCGCTACTACAGCCACATTTGCTTACTTGTCCGACCTGCCCAGCTCCTTTTCTACCTATCCACTCCACCCTCTCCTCCCCGACCTATCACCTTCATCTCCTCCCCCACTCACCCATTGTACTCTATGCTACTTTCTCCCCACCCCCACCCTCCTCTAGCTTATCTCTCCACGCTTCAGGCTCTCTGCCTTTATTCCTGATGAAGGACGTTTGCCTGAAACTTCGATTTCGCTGCTCCTCGTATGCTGCCTGAACTGCTGTGCTCTTCCAGCACCACTAATCCACATTCCAGTCCTGTGACCAGTTCCATCTAGAAGGACAAGAACATTACCATTCTTCTCAAATACTCCTCCAAGCCACTCATTATCCTGACTGGGAGATATATCGCAGTTCTATTTCTGGGGTCAAAATCTTGGAACTCTCTCCCTAAGGGCACTGTGGATCTACCTTCAACACATGGACTGCAGGTGTTCAATAGGGCAGCTCACAACCACCTTCTCAAGGTCAACCAGGGACAGCGATGCCCATGTCCCACGAATGAATAAAAAAAAGGACCTTGTATTAGATCGGCTTCAGGGTTTAGCGAGGGTTTATGTAGCTAATTGTAGGCAATTATTCAGACTGTAGGGTATAAGATGATGTTAAGAAGTTTGAGACAATTGGCATTTAGCTGGGTGTGTTGCATCTCAGCCTTTTTGGAACAAAGGACCAGGAGAAGGCCATTTGACCTCTCAAGCCTGCTCTGCCATTCAATAAGATCACAGCAGATTTGGCTGTGGCTTCAACTGCACTTGGTGCCTGCAACCCTTGCCTCCCTTTTAGATTGAACATCTATCTTCTTCAGCCTTGAATGAACTCAATGACCGATCCTCAGCAGCTAACTGTGTGTAAGGCCTGTAGACTAACAAACCTCCTGAGGTAGATTATCCTCATCTCTCTTAAAAGTGAAAACTATTATCTGTAAAGTGTGTGTCTCCTATTGTCCTCCCAATTTGTAATGGAAATGTCCTCCCAATATTGATCCTATCTTGTCCCCTCCATAGAGTCATAGAGATGTACAGCATGAAAACAGACCCTTCGGTCCAACCCATCCATGCCGACCAGATATTCCCACCCAATCTAGTCCTACCTGCCAGCACCTGGCCCATATCCCTCCAAACCCTTCCTATTCATATACCCATTCAAATGCCTTTTAAATACTGCAATCAGACCAGCCTCCACCACTTCCTTTGGCAGCTCATTCCATACACGTACCACCCTTTGTGTGAAAAAGTTGCCACTTAGGTCCCTTTTATATGTTTCCTCTCTCACTCTAAACCTATGCCCTCTAGTTCTGAACTCCCCCAAGAGTTCAGAAAATTGTCAGTTTATCCTATTCATGCCCCTCATGATCTTATAAACCTCTATAAGGTCACCCCTCAGCCTCCGACACACCAGGAAAACAGCCCCAGCCTTTTCTGGCTCCCTATAGCTCAAATCCTCCAACCCTGGCAACATCCTTGAAGAGGTTCCAATGAACCAAAAATGTGAACCTTTCTTCCCTGCTCCAGTTCCTCAGCCATGCATTCATCCTATTCCTACCCTCACTAACTTGTAGCATCGGGAGTAATGCAGATTTTACTACCCTCGAAACCTTTTTAAATTCTGCCTAACTGTTTATATTGTCCCTTCAGAATCTCATCCTTTTCCTTGCTGAACCTGCAAACAAACTGATTAGATTAGATTCCCTACTGTGTGGAACAGGCCCTTCGGACCAACAATTTCACACTGACCCCCCAAAGAGTAACCCACCCAGACCCATTTCCCTCTGACTAATGCACCTAACCTATGGGCAAGTTAGCATGGTCAATTCACCTGACCTGCACTTCTTTGGACTGTGGGAGGAAACCGGAGCACCCAGAGAAAACCCACACAGACACAGGGGGAATGTGCAAACTCTGCACAGACAGTTGCCCGAGGCTGGAATGGAACCTGGGACCCTGGTGCTGTGAAGCAGTGGTGCTGTGAAGCAGTAGTGCTGACCACTGAGCCATCGTGCCGCCCAAAGTACTGAATATGCATAGAATCCCGAGAGTGTAGGAGTAGGCTATTCAGCCCTTCGAGTCCACACTGACCCCTCTGAAGAACATCCCACCCAGATCCACTCCCCTATCTTATCCCCGTAATGCCATATTTCCCATGGCTAACTCACCTGACATGGACACTGTGGTTAATTTAGCATGATCAATCCAGCTAATTGTATATCTTTGGGACTGTGAGAAGAAACCCACGCAGATACAGGAGAACATGCAAAGTCCACACAGGCAGTCACTCGAAGGTGGATTCGAACCTAGGTCCCTGGCGCTGTGAGGCAGCAGTGCTAGCCACTGAGCCACCATACCGCCCTTTGTGATTTATAGGACAACTTTATTAAACTGCAGTATTTTGGTTACAGTGTATGTATGTAATATTAATAGTGACCTGACAGACACGATGGTGCTAAGTCTTGTCTGGTGTCTGCAACCTCAGCATCTCTCACTGGTCACTCAGTCAGCCCTGCAGCCCTGAAGCTTGCACTCCAAGGACTGAGCACCAGGGGGTGCTGGATGCTAGGGAATTGAGTCTTGAATAAAAATTCCAGCACATCATCACTTAACTAGACAAACTGTCCAGTTTGTGATCAGCAACTGAATATGTATAGGTTAAACATTGATTTTCAGACAAAATTCTGAATAAATCTGTGATAGGATTTATCCTTGTTGCGCTATTTTAAAACCATCAAAAATAAGCCAGTTTAAAGAGAGTTTAAGGATTATTGCGGATTATATCTGCCAAAAATGCTGTTGGATGCGAATCTTATCAGATCAAGTGGATTGGTTGGAGAGACAGATAGAAGCGATGAGGAATTTGCAACAGCAACAGTATGTGATGGATGGCAGTTATAGGAAGGGGGGACAGTCTCAGGTACAGTCACATAGATGGGTTAACTCCAGGAAGGGTAAGAGAAGTAGGCAGCTAGTACAGGAGTCTTTTGTGGATATACCCATTTCAAACAGGTATGCTGTTTTGGAAAATGTAGGGGGTGATGGATTCTCAGGGGAACGTAACACAACAGCCAAGTTTCTGTTATTAAGACTGGCTCTAATGCAACGAGGGGTACGTCGGCTTCCAATAGATCAATTGTTTAGGGGATTCTGTAGTCCGAGGTACAGACAAACGTTTCTGTGGCCAGCAGAGAAAAAACAGAATGATGTGTTGTTTCCCTGGTGCCAGGATCAAGGACGTCTTAGAGAGGGTGCAGAATGTTCTCACGAGGGAGAAGGGCCAGCAGGAGGTCACTGTACACATTGGAACCAATGACGTAGGAAGGGAAAAGGTTGAGATTCTGAAGGGAGATCACAGAAAGTTAGGCAGAAACTTAAAAAGAAGGTCCTCAAGGGTAGTAATATCTGGATTATTCCCAGTGCTACGAGCTAGTGAGGGCAGGAATAGGAGGATAGAGCAAATGAATGCATGGCTGATGAGCTGGTGTACGGGAGAAGGATTCACATTTTTGGATCATTGGAATCTCTTTTGGGGTAGAAGTGACCTGTACAAGAAGGACAGATTGCACCTAAATTGGAAGGGGACTAATATACTGGCAGGGAAATTTGCTAGAACTGCTTGGGATTTAAACTAGTAAGGTGGGGGGTGGGACCCAGGGAGATAGTGAGGAAAGAGATCGATCTGAGGTGGGTACAGCTGAGAACAGAAGTGAGTCAAACAGGCAGGGACAAGGTAGGACTAATAAATTAAACTGCATTTATTTCAATGCAAAGGGCCTAACAGGGAAGGCAGATGAATTGAGGGCATGGTTAGGAACATGGGACTGGGATATCATGGTAATTACAGAAACATCAGGGATGGGCAGGACTGGCAGCTTAATGTTCCAGGATACAAATGCTACAGGAAGGACAGAAAGGGAGGCAAGAAAGGAGCGGGAGTGGCATTTTTGATAAGGGATAGCATTACAGCTGTGCTGAGGGAGGATATTCTCGGAAATACATCCAGGGAAGTTATTTGGGTGGAAATGAGAAATAAGAAAGGGATGATCACCTTTTTGGGATTGTATTATAGACCCCCCACTAGTCAGAGGGAAATTGAGAAACAAACCTGTAAGGAGATCTCAGCGACCATAATTCTATTCGTTTTAAAATAGTGATGGAAAAGGATAGACCAGATCTAAAAGTTGAAGTTCTAAATTGGAGAAAGGCCAATTTTGACGGTATTAGGAAGAACCTTTTGAAAGCTGATTGGAGGCAGATGTTCACAGGTAAAGGGACGGCTGGAAAATGGGAAGCTTTCAGAAATGAGATAACAAAAATCCAGAGAAAGTATATTCCTGTCAGGGTGAAAGGGAAGGCTGGTAGGTATAGGGAATGCTGGATGACTAAAGAAATTGAGGGTTTGCTTAAGAAAAAGAAGGAAGCATATGTAAGGTA
>NC_057748.1:17981097-18001068 GCF_004010195.1 Chiloscyllium plagiosum | reverse complement strand
CAGGTATAGACAGGAAAGATCGAGTGAATCCTTAGAAGAGTATAAAGGAAGTAGGCGTATACTTAAGAGGGAAATCAGGAGGACAAAACGGGGACATGAGATAGCTTTGGCAAATAGAATTAAGGAGAATCCAAAGGGTTTTTACAAATATATTAAGGACAAAAGGGTAATTAGGGAGAGAATAGGGCCCCGCAAAGATCAGCAAGGCGGCCTTTGTGTGGAGCCACAGAAAATGGGGAAGATAGTAAATGAATATTTTGCATCAGTATTTACTGTGGAAAAGAATATGAAAGATATAGACTGTAGGGAAATAGATGGTGACATCTTGCGAAAAGTACCTGTATGAACCTGTACTCCAAGGTCGGTTTGTTCAGCAATACTCCCCAAGATCGTTTCATTTGTAATTATCTTTGTAAATATTGCACTTGGTTTAATAACACTTCTTGATTGTAAGTATATGCTTTGGAATCAGTGCTGAACACCAGTACAACATGGTGGCAGCGGTAAAACTGAAGGAACCTTTTCTCAGAGCATTAAGAACAATACCCACAACAAAAGTAACCAATAACAACTGTGAAACTGAATCCAGGCTAAAAGCAACTCTGAATAAAATGACTTATTCTATCCAAGGTGTATGTTCTAACTCTTGCAAATATAGTAGTAGCAGGGGTGACACAGTGGCTCTATGGTGAGCACTGCTGCTTTGCAGCTTCAGGGACCCGGGTTTGATTCCAGCCATGGGCAACTGTATGGAGTTTGCACATTCTCCCCATGTCTGCATGGGTTTGCTCCCCCAGTCCAGAGATGTACAGGTTAAGTGCAAGGGCTATGGGAAATATGGGGATACATTCTGAGGTTAGGTCTGGGTGGGATGCTGTTGGAGGATTAATGCAGTCTCAATAAACTGTAGCGATTCTATGTTTAAGTTATATTACCCAACAGTAGCGTGAAACTAGCAGTTTTCCAGAAGCTAAACTGTGGAGAGAGAAATACCTAGGAGAAAGTGAGGACTGCAGATGCTGGAGATCAGAGCTTAAAAATGTGTTGCTGGAAAAGTGCAGCAGGTCAGGCAGCATCAAAGGAACAGGAGAATCGACGTTTCGGGCATAAGCCCTTCTTCAGGAATGTGGAGGGTGTGTCAAGCAGGCTAAGATAAAAGTCTGCATTCATCCCTTGTGGTTGGAGGGTTCCTAGGCGGAAGATGAGGCGTTCTTCCTCCAGGCGTCGTGTTGCCATGGTCTGGTGTTGGAGGAGGCCAAGGACCTGCATGTCCTTGGCGGAGTGGGAGGGGGAGTTAACGTGTTCAGCCACGTGGCAGTTGGATTGGTTGGTGTGGGTGTCCCAGAGGTGTTCTCTGAAACGTTCCGCAAGTAGGCGGCCTGTCTCCCCAATGTAAAGGAGGCCACATCGGGTGCAGCGGATGCAGTAAATGACAATGGCATTGTCATTCCCTTTTTCAGGAATGAGGGCTTATGCCCGAAAAGGGAATTCCCTTGGATTGTCATTCCCTTTTTCAGGAATGAGGGCTTATGCCCGAAATGTCGATTCTCCTGTTCCCTGGATGCTGCCTGACCTGCTGCGCTGTTCCAGCAACACATTTCAGCTCTGATCTCCAGCATCTGCAGACCTCACTTTCTCCTCCAGTGCAGTAACTCACCCAAGAACATCAGAGACAACAGCTCAGGGCCTACAGTTTAACAGGAGCTAATCCTTGCCATCCTGCATGGGAACTCCAATATGCCCCGGGGGATTAGTCAATGCAACCTGCAGACATCCCTGTGAAAGATCCCACCTCCCCACATGTAGCAAGGGAACTATTGCTGTCCCATCCCTCCTTAACATGGGCTGAGAGCGGAGTCCAACAGAGAGTGAGGAGTGAGTGAGGGAAATGTTAAGAAAAGTTTTTACTATTGACTATTAAGAGAAATAGAAATTGGTTAAACTACAGTAATCATTAAAAGGGATTGAACAAAAACTTGAAAGTAAGTATGGCATGGTGGTTACCTGAGGAAGGGTTTATGCCTGAAACGTCGATTCTCCTGTTCCTTGGATGCTGCCTGACCTGCTGCGCTTTTCCAGCAATACATTTTCAGCCATGGTGGCTACAGTGCCAGGGACCCAGGTTCAATTCCACCCTTGGGTGACTACTTGTGTGGAGTTTGCATGTTTGCTCCGTGTCAGCATAGGTTTCCTCTGGGTTTCTCTCACAGCCTGAAGATGTGCAGGTTGGGTGGATTGGCCATTTTAAATTGACCATGGTGCCCAGGAATGGGTGGACTTGCCATGGGAAATGCAGGGTTATGGGGTAGTGTAGTGGGGTTAGATGCTGTTTGGTGGGTTGGTGTGAACTTGACGAGCTGAATGGCCTGCTTCCACACTGTAGGGATTCTATTTTTTTTGTAAAATCTTTATTTGTATTCCCCTCCTGGGTATATATATTTTTCCTTTTGTTTGCAGTTGTCGGACACAGCGAAAAACAACAGGTGTGTAAATCTTTGTTTGTATTCCCTTCCTGGTTATATATTCTTTTTCTTTTTTTAGATGTACAAATCTTTATTACTGTAGGGATTCTATGTGTAGTCTAATAATGAAGCCCTGTTATGTTAATGAATGGCACATGTCTATTAGTGATACCTGTTGCTGTCAATGCAACCAGAGCAGCTGGCGTCTCAGCATACTGTACTCCCGCCTGCTTCCTTTTGTAAATATTCTATTTAGATTAATAAAAATTCTTCAGCGGAAGGATCTGCTCCAGATTAATCTCTGAACACACTTACAACATCTCACACCTAGAAGGACGCAGGGGAACAGCACCAATAACAAAGGTCTCTTCCAGAACACACTCCATCCTGTTTCGGAAATATATCAACATACCCTCACTGTCACTAGGTCAAAATCCTGGAATTTCCTTCCTAACAGCTTTCCCTACAACCCATGGACTGCAGCAATAAAAAGGCAGCTCAGCATCACCTTCTCAAAGGCAAATAGGGGCAGGCAACAAACACTGGCTTAGACAGTAACACCTACATCCTACAGAAAGAATATGTTTAAAGCAGAATTAAAAATGGTAAGTCTGTTTTTCTTTTCAGTTGTTCAGGTTCCTCTCTGTTTTGGGGGAGTGGTTGAAAGACATGTCCTCACGATTTGACGTCACTTTGATTCAATTCTGCAATCATTGGAATTTTACATTTTGATGACTGTAACCTCATGGATACTCTCTCCCACCACCTGCTGGTCAAGATGGTACAGGACAAGCAAATGCTATTGAAACCAGTTCAGTGGAGCTCACTACTGCAACTGGAGTCATTGAGTCATAGAGATGTACAGCACAGAAACAGCTCCTTCGATCCAACTTGTCCATGACGACCAGATATGCCAACCTAATCTAGTCCCATTTGCCAGCATTTGGCCCATATCCCTTTAAATCTTTCCTATTCATATACCCATCCAGATGCCTTTTAAAAGTTGCAATTGTACTAGCCTTCACCACTTCCTCTGGCAGCTCATTCCATACATATGCCACCCTCTGCGGATTTTATAAACCTCTGAGGTCACCCTTTAGCCTTCAAATCTCTGGGGAAAACAGCCCAGCTTATTCAGCTTCTCCCTATAGCTGAAATCCTCCAAACCTGACAACATCCTTGTAAATTTTTTCTGAACCCTTTCAAGTTTCACAACAACGTGACCTCCCAACTCCTATACTCTTTGTTATCAATTGAATTGAGGAAAACCATTTCAAATTTTACAAATCACATTCTTTAAATTTCTTTATAGTGATGTACTGTTAAGGTTAATGGGCTAATAATTTACAGAGGAGAAAGTGAGAACTTCAGATGCTGGAGATCAGAGCTGAAAATGTGTTGCTGGAAAAGCGCAGCAGTTCCTGAAGAAGAGCTCATGCCCGAAACATCGATTCTCCTGCTCCTTGGATACTGCCTGACCTGCTGCGCTTTTCCAGCAACACTTTTTCAGCTAATAATTTACAGATTCTGGATTAGTGGTGCTGGAAGAGCACAGCAGTTCAGGCAGCATCCGAGGAGCAGTAAAATTCAGGCTTTTGCCCGAAACATCAATTTTACTGCTCCTTGGATGCTGCCTGAACTGCTGTGCTCTTCCAGCACCACTAATCCAGAATCTGGTTTCCAGCATCTGCAGTCATTGTTTTTACCCAATAATTTACAGAGTCTAGATTAGAGTGGTGCTGAAAAGCACAGCAGGTCAGGCAGCATCCAAGGAGCAGGAAACTTGACGTTTCATTCTTGATGAAGGGCTTTTGCCTGAAACGCCGATTTTCCTGCTCCTTGGATGCTGTCTGACCTGCTGTGCTTTTCCAGCACCACTCTAATCTAGAGTGCATCATCTGCAGTCCTCATTTTCACCTAATTATTTACAGCTCCAATCCAGTGCCCTGGAGCCACAGGTTCAGATCCTGCCATGACATCTGATGGTGTTTAAATTCACTTTATAGAATCGCTACAGTGCAGTTAGAGGCCATTCAGTCCATCGGGCCTACACTAACCCTCTGAGGAGCATTCCACCCAGACCCATCCCACTCACCCCCCCCCCCCTTCCCCCCCCCCCATCCCTGCAATCCTAAGCATGGCTCACCCACCTAACCTTCACATCCCTAGACACAATGGGCAATATCTCCTGGCCAATCCATGCTAAACTGCACATCTTTGGACTTTGAGAGGAAACTCATGTAAACATACGGAAAACGTGCAAACTTCACATAGGCAGTTGCTCAAGAGTGGAATCGAACCCACCCTGGTGCTGTGAGGCAGTAGTGCAAACCCCTGAGTAACCGTGCCACCTATTATTAATGAAATCTGGAATTGAAAACTTGCCTGAGTGATGGTGACCATGAAACCATTACTCATTGTTGTTCAGAATCTATATGGTTCACTAGTGTCCTGTAGGGAAGAAAATCTGCCATCCTTACCTGGTCTGGCCAATGTGTGACTCCAGACACACTGCAATCGGTTGACGCTTAACTATATTCTGAAATGGCTGAGAAGCTACTCCACGCAAGGGCAATTAAGGATAGAGGCAATTTGCAGATGACACCAAAGTTGGTGGTATATTGGAGAGGTTAACTCAGAGTACAATGGGACTTTATTCAGATGGGCCGATGAGTGGCAGATGGAATTTAATTTAAATAATCATGAGGTGCTGTGATTTTGAAAGCAAATCAGGACAGGACACATAACGGTAAGGTCCTGGGGAGAGTTGCCGAATGAAGAGACCTTGGAGTGCAGGTTCATAGTTCCTTGAACCTGGAGTCAGAGCTAGATGGGGTGGTGAAGAAGGCATTTGATATGCTTGTCTTTATTGGTCAATGCATTGAGTGTAGGAGTTGGGATGTCATGTCGTGGCTATACAGGACATTGGTGAGGCCACTTTTGGAATACAGTGTTTAATTCTGTCTTCTCGCTATATGAAAGAAGCCCAAAACTAGAGGGCATGGGTTTAAGGTGAGAGGGGAAAGATTTTATAAAGGACCTAAGCAGTAATTTTTTCACGCAGAGGTTGGTGTGTGTATGGAATAAACTGTCAGAGGAAGTGGTGGAGGTGCGTACAGTTACAACATTTAAAATGCATCTGGATGGGAAAATGAATACGATGGGTTTAGAGGAATGCGGGGCCAAGTGCTGGCAATTGGGACTATATTAATTTAGGATATCTGGTCAGCATGGATGAAAGGTTTGTTTCTGTGCTGTACATCTCTATGACTCTAAATGCTGGCCTTGCCAGTGACACCCACATCCCCATGGAAGAATATCAAAAGTCATGGTCTCACTGCTAGCTGGAGAGCTGCTTGGGGTTAGAGAGGTTTTCAAGCATGAGAAAAGATGTCAGCAGCTGAAGCAAGGAGAGTGGCCCCTGAGGTTGGCCCTGAGAAATCTCCAATCACTGGGCTGGCTTGGGAGGGCAATGGTTGCTTGGCTTGAACTTTCTGGAAAAGTAAGATCATTGCCAAGGTAAAAAATACTTTTTGTTATTCTTTGCAAAGCGTAACCTCACTGTTTTGAGAATTATTTTGTGTCAGTAATTGCAGTGGGTGGGGGCGGAGTCAGAATGTTGCTGGGTCCAATTTCAGCCAGCGTGGGGGCAACCTTGTGCAACTGCTGGCTATCACCTCACCCTCCTTTGATTTTTGATTTATAGGTTGAGACCCACCTATTATTTGTTTTTTTTTCCATTTTTGACACACTAGCAACAAGGATGACCTCAAAGAATGTGCATTAAACTGTGCAAGATTTGGCTGTTGCCACAAGACCATTACCTTCTCCAACTGCAACCTACTTCATGTTAGCAGCAAACCTTGCTCTCTCATGTTACACTCCACACAGCATCCCAAAACTGTGAGACTGGACTGAGGAATCGGCGTAGGGTAAAGCCCAAGGACTGAGGAGCCAAGGAAAGAAGCAAGTGAGAGCCCACAGGCTGGAGTCAGGAGAATACAAAGGGGACAGATAGCACCACAGTCAGAAAAAGGAAAGAGAAGGAGCAAATTGCGGAGCTGGAAGGAACAGCATGAGGAACTCAAATGTTTAGAATAGACGGGCGTAAGCCACATGCAGACCCCAAAATGGTTTAACAAGTGAGAGCGACACAATGGCTCAGTCATTAGTACAGCACCAGAGACCCGTGTTCGATTCCCTCGAGCGACTGTCTGTGTGGAGGTTGTACATTCTTCCTACATCTGTGTGGGTTCCCTCCAAGTTCTCTGGTTTCCTCCCATAATCCAAAGGTGTGCAGGTTAGGTGGATGGGCCATTGGAAATTCAGGAATTGGGTAGGGGGGTGGGTCTGGGTGAGATGCTCTTCGGAGGGTCAGTGTGGACTTGATGGGCCAAATGGCTTACTTCCACTCTGGAGGGATTCTGTGATAAGATGGTTAATTGTAAAGTCTTAAGTAGGCCAGGAGAGAGGGGAATTGGAAGAGGCTTCATACAGAGAAACTTTGATCCTATGCCAGTGGAGTAACTGCATCTTGCAGCCGGTAAATATACTGACCATAGTTGCACTGTATAAATTGTTAGAGAAGGCAGACCAATTTTTCCTTTCTCAAAATTTAAGGTTTTGCATATGTTAGGTGTATAAATGGAGCCTACCCATTTCAGCCATGACATACTATACTCATGTCTGTAATCTGCCTCAATTATTTACCCAACAGTCAAATGTTTTACATACCTTTACCTTAGGGGTCAAGCAGGCAATATGGGATGCCAAGATAGACAGGGGTCTAAGACACACCTATATTGCGTTGGACACTGATGATGTTTCAAAATGGCCTCTGCCCACACTAAAGGTGGTTTATTTATGGAGGGGGAGAGGACTTAGCTTGAACCAACCCAATCTAAACCAGTCAAACACAACTGGCTTCAACCTGATAGGAATGTGCTGTCAGACAGATGACCCCACCATTAAGTCGAAAACCAATTTATCATTAACCAAACCCACATTTGAAGAGAAATAAAAGTAAAGTCACGAGAGTTCTAGCAGACCATAGGGCTGCTGTCTCAGAGACGACTATTGGTGATTTAACCTGAGGGTCACCACATAATCAGGCAAGGGGAGAAAAGTTGGAAGGAGAGTCCTTCGTGGTAACCTCGGTTGGTGTGGGAAGAAAACACATTCAAAGAGAACCCATTTGGCCTCAACCAAAGCCTATAATCCAACAAGGTTGGGGGAAGGCAGCGACATGGTGATGGTATTGCCAGTAGTCTTCTAATCCAAAGGCCCAGACCAGTGCTTTAGAGGAAACTGGGCTCACCACAATCTAAATTCAATTAATAAACTTGGAACCTAAAGCTGGAGTCAATAATGATGACCATTATGACTAAATGTTCTTGTGAAAACTCACCTGGTTCACAAATGTCTTTTTCCCATCCTTACCTGCTGTGGCCTACAGAAGCTCCACTGACAGCAAGTGGGTGACCCTCAGAATGGTCAGTTCAAGGGTTATTGATAGAATCCCTACAATATGGAAGCAGACCATTCGACCCACCAAGTCCACAATGATCCTCCAAAGAGCATCTAACCCAGACCCATTTCCCTACCCTATCCCTGAATTTCCCATAGCCAATCCAACTAACCTCCACATCTTCAGACTGGGAGGAAACCAGAGCAAACCAGCACAGATCCATGGAGAGCATGCAAATCCACACAGGCAGTCTACCAAGGCTGAAATCAAACCCGGGTACCTAGCACTGAGATGCTGCAGTGCTAACCCCCCACTGAGCCACCATGCTGCCCCAGTTGAGAATAAGAAACAAAGGCTGGCCATGACAGCGACTCCCATGTCCCATCGGAACAAAAAAACGAAAACAAGACCGAACTCTGCCACCGGGGAAAACCCAACGTGATCCAATCTAATGCTAGATTGAATGGAATCCATTCCAATCTATTCCAAAGCAACTTTATTATCGTGAAGCACTCAGATCTAACCCAACCCAACCCACAACAGGCAGATCACAAATGTCAGTTGGGATGTTTAGCTGAGTAGCTACAAGGGCACAATGGTCACGGTTTATATCTGTCAGAATTTTGGGTCAAGCATCCTATTGAACAGAAAAGGGAATATTTACCTTCCCTCACACAGAGGCTGAAGGGTCAATTGATGTTTGCTGTACTCAATAAAATGGAAGCCAATATTAAGCCTTGTGCTGGTGATATAACTCTGTCTTCCAGTCGTGTCACTTCTCAACCTGACTATAGAAATGAGAATTGCCTCAATTGTCAACCTTTCATTTCAAACAAGCTCAGGCCTCCTGAACAACACACAAACTCACAAGAATGACACACACAAACTCATTAGATGTTCAGCCACTAATATACAGAGGGCATTAGAGTATTGAGTGTGCGTTTCTTTTTTACAGAGCAATAAAATATTCCATTTGGAGATAAAAACGTAACATATTCTCAAGGAACCACAATTTCAAAAGCTTGGAGGGGATGAGAATGACTAAATGTGTTTTTTAAAAAAAGGTCAGCTTGCCTAGCCCCCCCCACCACCACCAGACTATCCCCAACACCCCCTGTTCAGGTCAGTTTGTCACTGGTTGCATTGTCGGGTCAGCTATAGTGTACTGCAGTTTATTCTTCTTCTGTTTTTTGTGTTGCTGCTTGGCCTTTTTCGGTTTTCTTTTGTCTTGGCCCTTTTTCAGGCTGACTTTCCTCTTTCTGGGAAGGCGGGTTTTGCAGTGTTTAAAAGGGGCATCTTTCACATTCAGCCCTGTGACGTTTTCTGGAAGGCTGCAGATGGCTGTGACCTTTACATTGGTGTTTTCAATCCACCTTTTAAAACAAAAGCATGTTCACTGTTTGAAGTTAACACAGCTCACCCACAAACGGAGTAGGATCTAGAAAAGAATACGTGACTTGCATTTAGATCATAAGTTGTAAAGCATGGAAACAGACTCTTCGGTCTTACTCATCCATGCTGACCAGATATCCTAAATTAATCTAGTCCCACTTGCTGGCATCTGGCCCATATCCCTCTAAACCTTTCCTATTCATGGACCCATCCAGATGCCTTTTAAATGTTGTAATTGCACCAGCCTCCACCACTTCCTTTGGCAGCTCATTCCATACACACACCATCCTCTGCATGAAAAGGTTGCCCCTCAGGTCCCTTTTAAATCTTTCCCCTCTCACATTAAACCAATGCCTTCTAGTTTCACCCTATCCTTGCCCCTCATGATTTTATAAACATCTATAAGGTCTCCCCTCAGCCTCTGATACTCCATGGGGAAAAACCTCAGCATATTCAATCTCTCCCTATAGCTTAAACGCTCCAATCCCGGCAACATCCTTGTAACTCTTTGCTGAACTCTTTCAAGTTTCACAACATGCTTCCTATAGGATGGAGACCACACAGTATTCCAAAAGTGGCCAATGTCCTATATAGCCGCAACATGATCTCCCAACTCCTACACTCAAAGCACTGACCAATAAAGGGAAGAGTACTAAACACCTTCTTCACTATCCTGTCTACCTGAGACTCCACTTTCAAGGAATTATGATCTAGTTCCTTTTTATCACTTCAAGATGCTCCAAAGTGCTCCATAACCAAGGAAGTGTTTTTTGCAGCGTAGGTGCTGTTATAACGTACGAAACATGGTAGCCAACTTATCGACAAGTTCTCGAAATCAGTAATGTGGTCATTACCACAATGTCAGCATTTCAGCTTTGGTTGATGGAAGGATGCCAGGGAGAACACTCCCACTCATCTCTGAATTATATTTAGACCAATTTTCTCCCAGGCTCGAGATCAGGCTCGGCCTCAAAATCTCACCTGTAAGACAACACCTCCAGTGCAGTGGGATTTGAACCCACTGAGCAATGCTGTTGCACTAACATAAAACGTGATTAAATATCCCAAACATCTTTAGAGAAGGGAGGGAATGCAGGAACTGGAATGAATTAGATGATTGATCAGGATTCGGAGATGCCAGTGTTGGACTGGGATGTACAAAGTTAAAAATCACACAACACCAGGTTATAGTCCAACAGGTTTAATTGGAAGCACACTAGCTTTCGGAGCGACGCTCCTTCATCAGGTCATTGCCTGGACTATAACCTGGTGTTGTGTGATTTTTAACTATGATTGATCAGGGTCAACGAAAGCGATTTTGAGGCTTTTAAATAGGGACAGTGTTGTATTCTTCACCATCAGAGAGGCAAATGTAGGAAGATTGAACCAGAGAGCAATATACATTTTGGAATTGAGGAGGTTGTGCAGAACTGTAAAATGGAATTGTGGAATTGCAGAGGCTAAATGGGGCAAGAGTGCAAGGGAACTTGCAACACACGTTCTGTGGGTGATGCGATGGTTCAGTGGACAGCACTGCTGCCTCACAGTACCAGGGACCTGGGTTCAATTCCAGCCTTGGGTGATTGTCAATGTGGAGTTTGCAGATTCTCCCTGTGTCTGTGTGGGTTTGCTCCAGTTTCCTCCCACAGACCAGTGATGTGCAGGTTAGGTGGATTGGCCATGCTAAATTGCCCATAGCATCCAGGAAGTGCAGGCTAGGTGGATCATCCATGGACAATACAGGGGGTGAGTCTGGGTGGGATACTTTTCAGAGGATCTGTGTAGCATCGATGGGCCAAATGGCCTGCTTCCACACTGTAAGGATTCTATGACAATGTAGTTATACAAGAGCAAGGAAGTTATGTTAACCTTGTAAAAAACATTGGCTCCCCCTCAACTGGAGTAGTGTGTCTAGTTCTATTGTTGGAAAAATGTGATAGCTTTAGAGAAACTGCAGAAAAGAATCATGGGAATACTTCAAGAGATGGGGAATCTTCTGTTCTGCAGATAGATTGGAGACGTTTGGGATTGCTGTCCTTGCAGAAAAGAAGGTTGAGAGGATGTTTTATACAGGTATTCAAGATCACAAGGACAGAGTAGATAGGAAGAAAATGTTGCCATTGGTGGAGGGATCAGATTGAAGATAATCGCTAACAAAGCAGTGGCACCCCTGGGAGAAACATTCACGCAGTGGATGGCCAGAATCTGGAATGTGTGCCTGAGACTGTGACGGAGCACAGGTCAATCGAGGTTTTTAAAAGAGGTTTGAATTGTGATCTGAAGATGTCAGGGAGCAGGGAGAAAACAGGGGAATGGCACAAGATGAATTGCTTATTTAGAGAGCGAGCACTGACCCAATGGCTGAATGACCTCTGACTGTGCTGGAACAATTTCCTGTTTGAAATTCTTTGAACTGAACCTGGGGGAACCACAGAGATTGGCAAAGGCAAGAGTGGTAGGTGAACATGACTTCATCTGGATATAGTTTAAAGGGAACGTAACCTGACTTGTTTCATGGTGTTAGCCCAAAGGTCAAAAGTCAACCATGAGAGACTCTGAAACTCACATGCTCGCTTCTCTTTGGCTACTTCTTTGAGAAGTGCTATTTTGTTTTAGAAAAAGCAGTCTTCTTTAGTAAAGAGCTGACCCTGGATGAGGGGGGGGGGGGGGGGGTCCATTCCATAGGTAACCTCAGCCAGCTGCCCATTCTACACCAGTGTATGTTTGCAAGAACAACATCTATCAGCAACTGTCATAAATGAGATGGAGTAAATTCAAATCAAAAGAACTGCGGATGCTGGAAATCAGAAACAAAATCAGAAATTGTTGGAAGAGCTCTGGAGGTCTGGCAGCATCTGCGGAGAGAAATCAGAGATAACACTTTGGATCCAATGATTCTTCTGAAACATTAACTCTACTTTCTCTCCACAGATGCAGCCAGACCTGCTGAGTTCTTCCAGAAATGAAATAAATTCAGCCCAACCAAGATGGCACCTAGTTGGTCTATGAGTCCAACTTGGCCAAAACCCACTGTAGAACCCACCAAATTACATTTTACTTTTCCTGTTGAGTTGTGATGACCAAATAAAGAATATTGAGCAAAATTTCCACTACAAATATGAAGGACATTTCTCAAGATATCATGACAGATTAGGCTCAGAGCTCTATCAGCAGGAGACTTAACCTCCTGAACCCATTATTGATATGATCTCTCTCAGTGAGACTGCCAACTCAATTCACATTAGGACAAATTACCTTCTCTAATATCATCCACCAGAATTCAATTTGGAAAAAGCCCCCAGCCCTTTTCTCCAGGGCCTTAATAACTCACAGAAAGCAGACACTGTCATTCCTCCCAGCCTGCTCTGGCTCCAAGCTCAACAGACAGAGGTGAAAGGCCCATAAACCAATGCTTGGGATGAATCAGTTCCCTTCTCCATGTCTTAGAGCACCTACTGTCCTCCCTTTCCTCTGGGCCTCAATTGCTCCTTGGTTGACACTCCTGGTGCCTCATCCCCAATGAGGCTGACATCAGCTCCTGACTGCCTCCCAACATCCCCACTGGCACACAAGGAGAAGGCTTGCCTCGACTGTGATGCCCCTATAGTCAAAGAGCCACTCATCACTCTTCCATCTGGATTTATCTCCATCTGAAGAGTGACCAGACTAAGAGACAATTTCTCTCCCTCTTTCAATTGCATTGTGGATGATCTTTATTTTAACTTCATAGCCTCAACTTTGCTCCATTGCCTTCAATCCCCTCACCTAATGAAACTCTTATTCACCAGTGTTTGGGCCCCTAGGCGCCACACCTTTGTGAGGGAAAGTGGATTTCACATTAACCACCATCTTTTGTGTGAAAAAATATTTCTTGCCTTCATCCCTGAATGGCCTGCTTTCAGATTAAAGCAGACAAGCAGGAGGCTGGAAGAACACAGCAAGCCAGGCAGCATCAGCAGGTGGAGAAGTCGACGGTTCGGGTGTCTCTTTTAAGGCCTCATGTTTACTTCTCTCCCACAATGGGAAAAACATTCTCTCAGTCAACCCTTCAAATCCTTTAATCAGCTGGAAAAAAACCCCTCAGTTTATGCAGAAAGGGGGCTACTGGTGGTATCAACAAAAATTATTTCAGGCCAGTTTGATGTTTCAATGGAGAGCATGGCCTAATTTAGAAGTTGCTTAAATCTTGGCTGGAATCTGAATGCCTTGACAGCATTTAGTGATACAACCCACAATTGGTAATCACAAGCTTCATACTGATCCTGTTAAAACCAAAAGAACTGCGGATGCTGGAAATCAAAATCAAAAATTGCTTGAAAAACTCAACAAGTCAGGCAGCATCCAGAGTTGTGAGGAAGGGTCACTCGACCCGAAACATTAACTCTGATTTCTCTCCAGAGATGCTGTCAGACCTGCTGAGTTTGTCCTGCAATTCCTGTTAAGAGGTGTTTACCTGCGGAGGTGGAGGAGTGGGCAATCACAGTTCCAAGGATTGTTCGATAGATTGATGGTATGAAGGCTTGTGAACTTCTTCAGATCAGGAATGTTGCTCAGCTTATTATTCTCCAGGTAAAGGCTTTCTAGCCCTGAATGCAATCCATCAAAGGCTCCATCAAAGATCTGTATTGAGAAACCAACAAAGCGAATATTACAAGAACAAGAACAACCTTTATTCTTCCTGGCAGTGCAGGCATTGCTAGCATTTATTGTCCATTCATACAGGTGTCAGGCTTCAACCATCTCCAAGAAGGGAGATCATCTCTCCTGGATATTCAATGGCATTTCCATTGCTAAATCCCCCACTATCAATATGAGGCTGGTTCCCACTGACCAGAAACTGGATTGGACCAGCTATTAGAGGGCTCGACAGGGTCAATACAGAGGTTGTTTCCCTTTGTGGTAGACTCCAGAAACAAAAGGCATAATCTTAAAGTAAGCACTCACCCATTTAAAATAGAGATGAGGAGGAATTGAGGCTATTGAATCCGTGGAATTCTTTACAGAGTGGGCTGTTGAGTCTGGGTCATTAAGGAGACTCAAGGCTGAGATAGACAGATTTTTAATCAGGTAAATTAATCAGTAAAGTAATCAAGGGTTATAGGGAAATGGAGTTGAGGATTATTAGATTAAGCATGAATGGCAGAACAGACTCCATGGGCTGAAAAGCCTACTCCTGCTCCTATTTCTTATGTTAACAGCCAGTAAAACTTGCCAATGACATTACTGATCTGACGCGTCTTGTATACTTCAACAAGGAGCTCCAATACCTTTATTCCCAAGCACTACTGGGTTTCTATGTCTGTTAAACGCCTCTAAAGTGCTAGCTGTGTAAAGGCTGGTATATTCCTGGTCTTAGGGACTCAAAACAACAAATTGAATTCATAAATTGTCTTTGTCATGGGGAAAAGATCAAAAGCTGTTCACAATATGGTGAGCAAACAAAATTTGATACCACGTCAAAAATTAGCTCAGGACAGAGAAGCAACTTGAAGGAGAAGAGAGTTGGGACAGGTTCATGAGGGAATTCCAGGTCTAGGGACTGTATAGGTGTATACTCAGAACAACGATCAGGTACGGTTAATCACAAAGACATCATGGAACAAGTTTAGGAAATTTTGTAGCCGACTCGAAAAGAACGGAAATCAGCATTAGAAATGTATCTCATAGCTGGATCTTACCGTCTCCAATCCCATATCATTCAGCCATAAGTGTTGTAGAGAACCTGCCACTGGCAGGAAGGCGGAGTCACCTATCTGTTTAATTGGATTGTTGGCTAGTTTCAATTCATCCAGATTTGGTGCCCCCATAAGAGCAATGGTGGGAACTGCTGTCAGTTTATTCTCATCTAGAGACAGCTTCTGGAGCCCCATGATGGGCTGCAGAGCCGTGGGAGAAATGGAGGTGAGGTTGTTGCCCGTCAGGTAGAGCCATCTCAGAAAGTCAGCTCCTTCCATGTTTTCATCTGTCAGTTGGGGAATGGGATTGTATTCCAGATGGAGGGCAAACAGGTTGGGTAGCAGCTTGAATGCTCCCTTGGGAACTGATGTTAACTTGTTGTAGTCTAAGTACAAATAAGTCAGGTCTGGTAACCCCTCAAAGATAGTTGGCTGGAGACTCGATATCTCATTACCAGACAGGTAGAGGTAAATAAGCTTCTTTAAGCCACGGAAGGCACCGTCATGGAGGTCGTGAATTCCGCAGTTCTGCATGTGAAGTGAAACCAAAGATTTCAAATCTGAGAACGAGCCTCTGGGCACTGTGTAGAAGTCATTATGGCGCATATCGAGAAGAAGGGCATCTACAGGGAAACCCTTCGGGATCTTGCGGAGACCCTTGCCCTCACAGCTGGAATGTTTTAGGTCATGTTTGCAGTCACAGTGTTCTGGGCACGGGAGCTTGTCTTGGTTATTTTTCTCCGGCTCTCTCTGGGGATTGAGCTCCTCTTCATCTTCATGATCGGAAGGCCGGCTGATACATTTCAGGTCAATTGTCCGCAGTGAATCCAGCCGCTCATCACGGAATACTCCTGGCGCTCCACAGAACACCTCCGCCCTCAGCTTGGTGCGGTTGGAAATCCATTCCCTGAAAGGACTCATCAAACAGTTGCACTGGATTGGATTTCCTGTCAGGTTGATGGTTCTCAAGGCCTCGAGCCCCTCCAGGGGTTGCATGACTTGCAGTTGGTTGTAACGAAGGTCAATCACCACCAGCCCGGGGCTGTGGATAAACGCTGTGTGAGATACCTCCTGAAGGGACATGTTGTCCAAAGTCAGGTGCTTCAATGAAGCCATCCGGACAGACTCGTCGCCAAGGTAGGTCATAGGGTTCTGGCCGAGATCCACTCTGGCCACATTTTTGAGCCTGGACAAGGCTTCTGTTGGCAAGTACTGAAGCTCATTGTCATCCAGACTTAATCTCTTCAGTGTCCAGAGCCCAGCAAAGGCCTCATCTGCAATATTGTTGAGCATGTTGTTTGACAAGCGAAGGTGTTTAATTTGCTGGAGACCCTGAAAGACCAAAGGGGGCAAATAGACCAGGCGATTCCCTTCCAGATTTAAGAGGTTTAGGAAACCCAGCTGGCCAAAAGCACCGGGCCTAATCTCCTCAATCCTGTTATTGTTAATGATGAGTTGTTGAAGGGACATCAGGCCGTCAAAGGTCTCCTGGTAAATGAACTCAATGCTATTGAAGCCTAAATTCAGGGAGATCAGCTGACCAAGTCCCCGGAAGGCACCTTCTGCAAGATGGTGAATCTTGCATTTCTGTAAATTTAAGTGGGTGAGGTAGGGAATTGGAAGAAAAGCTCCAGTTGGAATGGTGTTGATGTTGTTCCCCTTGATATCAAGCTCCTTGGTGGCCTGCAACAGAGATGTAAACACAGCAGGGTGATTTATATTTTTTAGATTAGATTACTTACAGTGTGGAAACAGGCCCTTTGGCCCAATAAGTCCACACCGATCCTCCGAAAAGCAACCCACCCAGACCCATTCCCCTACATTTACCCCTTCACCTAACGCTACGGGCAATTTAGCACAGCCAATTCACCTAAGCTGCACATTTTTGGACTGTGGGAGGAAACCGGAGCACCCGGAGGAAACCCACGCAGACACAGGGAGAATGTTCAAACTCCACACAGACAGTTGCCTGAAGCGGAAATTGAAACCGGGTCTCTGGCGCTGTGAGGCAGCAGTGCTAACCACTTTGCCACCGTGCCGCCCTGCAAAACCACAAGACTGCGATGGCCAGGAATTGAACCCGGGTCAACTGCTTGGAAGGCAGCTATGCTCACCACTATACCACCATCACCCTGCTTTGTGGAAGACATTTTTTTGATTAGATTCCTTCCAGTATGGAAACAGGCCATTTGGCCCAACAAGTCCCCACCGATCCTCTGAAGATTAACCCACCCAGACCCATTTCCCTACCCTATATTTACCCTACCTCATGTACCTAACACTATAGACAATTTAGTATTGCCAATTCACTTGGCCTGCACATCTTTGGATTGTGGGAGGAAACCAGAGCACACGGAGAAAACCCACACAGTCACGGGGAGAATGTACAAACTCCACATAGACAGTCACCCAAGGCTGGAATTGAACCCGGTCCCTGGCGTTGTAGGGCAGCAAAGCTAACCCCGAGCCACCAGGCCACTCACATGCTTCATTTCTCCCAGCCATTGTCCTTACATACTGTCAGTATCTACTAGCCCTTTCCCAGCTGAAAGGATTGACTGGACACACACAGTTGATGCTCTGCAGGATCTTAGAAAGTTGTTCAAAATGGTTGTCCCTCAATCACACCTTCCCTATAAGTAAACATCCATGATGGTGTCTGCCTCATGAAATCTATAGGGAATTTCCCCCCAATGGGACACTGCAGACCCATTCCTGATGAAGGGCTGGTGCCCAAAATGTCGATTTTCCTGCTCCTTGGATGCTGCCTGACCTGATGTGCTTTTCCAGCTCTACACTTTCAACTCCCAGCATTGTAGATCCTGCCAGGTATACCTGCAGGTGAGAGTTCAGCGATTCTCTATCGACTAAAATGGATTATAACTTTTGCACTGATTGTGAGTCCGACTGAGAAAAAGCCCAACACCTTCTGGTTGACCAATGAAAAATAACAGGTCCAGGCTCTGGAAAAACTGCAGAGAAAATACATAGCACTGATGGAAAATGTGAGGAAGAGCTGGGAAGAAAGATGAGGCTAGGAGTGACTATGCACTGTGAAAGTCACCTCCAATGTTTTCAACTACCTGAGCCGTAAGCTCCAATCCTCCGTAAACCTCCCAGACCTCCACTGGCATCTCCTCTTTTAAAACGCTTCCTCAAATCCACTGATAGGACCAAGCTTTCAGTCTGCTGCTCATGAAGCCCTGCAAATGGCTCTGTGTTTTGTCTGGCAGCAACCTGACCAGTGTCTTGGGATGTTTTGTAAGTGAAGGGCACTATGCAAATGCAAGTTAATAGCCTTGACATCAACCCCGAGCCCCAGGAGAATCTTGTCCAGGATCGCTGCACCTGGTGAAGCTAAGTTAAAAAAGGTGCGACTGCCTTTGACGCAAATGTATATATGCGACAGACAGAAAACACAAGGAGGGGAAGTCCCAAGCCAGCAACACGTCTGAAAGTCACTCGCCTGTGGTATCCTGTCCTATTTGTAGCTGAACCATCTGGGCACAGATCAGTCTCAGCTGTTACTCACATACCCACAGGAACCCAATCAAAGGTCATCTATACCTCAGAGGATAAACAGGGAGATATGAAAGTGGGTGCTTGTTCCTCTCAAAGTTTCCAAACTTTGGAAACTCAGACAGGATGTGGATGTCACAGGCATGGCCACTTTGGTCACCCTATCCCTAACTACCCTTGAACTGAGTGACTTGCGAGGCCATTTCAGAGGGCAGTTCACTGTTAACCACATTGCTGTGGGCCTGGAGTCACATGTACTTCAGACCCTAGGGGGTACTAGAGCAATTCAGAAGCTGGGAATCCTGCAGCATGCAACTCATCTCCTCACTCCCTCAAATCCCATCCATTATCTACAAGGCACAAGCCAGGAGTGTGATGGAGTACTGCCCATTTGCCTGGACGGGTGCAGCTCCAATACTCAAGAAGCTTGACACCATCCAGGACAAAGCATCCTGCTTTATTGGTACCTCATCCATAAACATCCACTCCCTCCACCACCGACACTCAGTAGCAGCAGTGTGTACCATGTTCAAGAGACAATGCATAAATTCACCAAGGTTCCTTAAACAGCACAGCAGGTCATGCAGCATCTGGGAAGGGCTTTTAGACAATAGACAATAGGTGCAGGAGTAGGCCATTCTGCCCTTCGAGCCTGCACCACCATTCAATATGATCATGGCTGATCATCCTTAATCAGTATCCTGTTCCTGTCTTATCTCCATAACCCTTGATTCCACTATCCTTGAGAGCTCTATCCAACTCTTTCTTAAATGAATCCAGAGACTGGACCTCCACTGCCCTCTGGGGCAGAGCATTCCACACAGCCACCACTCTCTGGGTGAAGAAGTTTCTCCTCATCTCTGTCCTAAATGGTCTACCCCGTATTTTTAAGCTGTGTCCTCTGGTTCCGCACTCACCCATCAGCGGAAACATTTTTCCTGCCGCCAGAGCGTCCAATCCTTTAATAATCTTATATGTCTCAATCAAATCCCCTCTCAGTCTTCTAAACTCAAGGGTATACAAGCCCAGTCGCTCCAGTCTTTCAGTGTAAGGTAATCCCGCCATTCCAGGAATTGACCTCGTGAACCTACGCTGCACTCCCTGAATAGCCAAAATGTCTTTCCTCAAATTTGGAGACCAGAACTGCACACAGTACTCCAAGTGTGGTCTCACCAGGGCCCTGTACAGCTGCAGAAGAACCTCTTTGCTTCTATACTCAATCCCTCTTGTTATGAAGGCCAGCATGCTATTAGCCTTCTTCACTACCTGCTGTACCTGCATGCTTACCTTCATTGACTGGTGTACAAGAACACCCAGATCTCTTTGTACTGCCCCTTTACCTAAATTGATTCCATTTAGATAGTAATCTGCCTTCCTGTTCTTGCTACCAAAGTGGATAACCATACATTTATCCACATTAAACTGCATCTGCCATGCATCTGACCACTCACCTAAC